>NC_090928.1:672810216-673118156 GCF_040938575.1 Ambystoma mexicanum
AGAGATATTTGGGGGAAGGAAAACAGGTTCCAAGAAATTCCATTGGAGAATAGGTGGCGATCACATTCCTGTACTGGAAGAGATCGTCTATTTAGGCTACACGCTTTATGCCTGTCCTAAGAGAAATCTGGTTTGGGCCGAATGTATCACTAGGACTAATCAATTAATCTCACAACTTTAGAGAGTCATTAGTCAATTCTGTGAGTTCCAAATGAGTCGAGAGTAGAGAAGCACACCTAATTCCGTTATTCCATTTAATCCTTTAGATCAATTTGTGACTAGTGAGTCACTTTATGATAACGCTTAAGGTGCTCCCAGAGAGTAAAGTGCTAACTTTACTAGGAATTATGAGTACTGGGAAGATTCATTGCAATTACACGGTGAATGAACTGGGGCACAGCAATGAGGCAACTAACGTTGCAATAACTTAATAAAAACTCAAAATGGTCCTGTAGTACCGTTCCAATCTATCAATCAATTTAAACACAAAGATGTGAATTTCAATTTCTCAATTTTATATCAAAACCATATATGTGTTTTATATACCATACACAAATTCTATTCATTCCACAGGTTGTGTCAGAGAACAAAGATACAAGTTCTTCTTACACATAACTTAATTTACAATTATGTTAAGCAACATCATTCTTAATGCAAAACAATTTCATGATAGAATTTCAAATCATAAGTCCCAACATTGGAGTGGACATAGATTGTTCAGTGCTGGTATGACTTTTGTCCCATCTTCTTAACTACGCGATTCGGGCGTGCAACACCCTTCTTCAGGTTATATATATTGGGTATCGTTCTTCCTATCTGCAATTAATTTAAGAAAACATTTCGATCAATGTGGTTATTTTAAATATTTAGGTATCATTATTAAATGACGCGGAGATCAAATGGCACCAACCTTAATAGTGGACCAGGAGCGAGGTCCAAATGTCTACATGCTGGTTGATTACGTGGTCACTGTAAAATATGGATATATCAGTGTCAAATCGCAGTGATATATGGTGTGGCTCAGGGGGAGCAAGCGCCAAATCATAGCGCTGGGTCCCCCTGTCGCCACACAAAATTCAAATAATGTATAATAACCAAAGGCCAGACTGGTGCTTACCTAAAAATGCGTGTCAGTAATCAATCTGTTCACGGCTGTAGTGGATGCACGATAAGTTCCCGATTGGTACAGTAGTTTTCTAGATCACTACCTGTAACGTATATTATATGTTTTATATGGAGTAACTAACGTGATTCATTGAATAAGACAAAAAACAGTTTGTGGAAAGGCAGCCTACCTGTCTACTGGTCAGCATGCCCAAAAATGGTCAAGTTCCGAATGCGAAACTGCTTGCTCACTTTGCTGCCTCGTGGTTAAGTTTTTCAAAAGATCCCTGTTATCAATAGCAAAACACAGTATCGGATTTAAAACACTCTGTATTGACCCAAAAGTATATCAGTTCAATAATGTAAGACGCGAATAGCGTCTCTGTACCTCAAGGATTTGCATCCGGAAATCGGGCTCCCTGTCGAACGTCTCCTCTATCGGCTATCCTCAGCCGTCTCTGTGCTCGCGTAATGATTTCAGCGAGACAAACCGTCCCTAGTGTGTCCTTCTATTATTTCTATGGTCATTCGAATATGGGCACCATCTTGGAATGGTCTGACTTATTGTTGGACAAATAAGGACCACTATTTCACTAAATGTTTTCAGTACTAAGGGAGGTACTTAAATGAACGAATTTCAAGAGAAATCTTTTCTATTAATAACCTAGAATTAGAGTTTGCCAAGTGGAGTTGTATGTTCCACCTTAATGCAACAAAGAGATATATATAGCATTGTATATTTAAATATCGAATCACACATTTCTGAAATCGTTCCCCATAGCTTGGTCAAAACATAAAAGGACATGACCTGCTTGCCAGGTATTACTCTATTCATACATAGATCACAGTAGTGTCAGTTACATACATGATAGTATCGCGCATTTTTTCAGTTTTAACCACGTTCCATTATGATATAACAAGATATGTACTGTCGCATTAGTTAGCACCATATTTAAAATCTCACAAAAAACAATTCAAGTCCCAATCGATGTTCATACCACGAGGATACATGGTGTCAAGTCTTTCAATCCAAAAGATCTCCCTCTGTTGTAACATTTTCATGAGGTTACCCCCTCTTCTGGGGAATTTCACTGATTCAAGAATCACAAACTTCATTTGTGCAATAGTGTGTCTTTCTGCACTAAACAGACCACCCAGCTTATGGCGATTTTGCGATTTGCAAAAAAAACGCAAAATTTGCCTTTTCCCGCTATGGCCGCTATAAATCATTAAATGAGCGCAAAAAAGACACATTAGCTTTATGTATCTTTTTCACGCTCATTTAATGATTTATAGCATCCACAGAGGGGTTGCCAATTGCAGCAACTCAAAGGTTAACAACTCCACTGAGCAAAAAGCAAATAAACCGAGGGGCTTCAGCTCAAAGGTGTGAACCAGGGTTGACACCTTTGAATTCAAGCCCCTCCATGGAGCTGATCGAGCTGTAGCCCTCTCCCCCCTCCACACCCAAAAATGTTAGGCTGTGGTGACTCAGCCTGGCTGTCCTAAAGAGAGTGGCCAGACAGAACGGGACACAAATGACAAAGGCCTTGCAATTAATTACCATAGCAGCAGCTGGCAATTCCTATACACAGTTATGTTAAAATCAAGTCAATGCTGTTGGATTTGCAAATGCTTGTTTTTAGCAGGACTTCAGTGAAGGACACTTATAGAAACTATCTTGGGGAAGGAACCCACGTTTTGTGTTCGGCAGAGGTACTGGACCTGATTAAGTGTAACAGAGTTATTCTAGGGAGGGTCTGCACTGACACCAAGCTTGCCGAGACCAAGCTTCGGCAACAGCAGTATCCCATATCCTCTTCACATGGCAGCAAGCTCCTGTAAAGCGCATTGCTGCCACAGCTGTGCTGTGACCCTCACCAGTGATGTGGCCTGTCCACCGCACTAAATGACTTAAAGGATTTAAGGTGCCAGGAAACCTGGCAGGATTACTGGCAAGAGCGCTTAGTGGATCCCTTGAGCTTAAGAAGCATCTTGAGGGACCCCTTCCCCAAATAACACAGTGTTGCTGTGGAGGATTAAGGCTTTGGGAGCAACTCACAGAACACTAGTAGCGATGGACCGACTGTGGGAGTACCTCAGAGTGTTATGCGGTTTCGAGAGTGCTTCCAGAGGAGCAGGCAGTGAATCTGGTAGAAAGCTGGAATAGGAACTGGGAAGGGGGTGATTTTCAGACGCAGGTGACCCACAGTGAAGACTAAGAGCTAAAGGAATTACATAAATGCCCTGATTTATGCAAAACAATTCTAGCAGTGCGCAGCAACGGACTGGGAGTATAGATCTGGGGGACTAATGCTGGCGAGGGAAGTGCCTTCAGCCTTGGAGGCAAGCCAGATGGCCTGCAGAGGATGCTCCTGTCCTCCGCTGAAGGGAGGATTCTCAGACTGAGTCTTTTTGAGATTGAGATTATCGTATCAACGTTGTCATCTTTAATTAAGATACACCTTCCATTTACTTTTATAGGGATCCCACCACCCCCATGCCATCTTTGGATTTCCTATTTCTTCACTGCACTCACCCACTATCTATACCCAACGCTTCACTCCCCAGTCTTTTAAAATTTTCGATTTTGGTACTTATCTGCCAATTTAGGCTTTGAGGGTGTTTAGCTCCACTTCAATGTCATTGTTTTGAAATGTGTGGACCTAACCCCGGAGGACTGCCCGTACACATTGGGTTCACATGCCATGACTAAAGAGTGGTAGTGAAGCAGTGATGGGCTTCCAGAAATGGACCATAAGGTTTACCTTAACTAGGGACAGGTGTGCCTGGACGCACCTGTGTGAGAGGATCTCAGTAGGGGGATAGCAGAAGGGGCGCATTTTAGAATTTAGGTAGATCAGCAGAGCTGTGTGCGTGTGTGCCTGTATATGTCTACATCCCAGTACTGAAAATGCAGGGGTTATAGCTGGGAAGCATTATGAAGGTACCAAAGCAGGAGTTGCGTAGAGTGCTGAAAGTCAGGACTGAGGTCGACTGGTAGAGCTATATTTAGGAACCCACAGAATAAAAGTGGAGCTGCAAGTCAGGACTGATGTGATTAGGGGAGATGGGATTGAGACCAAGTACTGAAACTGATGTAGCTCAGGAATGGACGGGGGTGCTCAGAAAGCTATGCAATCAGTGCCATTATAGTGCTTATAAATCAAGTGGCAGAAGGCATTAACTCAGAAGACTGCTTTGAAAAAACAATGACGGGCATTTCAGGCTCACAGTTTGATGCTTTTGCTCGATAAAGTTAGCTCAAGGGTTTGTTAAAAGTTCTCCACATCACCTCAAACATTCCTGTTTCAATGTGCAACACTCTGTACTGTTCAAGTTCTCTGTTTTTGGATAAAAAAGATGTTAAATGATGTATTTTTCGACAATAAATAATGCCGCAAAAAATGCAGTTGTGTGCCGCAATTTTTTCTTTTTTGTGCCGCAAAATTTTCCATTTCATGCCGCAATATCCTGGAGGGTCTGACTAAAGTGTTGTGCAACTGGTGACTTGGTGAAACAGTTCCTTATGTTTGATTTATGTTCCCCCCATCTCACTTTAGCTTTCCTGCTGGTAAGTCCCACATAGTACATGCCACAAGGGCACTTGATTCCATAAATGACATTTCTTGTATCACAAGTTGATGTATGTTGTAATGCGATTTTTTTGCCATTATATGGATGGCAGATGGAATCACCTTTCAGTACATTATTGCAGCAATTGCAATTGTTGCATGTTAATGTACCCCTGTATGCCTTTTTTGCTTTAGTTTTTTGTGTGAAATCTGACTTAATTAAATGATCTTTCAGAGACCTGCTCTTGTTGTACGCAAAAAGTGGAGGATTTGGGAATAATTTCTCTAGGGTTGGATCCAACGCCAGCACCTCCCAGTATTTTTTGATCATATTTTTGATTTTACTGCTTTGTTGCGAGTAAGTAGTGACATACACTATCTCATCATCTTTCAATTTTGTCTTAGGCTTGAGTACCTCTGATCTGGGGATCTCCTTCACTGTAGTATAATGCTCAGCCAGAACTTGCTCAGTGTAACCTCTGTTTATGAATTTACCCTTCAATTCCATCGACTTAGTCTCAAAGTCTTCTTCCTCAGATATAATGTGCCTGTAGCGTAGAAACTGACTCAAGGGTATACTGGTGATGGCTTTCCTTGGATGAAAGCTTGTAGCCAGCAATAGGCTATTTCTGTCGGTGTCCTTTGAATAAACTGTTGTTGCCAATTTGTCGGTTTTCCAATATATCTTAACATCCAGAAAGTCAATATCAGACTTGCTGATCTTATGTGTGAACTTGATTCTTGGGGCCAGTCCGTTCATATATTCAAAGAAATCTTGGATTTCTAAACAGAGGTTACAGTGAGCAAGTTCTGGGTGAGCATTATACTACAGTGAAGGAGATCCCCAGATCAGAGGTACTCAAGCCTAAGACAAAATTGAAAGATGATGAGATAGTGTATGTCACTACTTACTCGCAACAAAGCAGTAAAATCAAAAATATTATCAAAAAGAACTGGGAGGTGTTGGCGTTGGATCCAACCCTAGAGAAATTATTCCCAAATCCTCCACTTTTTGCGTACAACAAGAGCAGGTCTCTGAAAGATCATTTCATTAAGTCAGATTTCACACAAAAAACTAAAGCAAAAAAGGTATACAGGGGTACATTAACATGCAACAATTGCAATTGCTGCAATAATGTACTGAAAGGTGATTCCATCTGCCATCCATTTAATGGCAAAAAAATCGCATTACAACATACATCAACTTGTGATACGAGAAATGGAATTTATGGAATCAAGTGCCCTTGTGGCATGTACTATGTGGGACTTACCATCAGGAAAGCTAAAGTGAGATGGGGGAACATAAATCGAACATAAGGAACTGTTCCACCAAATCACCAGTTGCACAACCCTTTAGTGCGAAAAGACACACTATTGCACAAATGAAGTTTGTGATTCTTGAATCAGTGAAACTCCCCAGAAGAGGGGGTAACCTCATGAAAATGTTACAACAGAGGGAGATCTTTTGGATTGAAAGACTTGACACCATGTATCCTCGTGGTATGAACATCGATTGGGACTTGAATTGTTTTTTGTGAGATTTTAAATATGGTGCTAACTAATGCGACAGTACATATCTTGTTATATCATAATGGAACGTGGTTAAAACTGAAATAATGCGCAATACTATCATGTATGTAACTGACACTACTGTGATCTATGTATGAATAGAGTAATACCTGGCAAGCAGGTCATGTACTTTTATGTTTTGACCAAGCTATGGGGAACCATTTCAGAAATGTGTGATTCGATATTTAAATATACAATGCTATATATATCTCTTTGTTGCATTAAGGTGGAACATACAACTCCACTTGGCAAACTCTAATTCTAGGTTATTAATAGAGAAGATTTCCCTTGAAATTCGTTCATTTAAGTACCTCCCTTAGTACTGAAAACATTTAGTGAAATAGTGGTCCTTATTTGTCCAACAATAAGTCAGACCATTCCAAGATGGCGCCATATTCGAATGACCATAGAAATAATAGGACACACTAGGGACGGTTTGTCTCGCTGAAATCGTTACGCGGGCACAGAGACAGCTGAGGATAGCCGATAGAGGAGACGTTCGACAGGGAGCCCAATTTCCGGATGCGAATCCTTGAGGTACAGAGACGCTATTCGCGTCTTACATCATTGAACTGATATACTTTTGGGTCAATACAGAGTGTTTTAAATCCGAT
The DNA here is from genome assembly GCF_040938575.1 of Ambystoma mexicanum. Taxonomy (NCBI): domain Eukaryota; kingdom Metazoa; phylum Chordata; class Amphibia; order Caudata; family Ambystomatidae; genus Ambystoma; species Ambystoma mexicanum. The sequence goes on from NC_090928.1 coordinate 672,817,079, forward strand.
ACTCTGTTCTGCTATTGATAACAGGGATCTCTTGAAAAACGTAACCACGAGGCAGCAAAGTGAGCGAGCAGTTTCGCATTCGGAATTTGAACATTTTTGGGCATGCTGACCAGTAGACAGGTAGGCTGCCTTTCCACAAACTGTTTTTTGTCTTATGCAATGAATCACGTTAGTTACTCCATATAAAACATATAATATACGTTACAGGTAGTGATCTAGAAAACTACTGTACCAATCGGGAACTTATCGTGCATCCACTACAGCCGTGAACAGATTGATTACTGACAAGCATTTTTAGGTAAGCACCAGTCTGGCCTTTGGTTATTATACATTATTTGAATTTTGTGTGGCGACAGGGGGACCCAGCGCTATGATTTGGCGCTTGCTCCCCCTGAGCCACACCATATATCACTGTGATTTGACACTGATATATCCATATTTTACAGTGACCATGTTATCAACCAGCATGTAGACATTTGGACCTCGCTCCTGGTCCACTATTAAGGTTAGTGCCATTTGATCTCCGAGTCATTTAATAATGATACCTAAATATTTAAAATAACCACATTGATCGAAATGTTTTCTTAAATTAATTGCAGATAGGAAGAACGGTACCCAATATATATAACCTAAAGAAGGGCGTTGCATGCCCGAAACGCGTAGTTAAGAAGAGGGGACAAAAGTCATACCAACACTGAACAATCTATGTCAACTCCAATGTTGGGACTTATGATTTGAAATTCTATCATGAAATTGTTTTGCATTAAGAATGATGTTGCTTAACATAATTGTAAATGAAGTTATGTGTAAGAAGAACTTGTATCTTTGTTCTCTGACACAACCTGTGGAATGAATAGAATTTGTGTATGGTATATAAAACACATATATGGTTTTGATATAAAATTGAGAAATTGAAAATTCACATCTTTGTGTTTAAATCGATTGATAGATTGGAACGGTACTACAGGACCATTTTGAGTTTTTATTAAGTTATTGCAACGTTAGTTGCCTCATTGCTGTGCCCCAGTTCATTCACCGTGTAATTGCAGTGAATCTTCCCAGTACTCATAATTCTGTGAGTTCCCTCTGCTCCCAGCGGTGAGATTCCATATGGCAAAGATCACACCTATTCTCCTGTATGGGATAGAAGCTAGACCCAATCTAAATTGGTAATCTATTGAGGAGAAAATATGGAAGAAGGCCCTAAGTCTGCCTCAGGGAACTCCAACGGCAAGCCTGAGATTCAAACTGGGTCTTAGGTCTCTAAAGTCCCAGTTAGATTGGAAGTTGTTATCCCTGTATAGGTCGATCGTCAGCCCACTAAAAAATTCATTATGCGAGGACCTTCGGGAGCATCTCTACAAAGGACATCCCGGGGTGTTACAAGACCTGAGAAGGTCAACATTAGATATTCTTAAAATGTGTGGTAGCGATGAAGTAACACTGCTATCAAACCCAATGAAGTCAAAGAAGGCCCTAATGACAATGGACTATATCAAAACAATTGATCAAATGAGATCCTCTATAGTAGCTGTATCACTCTCAAAGTGTGACAAAAAACAGGGTTATCTTCCTAGATACCTCTTAAAATTCCCAGATAAAAGAGTGCGACAGAACTTCTTCTTAGACTGAGGCTAGACCAGATACATACTGGTTCAGTGTTGTCCAGATGGGGGCGGCAGGAGGATACTAAGACTCTTTGCCCAGACTGTAAAGATCCTAAAACTCAAACAATTGAACATCTGTTAAGGTTCTCTGAGGGCACGAGGGGCCTCAGAGAGAAGCATTTGGGTCCCTTAACAATTTCGGCAGGTTGGTTATCGATGGAAATGTTCTGGGATAGAATGTCAGCCGGATATGAAACATCCTTAACAATTAATGTGATAAAAGTACTACAACAGTCTGGGTTTATTCCATTGAAATTCTCTTAAAGGTTCATATTTTTCCTTCTGTCTCCCTTCTTTCTTTCCAACTCTCTACTTTAGAGATGTAAAGTTCTGTTTTATTTATTATAGTTATATTCAGAAGTATAACTTCCCTTCAAATTTCAGTATATTCAGATTCAGAAATATTGATGGTCTATATGAATATATAGTATTATTGTTAATTCTTTTTTATGAAATGTTTTGTGGAAAAAAACATTTTTTTGCTTTCTTTTTTTGGGTTAAATCACAATAAAAAAATTTAAAAAATGATTGTACTTTCTTTGTTCTTCTGCTCTTCATCAAGAGGTTTTTTCAACTGTTTTTTTCGTCTTCTTTCAATTGTTTCTCTTGTTCCCTGTCCTTTCTGTCCTGTTCATCCTGATCTTCTTCTTGCCGCATTTCCTCAATGCACTTTCCATCAAGTTTGAGCAATATCTGACCACTCATCATTTGTTCTGTATGAGCGCTATCTCGTCAGCTTTGTCTTTCTCTCCTTTTCATCTTTTTATTTCTTTCTCTATATCTACATATCTATAGACATGCCTGGTCGATTACTTCTTTCCCTGTCCCGTGGGACTTTAGGAATCACATCTCTTTCTGGAGTCTTCTCGGGACTCTCGTCACTGCTACATGCAGGTGACTTATATGTCGGGTTACTAAACCCTGTCGCTGCCTTAAGCTCTCTTAAAGGATATAATCCATCATCTTTCATACTGTTGCCATTTACTCCAGGCGCTCTTCACCCCCTCTTTACAGTGGTTAAGCATCCAGTCATCAGGAGGTGGGTCTTCCCATTCCTCCTGGTACATCTTCCAGAGCTCTAAGCTCGCTAATCTTTTTTCTAACTTCTTTCCTGCATATGCTGCATGCAACCCATTCTGCACTGTATTGCTTAAGCTTGGGCGTGTGTTTTGGCAGCTGTCTGAACAAATGTACAAGCAGAGTAATGTCCTCCATCACAATTGACTTCACAATCACCACTTTCTGTTATTTCACAAAAATAAATGCTTTTCAGAAAAATAATACAATATGAGCGTGCACCAATCGTCGCAGCTCCAAGCCTTTGTATCACGTTTTACTTCAGTCTATCTTATTCACTGAACACTATCAGTTTAACCAATAAATAAATAAATCAGATTTCTTCAAATCTCATTGTTTCCACCACAGTCTATTTTGTCCATATTTCTCAATTTTTCATTTGTTTACCACATATATCTCATGCAACATATAAACAGACAGACAATACTGACAGACTGGCTCGCCCACATGTACTTTAGTCCATGCTCCTCGTGACTACCTTTGCCCCTAAAAATGACTCCAATGGAGTATGAGCTGTCCTCCTTAACAGTGCTTTGGTCATTTGTAGCCTACATATCCACTTGGATTTTAGTACGAGCTCTTTCTAAACGTCCTTGACATAGGTTAACAGGCTTCCTATATAGATCACTCTTTGTCTATATCCCTTAAACTGTGATGCTCATCGTCTCACACTTACGAAGCTCATTGTTTTAAATGAATACATAATAAAAACCACAACCATCCCTCCATTACTCTATCCCTTTTATCACTCTTTTCCCCTCGATTTGCATTCAGTTTGCCACCTTACTTAGTCTACACACCATTTGTGTTTTCGACTTCCAACCCTCGGGATCGTCTCCTCCTCAAACCAGCTGCTTCAGCCTTCATTCCGTTCAGCTTCCTGTAGATGTCGGGAGGGGATTCTGTCTGAAAACGAAGGGCCCGTCCCACCTGAACTTGCAAGATTTTTTCAACTAACCACCGCTATCTACAGGGAGCTTCATGTTCTTCCAGTTAAATGGCGGAGGACGTCCGATATTACCGGGGACCCCAAAGCTTACTAGATCGATGGGTTTTTAACCATCAGCTCTGCACCCATGTGAACTGGGACATCCGACCCAGCCCTTTAAGATGAGGTAGCAATACTTAGAGACAGATGGGGATGCAGAATATTACTCAAACATCAATAATCAAAACTGACTCAGGAAGTTGGCAAAATGGGACTGTTTTAATGTCAATTATCTAAAACAGGGAGTTACAACAAACATCAGCACGTTCGCTCGATCGTCACACTTTCAACTCAACTCAACATATTAAAAAAGCAGGTTATATACTAAAAACTGTTTTGACGTTAATTTACGTTGCAAATTACAAAAACCTATGCAGAATGGTGATAGGCTTACATGGAACATCTAGGTATACGTTCCATACTGCTCAGGGAAAGTGATTGGGTCTCTAACATCAGGTGGGACAACTAAGCCCTCCTCTAGTGCAGGTCACTACGAACGTCATCAAATACACAATGTCCCATTGGTTACACAAACTATAGGGCTCTCTATTTCGTGTCCCTCTATAATTGGTTGGCACCCTTGTACCCCTCTGTGATATTCCACATGCGTAAGCAGCACGCAGGCTGGTATCCAGGTGCCAGAGGGCTGGACACAACCATAGCTTCCTACCAATTAACCCTAGCAATTGGTCTACCCGGAGGTTTCTCAAGACATTTATGTATTTTGGGTAATCTATAGAACTGTGGAATCTGGGGTTTTTCAGCGCACAAAAAATCAGCTTATTTAAGAGAAATCCATCCGCACTGTTTGGCTTTAGTGACTTTTAACTTGAACAGTTCTTGCAATCTTGATGTAGGGTCGCTGGGTAAGGGTTCATAGCAATCTAAGTCAAGCAATTGTCTGTTGCATTTTAAAACATATGCCTCTCGATCTTGTAGGACCATTGCCTCACCTTTATCCGCCTTACGAATAACAATAGTTTTATTCACAAGTAAGTTGTTCATTGCCATTTTCTCATGATTACTGATGTTACAAAAGAAGGATGTGTCTCTTGCTGATTTTTTCAGGGATGCTATATCTCGCAATTCCCTGTTCTCGAAAACTTGTGCTTCTCCAGTTCTTTCATGTACAGGTACGCAAAATAAAGATTTTTTTATGCAAACCTGAGTCAGTGTCTTGGACACCAGCTTCTTTGTCTTGAAGAAATTGTTTAAGAAGTATTTTCCTCATAAATGAAAATGGTGCAGGGCCAAGATCAGTCTGTGCTGCGCCAGCAACGGAAAAGATGGATTTCCTCCACACGGAACGGTGTTAGAGCGTTTCGAGGGTCACCTGATCCAGATGGAATACCAATCCGGTGTCAGGGGAGCAGGCAGAGGGTGGGTCTAGGGCAGGCTGAAGGGGAAGGGAGACAGGGTCAAACACAGTAGCAAATTAAACTGAGTGCAGGACGGCGCGACCATGGGGTCAAGAGGGGGCCAAAGGCCTGAAACAGACTCACCCAAAATGGTCCAGGATCAAGATGAGACTGTGTACATGCCGGCAGCGGCAAAGAGGGATTTCTTCCACACAAAGTGGTGTTAGAGTTTTTGAGGGTTACCTGACCCTGCTGGAACACCATTTCGTTGTCAGGGGGCCAAGAGGGAGCCAATGGCCCAAAACGGACTCACCAAAAAATGGTGCTAGACCAAGAGGAGTCCGTGCACACACTGTCAGCGTAGATGTGTGTTTTTTTCTCTTGGAACATACATGCATGTTGCTGATATGAAATGAAAAATCTTCTCCGTTTAAGTTCCTGAACAAAGTTCCATTGTTTCCGTTAGGGTATAGCACTGATTATAAATTCAGCAGTGGAAAATGAGCCATGAAAAATGGGTACACTATTTATGCATATCTGCAATACAATCCATAGTTGCTCTGTCTATTATTGACCCTCTTCTTTTTCTGAAAAACACCTTGACCCTTAGGACTGGTGGTGCTATACTCCGTGCAAGTCAAAGTACAAATACATCTCTCTCTTTTCTTGCAGAAAAATATTCCTCTTGGGTGTTAAGTGTTGACGTTCATCTTATTTTGTGTTTTAAAGTAAATGCCAAAATATTGTTGAGTGATGCACCGATTCGGCCAGAAGACTGAGCACATTTAGAAAAATGTCATGCTTTTAGGGCAATTAGCAATGACTGTCTATTTTTATACTGTGATTTTGTCTGCTCTTCAATGTTAAGCTGCAAAGCATCTGTTATGATCGCCATTTTGATATGCTGATAACTACTCAGAAATAATGGTTTATATTTCTGAATGTGTAGGTAAAGAAAGCGAACGTCTGGCAGCATTTTCCATTACCAAAGTTGAAAAATGCTGCGCTATCACAGCAAATACGTTCTTTTTCTTATTTATTTTAAAAGCTGGAAGGAAGGAACTATCAAGGGGCGGGGTGGGGGCAAAGCGAACATAAAAGCCACAAACATGACGGAGACAATACTTTTAGCCATTTACAACTATTAAGTGCCAAAGTGGAATGCACATGTGCTTATTCCTTTGAAAAACAGGTTTCAACTAAGAATTGGACAAGCGAGTTAAAACAAATGCACTTTTAATCAGTTCCTGTGTTTACTGGTTGTAAATTGTGGACAGCAATCAAACTGTGCCAGAAGAAGGGCACCCAGATGATCTTCACTTCTGTTGATCATTAGAAGTTGGTGGTGCCACAGTCATAAGCCTTCATTATGTGTTTTGTGGTAAATGTCGATTTATTTTGAAAGCTGTGTAGGAAAATCGTAATTTTAATAAAGACATCCTAGGTGTAGATTTTTCAGTTAACCTCTTTACTGTTCTGCCAGCAACAAAGAATATATATGAACGAGCAATAGAAAAAAAAAAACAAAGTAAAGCACCCTGTAACAAAGAAAACGTGGCCCAGGTGTATCTGCCCCTTATAAACAGTCTATTAATAACAACATGTTCAGGAACCGTCATATAATTTGGCGTAGTGCAGAATCCTAACCAAAAGGCAGAGTAATCCGGTCACATGTAGTCCTTCACTTGAACCTGCACCATTTGTTGAGAAATTATTTCCTGGCGAGCTGGAAGCTATGTGTGAAGAAACCTTGACTGGAGGACCATGATGTTGCAGAGAGTTGACACTATCTGGTCGATTCATGGAATAATGTGCGCCGAAAATTCCCGCGCAGAGGTGCCAAAACGTGCGATTCGCAGTAAAAGTGCGAAAATCGCAGTGCAACTGCGAAAATCGCAGGGAAACCAGCGCACATCGATTCATGGAAGTGCGTGCGCGAGAAAAACATTGGATGTGCGCTGAAAAAGTGCGCGGCGCACGCCGGCGCACATGTCATCCAACGGCGTGCGCCATGGCCACTGCGTAATCGCACATAGTGCGGCGCACATCACAAAAGTAGGCGTAACACGGGGCGTAACACTCGGAATGGGGAACAACACGTGAAAATATGGGCGTCACGGGGGAAGTACAGGAGGCAAGTGCGCGGAACGCCCACACGCTCGCCTACAACCCGTATTCATGGAATCGAATAGCGCAAACCAGCGCACGGTGAAAGACGCGCACAGGGCCACAAGAAAGCAGGCGGTAGCGTCCCTGCGCCTGAAATAAATGTGCACCAAAATGTGCACTAACAAAAAGAACCCATATGCAGCCTTGATGAATGGTCCATACAGTGGCCCTCTAAGACAAATGAGGTGCAAAGGGGTACCGACAAACACGGACACCCGCTGTGTGAAAATAAGCGTGTGCGTGTATTACGGGGTTCGCGGGAAGTTCCACACGCGATTGGCCTGGGCACGTGTATTCCGGGGTGCGCGGGAAGTTTCACACGCGAATTTGCAGGGTACGTGTATTATGGGGTTCGCGGGAAGTTCCACACGCGATTGCCCTGGGTCCGTGTATTTCGGGGTGCGCGGGAAGTTTCACACGCAAATTAGCAGGGTACGTGTATTTCGGTGTGCGGGGGAAGTTTCACACGCAAATTAGCAGGGTACGTGTATTTCAGTGTGCGCGTGAAGTTCCACACGCAATTTCAGCAGGGTACGTGTACTCCGGGTGCGCAGCAAATTCCACACGCGAATCCTGCAGCCTACGTGTATTTCTGGGGTGCCGGGGAGTCCCACATGTGAATTGGCAGTGTGGGTCCTCCCAGCTGTTCCCTCTACACCCTCCACAGCCCCTGCAGGCGGCCCACACCACAGGGGACTACCCTGCACCCATGCACATGTCCCGCAGGCAGCAATTCCACCATGGCCATGCCCCCAGCCAACCCACATGTCACCTTGCACAACTGCCCACCAACGCATGTCTCCCAGCACCCCCACCCCCCAGCATCCAGGGGCACCCTCCACCAGGCCCCCACTCATGTCTCCCAGCACCTCCACCCCCCTGCATCCAGGGGCACCCTCCACCAGGCCCCCACTCATGTCTCCCTGCACCCCCACCCCCCTGCATCCAGGGGCACCCTCCACCAGGCCCCCACTCATGTCCAACTCATGTCTCCTTGCACCCCCAGCCCCCAGCATCCAGGGGCACCCTCCACCAGGCCCCCACTCATGTCTCCCAGCACACCTACCCCCCACCAGTCAGGGGCATCCTCCACCAGGCCCCCACTCATGTCCCCCTGCACCCCCACCCCCAGCACTGTGGGGCACCCTCCACCAGGCCCCCACTCATGTCCCCCTGCACCCCCACCCCCCAGCACTGTGGGGCACCCTCCACCAGGCCCCCACTCATGTCAAACTCATGTCTCCCTGCACCCCCACCCCCCTGCATCCAGGGGCACCCTCCACCAGGCCCCCACTCATATCTCCCAGCACCCCACCCCCCACAAGTCAGGGGCACCCTCCACCAGGCCCCCACTCATGTCTCCCAGCACCCTCACCCCTCTGCATCCAGGGGCACCCTCCACCAGGCCCCACTCATGTCTCCCAGCACCCCCACCCCCCTGCATCCAGGGGCACCCTCCACCAGGCCCCCACTCATGTCCCCCTGCACCCCCACCCCCCAGCACTGTGGGGCACCCTCCACCAGGCCCCCACTCATGTCTCCCTGCACCCCCACCCCCCTGCATCCAGGGGCACCCTCCGCCAGGCCCCCAATCATGTCTCCCTGCACCCCCACCCCTCAGCACTGTGGGGCACCCTCCACCAGGCCCACACTCATGTCTCCCAGCACCCCACCCCCCTGCAACCAGGGGCACCCTCCACCAGGCCCCCACAGTGTGAATCGCCTGTGTACGTGTATATCAGGGTTGCGCGTGTAGTCTGACACGCGATATCAGCAGGGTACGCGTATTACGGGGTTCGCGGGAAGTTCCACACGCGATTTCAGCAGGGTACGTGTATTTTGGGGTGCGCAGGAAGTTTCACACACAAATTTGCAGGGTACATGTATTTCAGTGTGTGCGCGTGAAGTCACACACGCGACTGTGCCTGTGAGAGTGGGGTACGTGTATTCCAGGGGTGGGCTGGATTATTTACTTGATACTGGGCCAGGGAGAGCATGTTATGTGTATTCCTGGGGTGGGCGGGAAGATTTACATGCTCGCCTACAATGCGCCAAAAAATAAAAGGACCAATCCTGAAACACGTACGCCAGCATGAAGCAGGCGCACGTCCCGCGCAGCATAAAATAGTGCGCAAACAACAAACAAGCTCAGACGCCAGGATGAATATACCGTTCATAGCAGCTGTGGCCGTGGGATACTGCAGGAGGAGGAGAAGGATAGTCAGGGCCAGAATCTTCACACCCAGAACCAGCCTATTTGGTATGCCAGATGACCAGGTGTATGGGAGGTACAGGTTTCCACCACACATAATACTCGACCTGGTCAGTGAGTAGGAGGATTACCTCACATCACCCACCCTGTGCTCCCAAGCACTCAGCCCCCTGGAGAAGGTCCTCAATGTACTGCACTTCTTGGCTACCGGATCATTTCAGCGGACAAGTGCCATAGTGGGGGGGGGTGTCACAGGCCACGCAGTCACGGTGCCTACACCAGGTGTTGGCCATCATCACTGCACGCCCATCAGTCCGCAGGCACATATACCTGCCCAGAACACCTGCAGAAAGGGAGGCTGTCAGCCAGGATTTCTACAGGGTGGCACAATTCCCCAAAGTGCTTGGTGCCATTGATTGCACCCATGTGGCTCTACGTCCCCCCAGGGCATCTGAGCACATCTATAGAAACCGCAAGCACTGGCATTCCATCAACGTCCAGGTAGTATGTGATGCCAAGGGAATCATCACCTCAGTATATTCCAACTATCCAGGGTCCACCCACGACACTTCATTTACAGGATGTCAACCCTAAAACGGGACATGGAAGCTGGGCGGCATGGCGATGCATGGCTGCTTGGTGAGTAGAAATGCCACAGCACACGCATGCATGACAGATACACAGTAATGCCAATACCCCACTAATAATCCCCATCACCACCGCCCCAGGGGACAGTGCCTACCCTCTGAGCACACACATGATGACGCCAATTCGGAACCCCATCACGCCTCCCAAGGTAAGATACAACACAGCCCATATTGCAACACGGGGCATAGTGGAGCGCACATTCGGAGTGCTCAAGTCACGCTTTCGCTCCCTTGACCGTTCTGGCGGGCAGCTGTTATACGCTCCCCCAGTAGTGTGCAGGATCATAGTGGCAGCATGTGTCCTGCACAATGTTGCAACACGCCGGGGCCTGGCTGTGGACATGGTGGTGTCCCCACATCCCCAACCACATGCACGCCCGCTGCGCATGGGAGGGGAAAGGGCACGGGGTGAGGCAGCCCGTACGCAGCTGGTGGCTAATTACTTCACATAGAAAGCACACCCATGTGGAGTGCACACAGCCCCGGCACATACCATCTGACAATCAATGATGACTCAATCTGACAATTATGATGAACAAAGGGACAGTCAACTGTCAGAACCATAGCAGCCTATGGAAGTGTCACAATGTGTGCATCCCTACCTACACAAACACCACCAATGCAGTGTCATCAAAAGACACACTTCCATGCAGCAAAAATTAATACCCACTTGCAAAATACTACATGAGAACAGTGCCATGTCACCCAACCCCTCCCCGGCACGGCCACACAACACACCATGGCATGTCATGCAATGTGAGAGCAAACAAATTAATCCCCACAACATGCCCCAAGTGTCACCAACTACAGTGTCCCTAATGGAAACTGGCCACACATGAAATGCTCACAGTAATGCAGGACCAACAACACACATTACCAAATACTTACTAAGAATACCAATCACCTACACAACCTCCAACCTACCATAAACATGACAGTACAGACTTAAAAAATTGGTAGCCTCACTACCTGATAATGCCAGCACTTCGAACACTTCCAAGTATACAGTGTTAGTGCCACGCAAGAGTGTAGGTGCACTGCTTACAAGATGGACTCCAGTCCCAAAGTAGACCCCCTTGTGAAGACATGAGAAATGGACCTGCAAATTAGGAGGATGAGATGGATGCAGAGGCACATATCAATACACCATGCAGTGTACAATACAACAACAATATGCACTAGGAATGTATACACAGTATTGACTAAAGACTGCCCACACATCAAATGGGAGTCCAACGTCACCGTGAACGTCAATGTCACTTGGGCACACCCTTTGCAAGCCCATGGAAACGGGAAGCAGGAGGGGTGTGTGTCACACAAACCCAAGCATCTGACCCAAATTCAGGACAAGCCTGCATGTGCCCAGCCACAATACATCGTATGCCCACAGGAGCCACACAAGGCAACACACTGTCCAAAAAATCAAAAATCAAAAAAAGAAAAAAAAATCAAAAATGGCCATTAATGGGCCGGGGGGGAGGCCACCCAGGAGGTCCGAGGACAGGGTGCACACCAAAACCCACCTGTGTGGCTCTTGCGAACAAAAAACACCTCCATGGGCTCATGGCGTGCACGGAAACCCTATTGTGAGAGATTTGCTGCTGTCGCTCTCCTCACCCTCTGCAGCTGCATCAGGAGGGGGTGGTACTATGGGAGGCAGCCCACGCAAAGCCCTAGTCTGGTCCTCCATGGCAGCAAGCATGCGGGTGTGGAAGGTCTGGTTCTGGAGGATAATTGTGCAGAGGTCCCCATGCAACAACTCACGGGATGCCCGGACCTCCGCCCTAGTTGCCTGCATCTCAGCTGAGAGCGTACGTGTGAGCCGCTCCAGCTGCTGTTCTGTCCTCGTGTTAGCTGAAGCCTCAAGCTCAACCAGAGTTGCCCTGAGCTGACGGAGTTCCACCCTCAAGGCTTCCCTGTGGCCCTGGGACTCAATGGAAATGGCTTCCCGCAGAGTCTCCAGTGCCGCCCGCCTGTCCCTGTTGGACGCCAACATGTCCTCCCTGTGTGACTGGCTAATGGAGTCTGTTGCTTGCTGTAGTTGTTCAATTAGCCTTTCTTGGGGGACAATGGAAGTGGCCACCCTATCCATGGCCTGAGCCATCATCTCAGTTGATGCTGCCTGTTGGTTTGCCATACCGTATATGGATTGCTCCCATGCGGTATTGCCTGGTGGCGTACGGCCACCGCGTCGGCGGGCACCACACCTGTCTGGGGCAAGGCGAACTGCGCCTTGCTGTGCCGGCACTGCCTGAGGCTGCAGGACTGCATTCCCCCTCTGATCTGCTGGCCCAGGAACAGGATCAGATGTAGCGGATTGTGACCCTGCATCCGTAACCACCAGAGGCTGACCTACCAACACTGACATCCCTATTGAGGGTTCGACCCCTGGTGCAGGTGGGTTGGACAGTACAGAATCCCTCCCAGAGACACTTACCTGCGACGGCACATAGGTCTCATCATCCAAATCGACACCTGAATAGAGCTCGGGGGAGGTGCACCCAGAGACACCCCTTGAGATGACAGCCTGCAGCAAGTGTGGGTTCTCACCCACCACCACACCACGTCCCTCACTGGTGCCCGGTCGGGCCTGAGACCCCTCCTGGGTCTGCACCATCTCCACAACCCCAGCAGTATCAAGTGCGTCATCCCCTGCAAAGACATGAAAGAAAAGAAATGGGAACAGGCATTAGCAACATGGAACACAATTAGGGCTGAGAAGCAACAGAAACAGTACTTCATTGACACATGTCCCACATGACTATAACCCTCCCATGCATGCACTGGAGGTCAATACGACCCAGGCGGTAAGTACACCAACTTTACCACCATGGTGTAAACTATGTTTACACCATGGTGGATGGCGGATTTACCACCCCATTCCAAGGTGAGTGGGGCGGTAAATCCCCATTTCCCATTTACCCTTCCCCATTCCCATTTTTGCCCCATAGGGCATAATGGGAGTGGGGAAGGCGCTAATTACGGCACCATAAATTACGGTGTCGTAATTAGCACCAAGGCGGTTTAGCGCCATGGATTTTAACGCCTGCTAAAAGCAGCCGTTAAAATTGGAATCAGGTGTTAAGGGTTAACGACGGCGTTAACCCTTACCGCCTGGGTCGTAATGACCTCCACTGTCACTGCGTAAGAAAGGGAGGCAAATGGCACACATAGATGAAGATGGAAGACCAACAAATTTGCTGCATGCTGCCTAGTAGTGCCATCACACATTGGCCTGTGATTGGCATGTCCAATACACATGCATGACACATGCCATCACACAGATGGCATGTACCCTAGCCATGTCACACATGTGACAATAGGACTGAGATATGCCTAGTGAAAGTGGTGGAATGCAGACAATCAGCCTGAATGAACACAGAATAACATGCAACTATGTTGTGGCAAGATGACAATTCAAGGGCAACTGGCGTGAGGTTGGGCTGAATGTCTACGGTTGCCAGAAGGGATACTGCAACACCCAAATCCTGGTGCGCAGAATGTTTTGGATGAAGCACATGGGTGACCCAAACCACTCAGGCACACACCCCCTCACCTGGCACTCAATCAGAAGCACTCACACACACACCATGCACATGGATGACACACACATGCATGTGCACTCACCGGACAACGCCTCGTAATCTGGCAGGTCTCCCACGCCTTGGATCTGTTCCTCCGTGACGTAGGTCCCAGCAACATACTCATGTGGAGTGAGTTCTATGTCCTCTGCCGGAGACCCACCTCCAGTCACTAGAGTTGCGGCATGACTTGAGGCCAGCTTTTTCTTTGCCCTGCGCTTAAGGTCATTCCAGCGCTTGTAGCAATCATTAGCTGTGCGCCTCACGAATCCAAGGGCACTTATGAGTTCCGCAATGGTCTGCCAGTGTGCCTGACGTTGTGCAGGTGTGGTCTTGCATCCTGCAGTAATCACCATTTCGCTGTCATGTGCGGACACATACTCCACAAGTGCATCAAGTTCGACCCGATTGAAGCAGGGCTTCCTTGGTGGGCCGGACTGTGTAGCCGTGTCTGGGGCATCAGCCTGTACTGGACGAGCACTCTTCCTCTTCCGCTTGGAAGGTGGTGGTGGTACTGAGTGTCCTACGCCGCTCTGGACACTAGGGGCAGGAGCCCCGGTGGACTGTGGACTAGGAGTGTGGGAATGAACACTCACCATGGGAGTTGGTGCAGGCATTAGCTGAAGTGTGATGTGGTCAGGGGGAACGTCAGCAGGATGGACTAGGACCGACAATGTCCTGGCTGGGACACTCAGAGCTGGGGTGGATGGAGCCGCAGCTGCCCCTGCAGCCTCCCCACCCTGCCTACTCGGGGCAGCAGATGACAGAGCTGCCCCTGATCCACGTGGGCTGGTGACACCAACGTGCACCGCCACACGTGGCCTAGACCTGCTGACCTGGAAGTCAGCCATGGAGTCATCCAGTGCCAGGTCTGGTGCCACAATGGGCTGGTCCAACAAGGGCTGAGCAGGGATGGTGTCAGCCACATTACCCTCAACCAGGGGGGGGGCATAGGTGTCCCTGACTGGTCACCCACACATGGGGGGCACCCTGCAAGTCCTGGCCACGTCCCCTACCATATCCACCATGGCCACCTCTTGTGGCTCGCCCACCTTTGCCACCCTTACCGCGTGCTCGCCTCCCAACCATGACACTGATGTTGTGTGTATGGGAGTTGTAGTAAACTATTGTCCTGGGCGATTGGGGGTCAAAGGGGTAGGGTACTAGATGGAATTCGTACCCTAGTGCTCTAGCAAGGCTGTATGTGACCCCTGGGGGAAGATGACGGGTCACGCAACGCACAGGCACCCCGAAAAAGGTAGATAATGTGCACGCAACCCCTCCTAGACCACGTGCGTGGAAAAAAAAACCTGCACTACGCTGTGGCACCCAGAAACACAAAAATGAACGTATGCGTGTCACACGCAGCCTAGACTGACCTCTGAAGGGGTAGGCAACACATGGGGCAAGCACAGATGTCAAATACGTGCGCAACTCATCGTCTGCCAGGAAAAATCGCGTGTAAAATACGCACGTGTGCGCGTTGGCAACACCCCCGCCAAAAGAAGAATTGTACGCTGTCTGAGGAGACAGGACAACAGGAGAAGTGAACGCTGTTTGAGGAAACAGGCCCAGGAAAAAGACAAGAAGAGAAAAAGCTGTCAGAGGTAACAGGGAGTACGAACTTGGAACGCCGTGAAGAAAATCGCGTGTGAACCGACAAGAAGTACAGATTTCACCCACTCGCTCTCCACGAAAAGCACGTACAAGGAAATGGCGTTCTACATGTACCTTTTGAACATGCCCGCACGTCCAGCGTCACTTCCGCGTGTACGCGCTAAGGCCCCATCCTCCAATTACACGCGCTGACCCTCTGACGTGCAGTCATTGGATGTGTAACATGCACCCGAGTACAGGGAAACACCCGCTCACGCACGTCACAGACGCGCATACGCGCTGTTGGCCTTTGGGCCAATGAATTTGCGTACGTGTAACGCGCTTATGCGCTAAGGCCCTTTCCTCGAATTACACGCAGACGTGCTGGATTTTCACGTGCCAAATCACTCCGTATCAAGCTGGCCACGCGTAAGCACACGGAAGACCACGCTCCTGCCCAGAAGGCCGAATTACTGCCCCCCAGAGCCCCGAGCATGCTCCCACCTGCCATCTGCTGCTGCCTGATTGCCTGCTGCCCACATGCCCTGCCATTTGCTGCCTGCACATCAGCCAGGGGTGCTGTTGCTGTGACCACCCCTGCTGGAACCGAAGACTCCCGACTGGGATTCCATTGCTCCACAGCCCAGCCCCAGGACCCAGTTGCCCACCCACTCCTGCCTCTGGGGTTGTCATGTCGGGCACTGCAACATCTGGCACCACTGATAACCCCGGCCAGCTTCACTGCCACCGAAGTTGGTGTCCTGGTGGAGCAAGTCCTGGGGCAGTATGATGTCCTCTTCGGAAGTTCCCGCGCCGACAAGGAAGGACGGACTCGGATCTGGACGGACATCGTGACTGCTATCAACGCGGAGGGGGTGGCAGTCCGCGACTTCCAACATGTCAAGAAGCGCTGGGAGGACTTCAGGTTCAGGACCCTCAACAAGGCCCGGCGCCTCTTGAAGGCAGCGGATGCTAAGGGGCGCCGGGGCCACTTGTCGGAAGATCAGATGAGGGTCCTGGAACGCATATCCCCAGCACTCCACGTCCAGATCCTTGAGAGGCAGACCCGTCTGGAGTCGAGCGGTAAGTGTACATGCATCATGATTGTAAGCTGTGCGTGTAGTGATGTGCCAGTAGTGTGCAGGTTGCACATCTGTTTGTATGGGACCGAGTATGGGTGGGGGTGCACAGGGCCGTGAGGCTAACACATGCAAAGGCTGTCATGTGTGAGACATGGATGGTGCTTGTGTGTGTAGGCTTGCATGCCAAATGCAGTTGTGTGGGCACACATGTTTGGATGAATGTGTATGTAAGTAGGCATGTTCGTGATGTCACGCATGTATGTTGTTTTCAGCTGCATGTATCAGCACTGTATACATGTGCATGTGTGTGTATTTGACAAGGGTGCAACAGTGATGCAACATGGATGCATGTGACAGCGGGATGTGGAAGCCTGATTGGCAGATGTGACATGGATGCCCATATGAACACTGTGACAGTTGGCAGAGGTGTACACATGCATGCAAGTGTAGTGGTATGTGTGCATGTGTAGATCACTCCCTGTGTTGCATGTGATGTCTGGCTCACCTTTGCCTGCTCATGCTGTTGTATGTGTATGGATGGTGCTGGCAGTTGCGATATGGCTGTGGTATGGCTCATGTGTGCAAGTTGAAATGACAGGTGTGTTGGCGATTGTGATGCCATGTCTGAGGTTTGCCAATGCCACTCATGTACAACTGTCATGTGTGTATGTGTCCATTGTACAGTGCCCTGATGCCTGTGTTTTATTTCTCCCTGTCTGCAGCGTCAACTGATGAAGAGGGCGGAGAAGGTGCTGTGGAGCACAGCGGCGGGGATCGCACTGCCAGCCGGAGACGCAAGGCTCGGCTCCCCTCCCAGGTTGTGATCTCGTCGGGGAGTGAGGAGTCCGGTGCCGCTTCCCAGGCCGCAGCTGCCGGGGGGAGGTCCAAGAGGCTGATGTTGGAGTTGGACTCCTCGGCAGCCAAAGGGGCAGCTGGGACCCCACAGGGCCCAACGGGGGAAGATGGCACGGAGTCATCCAGGTTGGTGGGGGGTTTGGTGGAGGAGGAGGCCGTGTAAGCAACAGAGACGGTGTCTGGAGGTGGGGATTCCACTGGTGCTAGTGGTGCAGTGCAGGACCAGGGACAGGAGGCAGCACAGGCCGCCGCGGAGGTGCCTGAGTGCAATCCTGTCCCTGATCCTGTCACTGCATCATCTTGCACCAGCAGGGATGCCTACGTCCAGACCTGTTTTCAGGCAGGGGATGAGCTCACAACAACTGGCCTTCCTCTGCCTGCGGACGTGGCTATCCGGGTCTGGGTTGAGCCTGTCCTGACTGGTGTGGCGTTGCGTCAATGGGCCATGCGAGGTGACCTGCAGTCTTTTCATGAGGAGACTGCACGTCATCTCGAATGGCTCGTTGACCGCGTCGGCCTACTGGGACAGGTCACTCAGGCCGGATTCTTCCGTTTGATGGGGCTTGCTCAGACCCCCTCCTCAACTGAACCCCCTATGTGCCAGTCGTCCTCCGTGCCATCTTCCCACCCATTAGTCACCTGGGTGCCCTGTGGAGCTGCCTCTGACGGTGCGGCCAGGCTGGTGGAGGAGGCATCCCTGCCACAGTCGGGAGTCGGACGTCCAGCAGGGGTGGCCACATCAACGACTGCACCCGAGCCAGTGGAGGATGTGCAGGCAGCAGGAGGCAGTGCACGGGCAGAGGCACAGCAGCAGCAGCAACGAGGTGGGAGCCATGATGGCTCGGGGCCTTCGACATCGCAGGGGCAGGCATCGGCTGGAGGGCAGGAGGACCCAGGACGGGAAGTGTCTTCCGTGTGGCAGCGGTTGGGCCACGCCATAGATGCGGAGCGGCAGCGGGCGGAAGAGGCACGGCTCACGATGGTCAGGGCGAACTCCATGCGGAGGGCCCTGAGGCGGGCCGAGTGCCTCGAGGCAATCCGCAGGGAGTTGGAGGTGAACATGTCGACGGCCTTGCGGACCCTCGGGGCCATGGAGGAGGACCGCCTCCGGGACATTGAGCAGGAGTTTGATGATGCCCTGGCCCGGAACATCCCCAAGTGAGTCGTCGGACTAGCCCGCTGCCCTTGTAAATAGTTCTGTAGTTAGTGTTAGGTTTCCTTTGGTTTAGCATTTTTTTTGGACCTTTTGGACAATGGGTTATATTTTTGTATATAGTTTTTTTTATTAGGTAGTGTTATTAGATAGGTTTCATTTCTTCTGTTGGGATCACGGACCCTGGATTGTTTATCTGTATATAGTAGACTGTTGGATTTTCATTTTTTTTTAATGATTTACCCATGGAGCAATGGTTTTCGATTTTAATTTTCCATTGGATTTACTTTTGTGGACTGTGACTTTGGACACCTTTCCTTTGGATTATGATTTGTGGTTTTGCATTATTTCACGGACATGCTGTTTTTTTTTTTTTAAATTCCCATTTTTGTTTGTTTATTTTTGATTCAATTTATGTTGCTTTTAATACATATTTTTCTTCAAACTTCAATGTTTAGTATCATCTCATTGGTTTCATGCATATCATGATATGGGTTTTGACATTCACTGACACCCATTGGGTGTATGTGAGGGACATGTGTTCATTTCCAAACTTGCAATTGGGGTTCTATCATGTTATTGCCATTTCTAAGTGGGTGGATGCAATACTCGGGTGGGTGTTTGGCATTTGGAGGCTGACCATAAGGGCCAGGGACCTAGATTGTGATGACATGTTGGCTGGGGGACATGTGCGGGGGCCTGGTGGAGGGTGCCCCACAGTGCTGGGGGGTGAGGGTGCTGGGGGACATGAGTTGGACATGAGTGGGGGCCTGCTGGCAGGTGCACCACAGTGCTGGGGGGTGGGGGTGCAGGGGGACATGAGTTGGACATGAGTGGGGGCCTGGTGGAGGGTGCCCCTGACTGGTGGGGGTGCAGGGAGAAATGAGTGGGGGCCTGGTGGAGGGTGCCCCTGGATGCAGGGAGGTGGGGGTGCAGGGAGACATGAGGTGGACATGAGTGGGGGCCTGCTGGCAGGTGCCCCACAGTGCTGGGGGGTGCAGGGGGAGATGAGTGGGGGCCTGGTGGAGGGTGCCCTGCACTGCTGGGTGGTGGGGGTGCAGGGGGACATGAGTGGGGACCTGGTGGAGGGTGCCCTGCACTGCTGGGTGGTGGGGGTGCAGGGGGACATGAGTGGGGGCCTGGTGGAGGGTGCCCCTGACTGGTGGGGGGTGGGGTGCAGGGGGACATGAGTGGGGGCCTGGAGGAGGGTGCCCCTGGATGCAGGGGGTGGGGGTGCTGGGAGACATGAGTGGGGGCCTGGTGGAGGGTGCCCCACAGTGCTGGGGGGTGGGGGTGCAGGGGGACATGAGTGGGGGCCTGGTGGAGGGTGCCCCTGGGTGCAGGGGGGTGGGGGTGGAGGGGGACATGAGTGGGGGCCTGGTGGAGGGTGCCCCACAGTGCTGGGGGATGGGGGTGCTGGGAGACATGAGTGGGGGCCTGGTGGAGGGTGCCCCACAGTGCTGGGGGGTGGGGGTGCTGGGAGACATGAGTGGGGGCCTGGTGGAGGGTGCCCCTGGATGCTGGGGGGTGGGGGTGCAGGGGGACATGAGTGGGGGCCTGGTGGAGGGTACCCCTGGATGCTGGGGGGTGGGGGTGCAGGGGGACATGAGTGGGGGCCTGGTGGAGGGTGCACCTGGATGCAGGGGGTGGGGGTGCTGGGAGACATGAGTTGGACATGAGTGGGGGCCTGGTGGAGGGTGCCCCTGACTGGTGGGGGATGGGGGTGCAGGGAGACATGAGTGGGGGCCTGGTGGAGGGTGCCCCTGGATGCAGGGGGGTGGGGGTGCAGGGAGACATGAGTTGGACATGAGTGGGGGCCTGCTGGCAGGTGCCCCACAGTGCTGGGGGGTGGGGTTGCAGGGGGAGATGAGTGGGGGCCTGGTGGAGGGTGCCCTGCACTGCTGGGTGGTGGGGGTGCAGGGGGACATGATTGGGGGCCTGGTGGAGGGTGCCCTGCACTGCTGGGTGGTGGGGGTGCAGGAGGACATGAGTGGGGGCCTGGTGGAGGGTGCCCCTGACTGGTGGGGGGTGGGGTGCAGGGGGACATGAGTGGGGGCCTGGTGGAGGGTGCCCCTGGATGCAGGGGGGTGGGGGTGCTGGGAGACATGAGTGGGGGCCTGGTGGAGGGTGCCCCACAGTGCTGGGGGGTGGGGGTGCAGGGGGACATGAGTGGCGGCCTGGTGGAGGGTGCCCCTGACTGGTGGGGGGTGGGGGTGCAGGGGGAAATGAGTGGGGGCCTGGTGGAGGGTGCCCCACAGTGCTGGGGGGTGGGGGTGCTGGGAGACATGAGTGGGGGCCTGGTGGAGGGTGCCCCACAGTGCTGGGGGGTGGGGGTGCTGGGAGACATGAGTGGGGGCCTGGTGGAGGGTGCCCCTGGATGCTGGGGGGTGGGGGTGCAGGGGGACATGAGTGGGGGCCTGGTGGAGGGTACCCCTGGATGCTGGGGGGTGGGGGTGCAGGGGGACATGAGTGGGGGCCTGGTGGAGGGTGCACCTGGATGCAGGGGGTGGGGGTGCTGGGAGACATGAGTTGGACATGAGTGGGGGCCTGGTGGAGGGTGCCCCTGACTGGTGGGGGGTGGGGGTGCAGGGAGACATGAGTGGGGGCCTGGTGGAGGGTGCCCCTGGATGCTGGTGGGTGGGGGTGCAGGGGGACATGAGTGGGGGCCTGCTGGAGGGTGCCCCTGGATGCAGGGGGGTGGGGGTGCTGGGAGACATGAGTTGGACATGAGTGGGGGCCTGGTGGAGGGTGCCCCTGACTGGTGGGGGTGGGGGTGCAGGGAGACGAGTGGGGGCCTGGTGGAGGGTGCCCCTGGATGCTGGGGGGTGGGGGTGGTGGGAGACATGAGTGGGGGCCTGGTGGAGGGTGCCCCTGGATGCAGGGGGTGGGGGTGCAGGGAGACATGAGTTGGACATGAGTGGGGGCCTGGTGGAGGGTGCCCCTGACTGGTGGGGGTGGGGGTGCAGGGAGGCATGAGTGGGGGCCTGGTGGAGGGTGCCCCTGGATGCTGGGGGGTGGGGGTGCTGGGAGACATGAGTGGGGGCCTGGTGGAGGGTGCCCCACAGTGCTGGGGGGTGGGGGTGCTGGGAGACATGAGTGGGGGCCTGGTGGAGGGTGCCCCACAGTGCTGGGGGGTGGGGGTGCTGGGAGACATGAGTGGGGGCCTGGTGGAGGGTGCCCCTGGATGCTGGGGGGTGGGGGTGCAGGGGGACATGAGTGGGGGCCTGGTGGAGGGTGCCCCTGGATGCTGGGGGGTGGGGGTGCAGGGAGACCTGAGTGGGTGACTGGTGGAGGGTGCCCCTGGATGCAGGGGGGTGGGGGTGCTGGGAGACATGAGTTGGACATGAGTGGGGGCCTGGTGGAGGGTGCCCCTGACTGGTGGGGGTGCAGGGAGACATGAGTGGGGGCCTGGTGGGGGGTGCCCCTGGATGCTGGGGGGTGGGGGTGCTGGGAGACATGAGTGGGGGCCTGGTGGACGGTGCCCCTGGATGCAGGGGGGTGGGGGTGCAGGGAGACATTAGTGGGGGCCTGGTGGAGGGTGCCCCTGGATGCAGGGGGGTGGGGGTGCAGGGGGACATGAGTGGGGGCCTGGTGGAGGGTGCCCCACAGTGCTGGGGGGTGGGGGTGCAGGGGGAGATGAGTGGGGGCCTGGTGGAGGGTGCCCCACAGTGCTGGGGGGTGGGGGTGCAGGGAGACATGAGTGGGGGCCTGGTGGAGGGTGCTCCTGGATGCAGGGGGGTGGGGGTGCTGGGAGACATGAGTGGGGGCCTGGTGGAGGGTGCCCCTGGATGCTGGGGGGTGGGGGTGCTGGGAGACATGAGTTGGACATGAGTGGGGGCCTGGTGGAGGGTGCCCCTGACTGGTGGGGGATGGGGGTGCAGGGAGACATGAGTGGGGGCCTGGTGGAGGGTGACCCTGGATGCAGGGGGGTGGGGGTGCAGGGAGACATGAGTTGGACATGAGTGGGGGCCTGCTGGCAGGTGCCCCACAGTGCTGGGGGGTGGGGTTGCAGGGGGAGATGAGTGGGGGCCTGGTGGAGGGTGCCCTGCAATTCTGGGTGGTGGGGGTGCAGGGGGACATGATTGGGGGCCTGGTGGAGGGTGCCCTGCACTGCTTGGTGGTGCGGGTGCAGGGGGACATGAGTGGGGGCCTGGTGGAGGGTGTCCCTGACTGGTGGGGGGTGGGGTGCAGGGGGACATGAGTGGGGGCCTGATGGAGGGTGCCCCTGGATGCAGGGGGGTGGGGGTGCTGGGAGACATGAGTGGTGGCCTGGTGGAGGGTGCCCCACAGTGCTGGGGGGTGGGGGTGCAGGGGGACATGAGTGGCGGCCTGGTGGAGGGTGCCCCTGACTGGTGGGGGGTGCGGGTGCAGGGGGACATGAGTGGGGGCCTGGTGGAGGGTGCCCCACAGTGCTGGGGGGTGGGGGTGCTGGGAGACATGAGTGGGGGCCTGGTGGAGGGTGCCCCACAGTGCTGGGGGGTGGGGGTGCTGGGAGACATGAGTGGGGGCCTGGTGGAGGGTGCCCCTGGATGCTGGGGGGTGGGGGTGCAGGGGGACATGAGTGGGGGCCTGGTGGAGGGTACCCCTGGATGCTGGGGGGTGGGGGTGCAGGGGGACATGAGTGGGGGCCTGGTGGAGGGTGCACCTGGATGCAGGGGGTGGGGGTGCTGGGAGACATGAGTTGGACATGAGTGGGGGCCTGGTGGAGGGTGCCCCTGACTGGTGGGGGATGGGGGTGCAGGGAGACATGAGTGGGGGCCTGGTGGAGGGTGCCCCTGGATGCAGGGGGGTGGGGGTGCAGGGAGACATGAGTTGGACATGAGTGGGGGCCTGCTGGCAGGTGCCCCACAGTGCTGGGGGGTGGGGTTGCAGGGGGAGATGAGTGGGGGCCTGGTGGAGGGTGCCCTGCACTGCTGGGTGGTGGGGGTGCAGGGGGACATGATTGGGGGCCTGGTGGAGGGTGCCCTGCACTGCTGGGTGGTGGGGGTGCAGGAGGACATGAGTGGGGGCCTGGTGGAGGGTGCCCCTGACTGGTGGGGGGTGGGGTGCAGGGGGACATGAGTGGGGGCCTGGTGGAGGGTGCCCCTGGATGCAGGGGGGTGGGGGTGCTGGGAGACATGAGTGGGGGCCTGGTGGAGGGTGCCCCACAGTGCTGGGGGGTGGGGGTGCTGGGAGACATGAGTGGGGGCCTGGTGGAGGGTGCCCCACAGTGCTGGGGGGTGGGGGTGCTGGGAGACATGAGTGGGGGCCTGGTGGAGGGTGCCCCTGGATGCTGGGGGGTGGGGGTGCAGGGGGACATGAGTGGGGGCCTGGTGGAGGGTACCCCTGGATGCTGGGGGGTGGGGGTGCAGGGGGAAATGAGTGGGGGCCTGGTGGAGGGTGCACCTGGATGCAGGGGGTGGGGGTGCTGGGAGACATGAGTTGGACATGAGTGGGGGCCTGGTGGAGGGTGCCCCTGACTGGTGGGGGGTGGGGGTGCAGGGAGACATGAGTGGGGGCCTGGTGGAGGGTGCCCCTGGATGCTGGTGGGTGGGGGTGCAGGGGGACATGAGTGGGGGCCTGCTGGAGGGTGCCCCTGGATGCAGGGGGGTGGGGGTGCTGGGAGACATGAGTTGGACATGAGTGGGGGCCTGGTGGAGGGTGCCCCTGACTGGTGGGGGTGGGGGTGCAGGGAGACGAGTGGGGGCCTGGTGGAGGGTGCCCCTGGATGCTGGGGGGTGGGGGTGGTGGGAGACATGAGTGGGGGCCTGGTGGAGGGTGCCCCTGGATGCAGGGGGTGGGGGTGCAGGGAGACATGAGTTGGACATGAGTGGGGGCCTGGTGGAGGGTGCCCCTGACTGGTGGGGGTGGGGGTGCAGGGAGGCATGAGTGGGGGCCTGGTGGAGGGTGCCCCTGGATGCTGGGGGGTGGGGGTGCTGGGAGACATGAGTGGGGGCCTGGTGGAGGGTGCCCCACAGTGCTGGGGGGTGGGGGTGCTGGGAGACATGAGTGGGGGCCTGGTGGAGGGTGCCCCACAGTGCTGGGGGGTGGGGGTGCTGGGAGACATGAGTGGGGGCCTGGTGGAGGGTGCCCCTGGATGCTGGGGGGTGGGGGTGCAGGGGGACATGAGTGGGGGCCTGGTGGAGGGTGCCCCTGGATGCTGGGGGGTGGGGGTGCAGGGGGACATGTGTGGGGGCCTGGTGGAGGGTGCCCCTGGATGCTGGGGGGTGGGGGTGCAGGGAGGCATGAGTGGGGGCCTGGTGGAGGGTGCACCAAAGTGCTGGGGGGTGGGGGTGCAGGGGGACATGCGTTGGTGAGCAGTAGTGCAAGGTGACATGTGGGTTGGCTGGGGGGCATGGTGGATGGGCTGCTTGCGGGACATGTGCAGGGTAGTCCCCTGTGGTGTGGGCCACCTGCAGGGGCCATGGAGGGTGTAGAGGGAACACCTGGGAGGACCCACACGGGCAATTCACATGTAGTGCTCCCCGCGCACCCCTGAAATACACGTGCCCTGATGGAATCGCGTGTGATACTTCCCGCGCACCCCTGAAATGCACGTACCCTGCTGATTTTGCGTGTGATACTTCCCGCGCACCACTGAAATACACGTACCCTGATGGAATTGCGTGTAATACTTCCAGCGCACCCCTGAAATGCACCTACCCTGCTGATTTTGCGTGTGATACTTCCCGCGCACCCCTGGAATACACGTACCCTGATGGAATCGCGTGTGATACTTCCCGCACACCCCTGAAATGCATGTACCCTGCTGATTTTGCATGTGATACTTCCCGCGAACCACTAAAATACACGTACCTTGATGAAATCGCGTGTGATACTTCCCGCGCACCCCTGAAATGCACGTACCCTGCTGATTTTGCGTGTGATACTTCCCGCGCACCACTGAAATACACGTACCCTGATGGAATCGCGTGTGATACTTCCCGCGCACCCCTGAAATACACGTACCCCGCTGATTTTGCGTGTGATACTTCCTGCGCACTACTTAAATACACGTACCCTGATGGGATCGCGTGTGATACTTCCCGCACACCCCTGAAATGCATGTACCCTGCTGATTTTGTGTGTGATACTTCCCGCGCACCACTAAAATACACGTACCTTGATGGAATCGCGTGTGATACTTCCCGCGCACCCCTGAAATGCACGTACCCTGCTGATTTTGCGTGTGATACTTCCCGCGCACCACTGAAATACACGTACCCTGATGGAATCGCGTGTGATACTTCCCGCCCACCCCTGAAATACACGTACCCTTCTGATTTTGCGTGTGATACTTCCCGCGCACTACTGAAATACACGTACCCTGATGGAATCGCGTGTGATACTTCCCACGCACCCCTGAAATACACGTACCCTGCTGCTTTTGCGTGTGATACTTCCCGCGCACCCCTGGAATACACGTACCCTGATGGAATCGCGTGTGATACTTCCTGCGCACCCCTGAAATGCACGTACCCTGCTGTTTTTGCGTGTGATACTTCCCGCGCACCCCTGGAATACACGTGCCCTGATGGAATCGTGTGTGTTACTTCCCGCGCACACCTGATGTACACGTACCCAGGACAATCGCGTGTGAAACTTCCCGCGAACCACTGAAATACACATTCCCCGCTTGGCGTTTGCTGTTTGGCTGCCCTGTGAACTGGTCCAGGGTTAGCGCAGCCCTTTGCGATGATTTGGGAATTTTGAAGGCTTTTCCTTGCGCGAGGGCGTTCTTGGGGGCGTAACTGGCGCTGCTGCAGGGTCGCTGCGCCACGGCTGGGTTTTGAGGCTAAAATCCATGAATACGCTGTGCGATGAAAAGGATTTTATCGCACGCGGCTGGCGCAGTGTATCGCACGGTGACACTGTGCGCCAGCCCCGTGTGCCACTTTTGTGCGAAATTCTATGAATTACCCTGTATATATGAACTGTTTAGAGTTGCTTGCTAGCTTCTTTGTAATCAGGTGTTTTGTGAGGGAGAGAGCCCACATTTCACACATTATAAGAATGGACAATGTGTCAGTGGTATGTTACTTAAACAAGTTGGGAGGTACTTGCTCAAGATCTCTTGTGGGTTTGGTAGAAGCATTTTGGTATTTTTGCCTCTCGGGGAACACTATGGTACATGCTGAATTTCTGCTACATGTGGATAATTTTGTGGTATACTGGTGATCCAGGCATCTAAAATATGTCTGCTATTGGTGACTTTTCCACCCATCTTTTTTGGCTCTGGTGCATCTTTGGGTCAGATGTCCGAGTTGGGTCAGATGACTGAATTTTTCAGCTGGAGACCAGACCTATATGCCACAGCAATGGATGCACGTTTTTCAGATTTGGGATTGCACTTGCTGTACGCCTTCCCACTCCCTATTCTCTTATTACAAGGGTGCTTGTGCAGGTTTGGGCTCAGCAGGCACCCATGATATTGGTGATGCCCCTGTACCCCCATTCCCGTCATCGTATGTAATTTATTTATTTATTTAATTGTTTTTTATAACGCGCCTAATACCGTACCTCATTTCGGTTTCTAAGTGGTCTTGCTTCCAAGACCAGCGCTTTGCCCATGTGCTATCCTCCGTTAATGGCCGTGGAATTGAGCATTGGCCTACCACAACTACTTCAGTTATTGTTCAGCTTATGGAGGCGTCTGCACCCCTTGGCTGTGGCCCATTTTCTGGCCCTGATGCCATGGAAGACATCAGGCCATTTCGATCTTCCAAGGGCCATTCCGCAGTGGCTGCAGACTTCATTACGCAATCCTGGGCGCTGGGTACCAGACAACGTTATGGCACTACCTGGGCGTGCGGGTGTCTATCAAGGAACTTGCATCCTCTTAAATTCACTGTGGTACAGCTGGGACATGTTCTTGGCGATGTGGCTTAGACTCATTCTTATCGATCTGTGAATGTAAACAGATCTGCAACATTGCCACAACATTTTTGGTGGGTGGTTTACCAGTAAATCGGCATGCATTAGTGTGTAGAGTACTGCAGAGTTTTTGCTAAAAGCATCCTCCCCTAGCAGGATAGTAAGTTATGTGAGATTTTAACTAAGTGTTGTCTCTAATAAAGAATTTTCCACCCAACAAAGAAATGCCTTTGCAAGCTTTGTCTGCTAAATTAGTGACCTTGATGTGTTTGGTGAACTTTAAAAGTGTTTAGGATGTGAGGGTACTGGACTCAATGGCTGAGTTTTTTTTTTCTATTTGTTTTCTATGAGGAGCATGATTTTTTATTTCGCATAGGACTAAGAGATGCTTCAGGTCTTTTGAAAACTCTGCTTTTCCAGCTTCCCCCTATTAAGCGCTTTGAAACACATTGTGTATAGGCTCTATGTAAATAAACGTTCAATCAATCAAACTGTGTATGGTGCAATGTCTCAGGAGCGATGAGGTGGCAGAGAAGAACTTGAGACCTTCCCTGTCTCCCCTCCTACTTTGGCTCGGTAGTTCAGGTGGATAATGGCTCAA
The DNA here is from genome assembly GCF_040938575.1 of Ambystoma mexicanum. NCBI lineage: Eukaryota > Metazoa > Chordata > Amphibia > Caudata > Ambystomatidae > Ambystoma > Ambystoma mexicanum. The sequence goes on from NC_090928.1 coordinate 672,844,918, forward strand.
GCACTGATTGACCTTTCCTTTTTAGGGGCCATCTCACGTAGTGGGGCTCTTGCAATCTAAGGTATTGTGGGCTAGTGCACATCCTACAGCCATCCTTAGGGCAGCTGACTGGTCTAGTGAACATGTTTTTAGCACAAATGATTTTGCAAACCTATTGGCCATGTGTTTTATATTGCTATCTCGAGCCTCTAAGTTTGTATAACAGAAAGCGTCCAAGCCCTGCCATTAAATGGTGATTTTGCTAGTGTAGAATTGAAAGTCGAGATTTTATCAACGGCCCAGGGGTGAGTATATCCCATGGGATTACTGTCTCTGAGTTTTCCATCGTGTCCCCCCTCAAGAACTCTTTATATTGTTACAGATTCGGGATGGAGGGGTAGCCTTTCTTTTGATCATCCAGCATGGTTTCGAGGATGAAAGTGGCACAATACTAGACTAAGCTTCAATGCAAGAAAACAGGACATTTTGTTGGATCCTACTCTTTTATGCTGTAACTTTGTAGACCACTGCAGTACTCTATGGTTGAGGGGTTTGTGGTACATTACGTCCCCGTTGATAACATATTTCCCTACAAATTATAGTTGTTCACTTGCTGCTGTCAGACAATAAAAGATATTTGTATGCATATAATTCACCTCCCTGTGCTTAACAAAATCTCGACCTTCTATTGTACACCAGAGAAACTGCCTGCCAACTGCTTAAATGCCCATCACATACCCTTCACTAAAGAAATAACGAACACATGTTTCCCTTCTTGCATCACTGAACAAGTAGTCCTCTCTCTCCCCTTGAAGACGGATATAACAAAATTGTATCACAAAATACTTCCATCTGCTCATTGCTAGTCACGGATTACCAGGTTCCACTTTCCTTCATGTGCCCTCTCTTGTTCTCGGGTCAGTGGTCATCCGTCGTCCATATGCTCCTCCCCGTTTTCTGGTCTCCCCTCCCCAATACCTTGTGCTGCAGTGTTCAGGCTACCCACTTCACTTTTCTCCTCAATATGCGCAGGTCCCTCAACCTGATGCCCCCCTCAAGTTTACAGGCCATATAGCAACATGAACTCCCTGTGTTCTTAGACCCCGTTCTTCCCTGTGTTTCTGCCCCCCTGTTAGGCAAGAATTGATGTAGTAACCCTGGTGGAGACTACACAACTCTTGTCCTCTTGGTATTAGGTAACCCACCTATTGGTATAGGAATGTACTACACAAGTTGGTAGTGTGACTGAGCTGCCAGACGTATCTCAAGAGGGGTAATTGTGAGCTGTAGAGATGTAGCATTGAAATCCACAAATACAAGTATCCATGTAACACTTACACTCAAGGTTTTTAGTTAAAATGATTATTTATTTATTTAACGGTCATTTTTAAATAAGCATTTTTTTAAAAGGGAAACATATGTAGCAACCAAATACACTTTAAAATACTGGTTCAGAATCAATACAACGTTAGACGATACTCTTTAGAGATGCTTCGTACACACTTCCTACACCATGAGGTGACTTCACTTACTAGGACAGTAATTGCAGTACACTTTGTAAATTCTGAATCTGCAGAAAGGAAAGGTTAAAGGAAGGAAAAAGGCTAAACAGGTTCTCAGAGCATCTGAGCACTTTAAACCTTCCAATGAAGTCGAGATAAAAACCTTTCACAGCAATATTAGTTAAAAACCAATGTATCACATATGAGAGGCAGTAAGAAACAAAGTCAAAGGGAATAGAAGAGTCTGAAGGGAGCCAGGACAGCCAAAGTCAATTAGAGCAAACTCTATGGAGCTGAGGCGCTTCTTAGATAGTTAAAGTCTTGAACAAAGTAAGAGTTTTTGTTGAAGAAAAATCACTGTAGGGTCACAAGCTGTTACACTTGTAAAAGTTAGAGCTGAGTTCAACTCTAGAAATGCAGCTACTGCAAGTCTCAACTGAGAAGAGCAAGCTACAGACAATGAGGTAAGTACCCCAAGTCAGAAGAGTACCTTTGGTTAGAAGAAGAGGGTCCAGCTGGCTTCTGTCTGCTGGTTGCAGTGATGCATATCCTGTGCTCCTATGCCTCAGTCGTGGGGACAAGAGGGAGGATGTCTGGGGACTACTGCGGCAGCAATTAGAAGGTCGGCGGCAGCTAGGTGCTCTTTTCAGATCAGCAGCACTTCGCAGTTTCAGCGCTCGGTAAACAGCACCACTGTGGATCTTGGACACAGGTTGGACCTCCTTCACTCCTTGAGTCCTGCACTCTGGTGATGGAACTCAAGCTCTGGTTGTCCTGCTTCTGGAGTGTCCTGGGGAGACTCCTGGAGCTTTTGGTCGGCTTACAGACGTTGCATTCTACTACCTCTACTACAGATTTCTCGACCCCTGGCACTCGGTTCCTGCAGCAGCAAAGAAGTACAGCCAGTGGGGGAAGGTGTTTCAGTGGAGTTCGTCTCAGGGTTAATTGGTCCCACTAACGCAAGGGATGAAGTTGTCCCTTCCGGAGCTTCTCTTGTCGATCAGAAAAAGGAGTTTTAGCACAGCAGCAGTCCTTCACCGGGCAGTTCAACGATCCAGGAGGATGCAGCAAGCTTTGTTCACGGTTTCTTCCTCGGGTTGTCCTTCCCAGTGGTTGACTCTGTCTTCAGTCCCAGAACCCTCGCCTTTTAAGCAGGTTTCTCCCATTCATGCACAGCTTAGCTGTCAGCAGGGTGGCTGCCATGCAAGGATAGCCAGGCAGCCAATCAGGACTGGGTGCATTCAGGCATTCGTAAAGACAAAGGACAGGGGAGTTTCGGGAACCTCCCTCACTTCCTCCCTTCCAGACACAATGGAGCCAGAGGCGGGTTTCAGTACTGAAGCCCGCCAAAGGCAAAACTGACAACGGGCTCAAACCTGGTTTGGCACACAGAGTAAAATCTATGAAAGACCTCACAAACAGAAAATGGTGAATAAAGAAGACCAGGGCCATTTTGATAAAATGGTCACCAATGGGTGCTATGCTGCCGCTGAGGATTCAGACTGAGGTAGAAAAGCACAATGGTAGGAAAATTAAACCACTGCCACCAGCCATTTAAAGTAGTGAGGGTAACATAAAACTTTTTATATGAGTAAATAGGAAAAGGGGCTACTAAGTAACCCCCCACCACTCCTACAAAGAGAAAAGGTAAATAAAGTAAATTTCACTTTACTATTCTTGGGAAGAGTAGTTCTCAGAGGAAAGGTATTTAAACCTTAAGAAAAATATAAAGAATTTCTCTGTGACATTGCACTGAAGGTGCTGTGTATCACTATACAAAATGTAGATGGCTATGGAGTTTGTCAGACGCCAAGAACAAAGGAAACACATAATTCAAAACAGACAGTAGTTTGTTTGTGCCTACACCTCTTTGCGCCAAATTTCTGATGTAAATGAATAAAAGTACGTAGTCAAGTTTCTTCAAGTATATTTTCTTAATTTATTTGATATATGTTCTGCCCATATGGATGACACGTGTTTCGGCGTTTCATTGGCGCCTTTTTCTAATCCGGGCCTTATTGAATGTAGTGCGAATCTCCCTTTCCTTATTTCCGGGAATTAGTTTTTAGTTGAAGTGTATCACGGTAGTTCCAAGGTTAAATCCCACCTACAAAATTCTCTTGCTCATGCCTCAAGCAACTACCGTGATACACTTCAACTAAAAACGAATTCCCGGAAATAAGGAAAGGGAGATTCGCACTACATTCAATAAGGCCCGGATTTGAAAAAGGCGCCAATGAAACGCAGAAACACGTGTCATCCATATGGGCAGAACATATATCAAATAAATTAAGAAAATATACTTGAAGAAACTTGACTACGTACTTTTATTCATTTACATCAGAAATTTGGCGCAAAGAGGTGTAGGCACAAACAAATAACTGCTTACTTTACAAACGGAGCTGAGGGACTCTATGTCTCCGTGTTGACCTACATCCTTGCGAAACAAGAATAAAATAATAAAATAAGAAAACCATTGCCAACTTTAATAGCACTAACATACGGGTCGCGAGAGTACACCTTATGAGATCCCCACTCAAGAAGTTCCTCACTCAGTAGATAATTCAAAACAGATCAAAACACATGAGAGAGTCAGAAAAAGGGCTTGCTCACACCAGGGTTAAAAATACAAAAAGTCCTATAAAGTCCAGCAAAAGAGCTGAGGGTCTCTACGGTTGAAGGGAATTAGCACAAAAATGAGAATTCTACCTAAAACCCTCTCACCTCCTATGTTTAAGCTCATGACCAGCCTCCCTTCCTAGTGCTCTTTCTCCCATCTGAATGAAACTCTCCATCTGCCATGCGTGGTACATTTCCCAAAAATCTGCAGCTGATCTGCAGCTATTTCTCAGTGCTGCTCTCCATGTTCTGTCTGCATATATGCCAATATTTTGGTCCCCTTCACTCGATATGCTGGACTAGTCCCGAATATCCCCAGGGCACCAGTGCCTAAAGGATTCTATGTCAAATCTGTGCCCACCCCCTACCCCTTTTCCCCCACCGACTGACACTCTCCACCGCTGCAGTAAGACTTACGCAAGAGTCAACCATCTTGCAATGGTGTTGCTGATAATGAAAAACTAAGGAAGCTGCAAAGGAAATAGGACACAACGATTAAATAATATTTCTAACATTTGTGTACCATTTTCCTATAACACATCAAAACTGAAGACTAATTTATCTGCTTAAAAGGATGTACACTTCTATGTTAAGCTATTTTATGTCATTTGGCATTTGTATAGTGCCTACTGCGATTGGTATGGCCTCGAAGCGCTCTGGGGTTGAGCTCCCTTTGGAAAACCATAGTCTGAGTTGAGAAGCAGTGAGAGGAGTCTTAACATGAGTGTGTGCATTTTTTGCCAGATCGAAGGTAGCTAGGGACTCACTAGGTCCCTAACAGGAGCCCATATTTTCAGTTGTGGGTTGCGTGCAGTGTCAAATTGTCAGGATAGTCAAGTTATGTGAACAACTGGACCGAATTGTGCATGGGACTCAGCTGTACTCTATGGGTGGTGCTGGAAGGGCATAGGGCGATGTATGTTTAAGATAGAGAGTAGCCACGTAGAGTGCATGTCAGATGTATGTGGCTGTGTGTAACACAATCTAAATTAGGAGCCCTAGTCAGGCAGAATGCAAGTGTGGCAAATTACAAACAGTGCCGAGGTCGAAACAGCACTCTAAAATGGGAACCTATCCCTACAAAATGAGAGAGTGGCAAATACCAACTGTGGTAAGATCGAAACAGCACTCTAAAATGGGAACCTATCCCTACAAAATGAGGAAGTGGCAAATACCAACTGTGGTAAGATCGAAACAGCACTCTAAAATGGGAACCTATCCCTACAAAATGAGGGAGTGGCAAATACCAACTGTGGTAAGATCGAAACAGCACTCTAAAATGGGAACCTTTCCCTACAAAATGAGGGAGTGGCAAATACCAACTGTGGTAAGATCGAAACAGCACTCTAAAATGGGAACCTTTCCCTACAAAATGAGAGAGTGGCAAATACCAACTGTGCTAAGATCGAAACAGCACTCTAAAATGGGAAAGCCTGGTTCCAACAGCAAACCTTCCCCTATAAAACACTATGGGAAGAGAAATGTGAGTGTGGCAAACCACTGAGGTAGCGAGATCCAGGGAGCCGGCCTACATCTGAAGCGTTCTGGGTGGGATACATGTGTGGGTCTATATCAACAATGGCTACGTTCAGAGTAACCAATCTAATCTTGGAAAACTTAAGGAAGCAAAATACCAAAGTCGTAACTATGGGAGTGATAAGTGATAAGAATGAATAACAATGTCTCTTACCTGGAAGTAGCTGTAGAGGGCAAGCGTGGCACCCTTTGGGGCTGGGGCACCAGGGTGAATAGGCAAACAGGGATGGTGGGGGCCGAAAGGAAGGCACCCTTTGTCTGTGCCCTTCGCAAGGCTGTCCTGGGAGAGGCTCTTATGAAGCCACATTTGAGTGTCACCTGACCCTGTTGAAACACCAATCCAGTGTCGGGGGTGGGCAGAGGGTGGGTCTAGAGCTGTGCCAAGCATAGGAGCATGTGTAACTAGTGAGGGCAGGGGGAGTGACCATGGTAGAAAGAGCGGGCTGAAGGCCCAAAACAGACTCACCAGAAAATGGAGCAGTACCAAGATGAGTCTGGTCAGACGCTGGCAGCGGAGAAGAGGGATTTTCATCCACACGAAATAGTGTTACAGCGATTAAGTGTCATCTAACCCCATTGGAACGCCAATCCAATGTCAGGGGGTGGGCAGAGGGTGGGTCTAGGGCAAGCTGAGTGCAAGAGTGCATGTAACTAATGAGGGCTGGGGGGAGAGACCACTGGGGCAAAAGGGGGCCAAAGGCCCAAATCAGATTTACCAGAAAATGGTGAAGGACCAAGATGAGTCAGTGCCCCACCAGCTGCGGAGAAGAGGGATTTGTTCCACATGGAGCGGTATCAGAGTTATCGAGGGTCACCTGACCCCATTGGAACAGCAATCCATTGTGGGGGGGTGATGGCAGAGGTGGGTCTAGAGTTGGCTGCAAGGGAATAAAAGGCAGAGCCAAGCAGAGGAGCGCATGAAACTAATGAGAGCAGGGTGAGCGACCATGGGGCAAAAGGGGCCCAAAAGCCCAAAACAGGCTCACCAGAAAATGGTGCAAGGCCAATATCCGTCCGTGCATGCGCCAGCAGCGGAAAAGATGGATTTCGACCACACTGAATGGTGTTAGAGCGTTCGAGGATCACCTGACCCAGATGGAACAGCGATCCGGTGTCAGGGGAGCAGGCAGAGGGTGGGTCTAGGGTAGGCTGAAGGGCAAGGGAGGCAGGGTCAAGCACAGGCGCGAATTAAACTAATGAGTGCAGGGGGGTGCGTCCATGGGGCCATGAGGGGGCAAAAGGCCTGAAATAGACTCACCAGAAAATGGTGTAGGACCAAGATGAATCTGTGTACAGGCCGGCAGCGGCAAAGAGGGATTTCTTCCACACAGTGATGTTAGAGTGTTCGAGGGTCACCTGACCCCACTGAAACAGCATTCCGGTGTCAGGGGGCCAGGAGGGAGCCAGTGGCCCATGACAGACTCACCAGAAAATGGTGCAGGACCAAGTGTCCGTGCACACACCGGCAGCGTAGATGTGTGTTTTTTTTCTCTTGGAACATGCATGCATGTTGCTGATATGAAATGAAAAATCTTCTCTGTTTAAGCGCCTGAACAAAGTTGCATTGTTTTCCGTTAGGGTATAGCACTGATTATACATTCAGCAGTGGAAAATGAACCATGAAAAATGGGTACACTATTTATGCATATCTGCAATGAAATTCATAGTTCTTCTGTCTAGTATTGACCGTCTTGTTTTTCTGAAAAACACCTTGACCCTTAGGACTGGTGGTGCTATACTCCGTGCAAGTCAAAGTACAAATACATTTCTCTCTTTATCTGCAGAAAAATATTCCTCTTGGGTGTTTATTTTGTGTTTTACAGTAAATGCCAAAATATTGTTGAGTGATGCACCGATTCGGCCAGAAGACTGAGCACATTTAGAAAAATGTCATGCTTTTAGGGCAATTAGCAATGACTGTCTATTTTTATAATGTGATTTTGTCTGCTCTTCAATGTTAAGCTGCAAAGCATCTGTTATGATCGCCATTTTGATATGCTGCTAACTGCTCAGAAATAATGGTTTATATTTCTGAATGTGGCAGTAAAGAAAGCGAACCTCTGGCAGCATTTTCCATTACCAAGTTTGAAAAATGCTCCCTTATCACAGCAACTACTCTCTTTTTCATAGTTATTTTAAAAGGTGGAAGGCAAGAACTATCAAAGTGGGAAAAACGGAACAAAAAAAAAACATAAACATGACGTAGAGAACACTTTTAGCCATTTACCACTATTAAGTGCCAAAGTGGAATGCACATGTGCTTATTGCTTTGAAATGCAGGTTTCAACTAAGAATTGAAAGTTAGATTAAATGCACTTTTGTGCAGTTCCTGTGTCTTCTGGGTGTAAATTGTGGACAACAATCAAACTGCGCCAGAAGAAGGGCCCCCAGATGATCTTCACTTCTGTTGATCATTAGAAGTTGGTGGTGCCACAGTCATAAGCCTTCATGATGTGTTTTGTGGTAAATGTCGATTTATTTAGCAAGTTTTGTAGGAAAATCGTAATTTTAATAAAGACATCGGAGATGTAGATTTTTCAGTTAACCTCTTTACAGTTCTGCCAGCAACAAAGAATATATGAATGAATAGAAAAAAACGGTGTCCAGTCAAAGTTTCCAAACAAAAGTTTCAATGTATTTTTTTATATAATTTTTTTTTAAAGTTTGTATAGTAAAATAAGTTTTTTAAAACAGGGGTTTGGGGGGGCGCATAAAAAAAATCAAAAACTTTTTTTCCCCGACACTTTTGTGTCGGAACTTTTGTCATTCGAAACTGTGACTGTCGAAACAGTCACTATGAACCAAAAAAACAAAGTAAAACACCCTGTAACAAAGATCACGTGGCCCAGGTGCATCTGCTCCTTATCAACAGTCTACAAATAACAAGTGTTCAGGAACCCCTTTTTTCCTGTAATGCAGAATCCTGAAACAACAAAAAGGCATAGTAATCCGGTCACATATAGTCCTTCACTTGAACCAGCACCATTTGTTAAATTGTTTCCTAGGGCGAAAAGACAACCACATTGAGCAGGGTAGGGTCCAGGGAGCGAACATCGATGCTTCCGTTGTCCGTATTACAATTACGATTTTCCTACACAGCTTGCTAAGAAATCGACAGGTCAGGTCAAGACACAGAGGCTGCGATTTTGTGCATTCAAAGTGCATTTACCACTGTATGCAAAACATGCATAACTGCACAACTGCAAATAAAAGGCCTTCAAGGTAGAATCGATAGACCAATCAGCCGACCTTAAAATCTCCTGAATGTATCCCCCAGCTAGCAAAGTCTTATATGCCATGCCCCACATACAGAAACATCAATGCTGGCTCGGGACATAGCCCATCTGACCCACCTGCCAAAAGTAGAAGACACTGGTACAAACGTTTTCTTAAAAGAAATGAAAAGCTGTGATTCGTTTGCAATGTTGTCGTCGGCAGTTGTTCTTTCATTCGGTTTTAAACATTTCACCACGCAAAGTTTCTCTTTATTAGGAAAAGCAGGGTATATAAAAGTAGCATACCTACACTTAGTATGTCTAGTAACATGGAAACATACTCCAAATGGAGTAAAATATCTGTTATTAATATCTAGAGCTTTAACATCCTATGTCTCCAAAAGAGATCATATAACGCCGGCCAGGAAGGCACTCCATTGACTGCCTATTGAGTCCAGGATTACTTTCAAAATCCTTACCTTGATGCATACATGCCTACATGGTCATACACAAAGCTATTTAAAGAATTGCTTTTCCATGCAACACATGGAAGATCAACAAGATCTAGTAACACCTACCGTCTTGTCTGTCTAAAGGTCAAAAGAACCTGCGGTTTGGTCATTTCCGGTCATCGCCACGCTAGCCTGGAATTATCTCCCAGCCAAGATGTGTACAGGGAAGAGTCTCCATGTTTCGTAAACGGCTCAAGATGCTATTATCTAATTAGAAATCCTGCCTGGCCAACGGCTAAGGTCTTTGTTCAGTTAGGTTCACTATCCCGCATCTGCTTCCCCGCTGCCGTCTGTCAGTGTTGTTAGTAGTCTTTGGTTTCATGTTCCATGGGCGCCCTGATGCCTGCGGCGCGTTATAAGCATTAAAAATAAACATACTCTTCGAAAAGAGGTTTGACAAAGCAACATTGTCAATTTTGCAGATAATTGTTTTAATGACAGGAATTCGTCTGGCCAGTACAGAAAAAAACTTAAAGATTAAAATAGCATACCACAATATTGTATATTTGGGGCCTGGATGCTTCAGTAGTTTGCCACCTTTCAAAAATTCACAAATAAAGGACGAATACCCACTGGTAACCCATGAAATAAAATATGTCCCGCTGAGATGGCTGACCTGTATAGATTGATGTTACGGAAAGCCTTACCTTGCTCATATAAACCTGATAAAAAATGTGCTATCTTAACTGGAGTGCCAAAAAGGTATACATGTCTCTCCCACTCACCAGCGAAACCAAGTTCCCCAAGTCGTTTGATAACATTTGGAAGTTCCGGGCTGCCAAGTCTTACTGATGATGGAAACAGCTGAACCCAAGAGTCTCTGGACATCCCAGGAACCCCTGAAATCCTCCATACCACCAACTGAAGAGACCCTTGATGCACTAACTCGTGGGTCTCCCTGTCCGTGGGTCTCCCGGTTCACCTGAATCTCTGCAAACATAGGCAAAAGATGGGGAAGATCGATGGATAATTCCAGAAGGCCCAGATATCAAGTTTGAGGCAGTCAAAGAGGGGTTACAAGGACCAGAGAGGCCCTCTGCACCCTTACATGCCAAATCAGTCTTGGAATCGTTATGAATTGGGAAAACGCATATCCCTGTGATCTGGGACTAGTTTTGCTGGAATGCATCCAGAGCTCTTACTTCTGGATCTGGTCTCCAACTGAAACACACTGGTAATTGGTAATTCAACAAAGAAGCAAAGAGATGTGCTTCCAATGGACCCCATAGATGTTGGATCTGTTGAAGAACAGAATGATGAAGTCTGCTGTCACTGGAACCCTTCACATGTCTGGCGTTCCAGTCTGCTACAGTATTGCGAAGGCCTGCGAGATATTCTGTTTGAATCATGATCTGTCCGTCCAGGCGTAAATGCAAAAAGTCCTTAATATCTGGTAAAAATTGACATCTTGGACCACTCCCATCTCGTGGGAATACTGAACTGCTGAAACTGTGTCCATTCTCAACAGAATGCAACAGTTCACTTTGTCCTTTGTCAAACTCTTTATGTTATGTTATGTTGATTTATACCCCCATGGGCAGTCTGCAGGCATTCGTGTGGCTCTGCAAGAGAGGGCTGTGGGGAGGTTAGTGGAGATAGGGTGAGAGGATTGGTTTAGAACCAGGAGGAACTGGCGTCTGTGAGTGTTGTTTTGCATTTTGGTTGTTTGTGGCAAGGTCTTGTGCATTGTAACCGTACAGGTAAGATTCAGTGCCTTGGGTGTGTGGAAGTATTTTGTGTTGTTGTTAGTGTGTTGTGCAGGTTATGGTGGGTTTGGTCGTGCACACTGGTTTGATAGTGTCCTTTAGGGCTCCAGTGTCACGGGTGGCCGTAGCAGTGGATTGATCCGGTATCTTGGTGTGCAGTTGCATTGTTGATGGTTTTGTGGGTGGTTCACTCTAGGTGTGCTTCAGAATCTAGAGATGCTGGGTGGCTATATAGTATTAATTCTCTGTTTGTTTATGTGTAGTGTGGCTGGCCTAAGGTCTGGTGTAGAGGCGCCAGTTATGTTGGAGGAGCAGGAAGGGGGAAAATGGGTTAGTAAGTCGATCAGTTTGTTGGTGCCTCTGGCGCAGCTCTTTGGTTGCCGCTTGACGGTATCTAGCCAGTGTCTTGTTTGTGGATCTTTGGCTGATCTGGCCATCTCTCAGGCTGCTTGTCTATGGTGTTGTTATTTTTGGTGTCCCTTCGGAGTTGTTATTATCTAATGAACAGCCAGGTTTTGAGCCATTTCCTGGATGTGATGTGGTTTTCTGTGGTTCCAATTTCTTTGGGCATGTTGTTTCAGATATTTGCAATTATATGTGAGAACGCTGTTCTGCCGAACTTCCTTTTATATGGTGTTTTGCCTCTATTTGTAGTTATTGCTGGATATTAATTCCCTTCCTGGGTGATACCGGCTAATCTTGTCTTCGAGAAATTCTGCTTCTTGTCTGTCCAAGCCCTTGTGGGCAATGCAAAGTGCTTTAAATTTGATGCACTTTTTTTACTGGTAACCAGTATAGGCTTTTCTGTGCTGGAGTGATGTGGTTTCTTCTATTTAGCCTTAATAGGATCCCGGCTGCTGTATTTGGAACCCTTTAGAGTTTCTTGGTGAGGCTTTCTTGCATTCCTAGTTAGAGGCTGTTTGCATAGTCAGTTCTTGTGAGTATCAGAGATATTATTGTGAGGGTTCTGTGGGGGAAGGAAAGGTAGGGGAGTAATCCTCTCAGCAGTCATAGGTGGAAGAAACATTTTTGGGCAATTGCGTTGACTTGCGGTTCCAGTGATAGTCTGTTGACCATGAGTATTCCTAGGGTATTTACTACATCAGTGGTCTCTGGTTGTGCTCCCATGCTGATCGGCCAGTCCAGTTGTGGGTTCCCTCCGTCGAGTCCTGCGGGTGAGAGCATTATTTCCATTTTTGCCAGGTTGAGTTTAAGGTTGTTCGTTGTCATCCAATTGTAGATATCTGTGAGGCAGTTGTTGAGGTTGTTATTTTGTTCCTGGGTTCTGTTTGTTTTCACAATCAGTTGAGTGTCATCTGCATAATTGTAGGCGTTAAGTCCGTGGATTGAAATGAATTTCATCAGTGGGCACATGTAGATTTTGAAATCAATGGGGAGAGACTGGATCTCTGCGGGACTTTGCAGGATATATTTTTGGTGTTCGAGGTGAACGGTGGTAGGTAGGTTCTTTCGGTTCGGTTTGTTAGGAACGAGCTAAGCCACTTTAGTGTGAATTCCTGTATGCCACATTCCATCAATCTTTTCATTAGTGTTGCGTGGCTGATTGTGTCCCTTCCATTGCTTTAAGACTAATGCCAAGAAGTGGCTACAATCCCTAGACCAATGACCCTGGTCTGCTTCCAGCCACTAATCATGGCAACCTATTTCGATATTTGAAATCAGCAACCTAGGAAACTAGTCCATTGTACACATCGATGCCACACTATACTGTACATATCTGTATATATCTGCTTCTTGTATATTTGAAAACAGCAACCTAGGATTCTAGTCCAATGTATATATGCACATCAATGCCATACCTTCCTGTAAATATCTGTATATATATATATATATATGCTTATTGTATATTTTCTGTTCTTTATGTCCTTCATATGTTACCTTGTATCCTGCTCTGCGCCTAGATGCCCGGTGCACATTATAAATGAATAAACAACAACAATTCCAATTACAAAAAAAGCTGAGATGTCCAATAGTATGAGGGCCGATTGGGCATCGTCGTCTGCGTTTATTTTCAGGTTGTCCCATATCAATTGAAGTGCTGATTCTGTTCCTCTCATTGGTCTAAAGCTAACTTGTGACGGTCGAGTATTCCATTTGTTTCGACGTATTTAAAAAGTATTTTGTACATGTATTTCTCCAGGATCTTTGCTGGGTAGGGTAGGTTGGATATCAGTCTGTAGTTGCTCGGGTCTTCTGCACTTTTTGATTCCTTTTTTATCAGCGGTTAAATGTATGCTGATTTGAAGGAGTACGGTACTATTCCTATTTTTGAGTGATAGATTCATTAGGTTCCGGAAGTGTGTTGCCGGGGTTCTGTGGTTGAGGATTCCTTTGGATATGTCAGGCGGGCAGAGGTCCATTGGGGATCCTGCCAGGTTGGTGTCCTTAATCACTGTGGTGAAGGTTTCTTCTGTGATTGGTTGTAGGCAGGTGAGTTTTGCTGTAGTCTTTGATTCGCACAGTGTCTGTGGTTCGGGAGTCGTGGTTGATTTTGCCCAGGCTAGGTTGATGGTCTCCTGGATTGTGTCTATTTTTGCTCTCAGGTGGTTGGTAATGTTGTCACAAAGTGCTTGTGTCGGGTTGATAGAATTCTTGCAGGAAGAAGGTTTTATTTAATCTCTTTGATGATTCTGAAGAGCTCTTTCTATGGACTTGAAGAGAGGGTTCCTGGAATGCCCCTCTTGACCCACATAAGCACGACAGCCCGAAGAGTCAGAAATGCAAGACAATCACTGTTTGGCCAGCACCCAGGAAGACCAGTGACATCCACATATGCAAACAGATATTCTCTCAGACAACCATTCAAACCTTATCCAGTTAACGTCTTCCTGGATACAGGTCCATCAACATTGATCATGGATGCAGGTGCCCCACTGGACCTGATCGACTAATGACAAATATCTAACTGTGCTGTCATCAATAGAGACACCACAACATAGCAACATTAGCCATGAAGCAAACTTGCATCCCTGCACAAAGTTACACAGACACACACGTGCACACACACACAAAGACCATGCTTACACAGTTATGTGGATAGAGGACAGATACATATACATGCTGTCGAAAGCCTTTATTATTTTCTCTCATTAGCCAAACACAGAAATACAGAAACTCAAGGAAACAAGAGATGAGAGCAAGCTTGCAGCCGATCATTGCAGCTAACCATATGGAACTACATGATCGTATAAGGGACCTGGAAGAGCCAAAATACTACTAACCTATAAGAAGAATAGCACAATATAGACATATAGCAATTATAGCTTAACTATGGTACAATTACATGGAGCCACAGGCCTCAGAAGGAGATGTGAAGAAAAGCAGAATAAGGCTGCACGAAGCACCAGGCCAGGGCTCGCAGCCAAGGTCAGAGATGAGCAGAACATTCCTGGCCCCAGGGACACGGAGCCACCTGCAAAATAGCAGAATAAATCCTCACTAATTGCAGACCAGAAAGCAAAATGTTGCGGTCCTCACCCATGTGGTGCGGACGAGACAAACAATGGCCAAGAGGCGCAGTTCCCAGCGAAGCAGACGTGAAGTGATACATGTGTTATTTTACAATGTTGCAACACTGCGGGCACTTTCTAAGGCGGTGATGAGTATTGTTAAGTATCTTTTGAAGTATCATTGAGTATTGTTTAGTATTATTGAGTATTGTGAAATATAGCTGAGAAAGGAGCAGCGGTAGATGTCATTTGTTCGTGGTTAGGGAAATGGCTCAGGCGGGTAGCCTAGACTATTGACTTAAGGTTACGGATGACAGAAGTTATGTAAATATTAGATTTCTTGTGGATTGGCCGTTTTAGCTCGAGTCATGGATGATGGTATCCGCATGTATAGGGCTTAGCAAATGGAGCTCGATCGAATTACGGAAGGTGTTCTTTTGGTTAAGTCTTGCACAGGCATTTTATCTACAAGGCGATGCTGTAGGTACAGATTGAGCACAAGAAATATTGGTATCCCCTGTTAGGAGGCAGGACGACGGCGATTGGTATATGTTGGCTGAGTTTTTGAAAATATCTGTGTAATGAGACAATATTGTTGTGATCTCTGTTAGTGATTTCTATAATTCCCTTATTTAGTACAGAGGTGACATCACCAGGGAGTTCCATGCACAGGACTCGGAGAGCACAAGGAGGTGCAAAATTCGTTTTTAATAATCAAAAATTTATGGAGTAAGCTGTTCTGTGGCAGTGCAAGGAAGGCGCATGCAAGAGATTAGTGGGTGTGCCTGAGGAGGTAGAGAGTTGCAGAAGGGCGGTGCACGGAGCACGGCGGAGAAATTGGTTGGGAGCCAGAGATGTTTTTGATATATTTAAAGATCTGGTATCTGCAAAGTGCCTGAAAAACAAGATTAAATGTATTTTTATGTCTGAATAACAACGGAGTGTCAAAAGCCTCCACTTGAGGTCAAGTAAGTATCAAAAGCTATGTATTGTGGTAAAGGTTCAGGGCACACTCCCCTACAGCACCTATGTAAGGCCCTTATGTGATATAAGGACACGATTTGTACATATAGCGCATAATGGACGAAAAGCACAGAAGGTAAATTGACTAAGCCATGGCCAAAGGGTGGGACCTTCTCCAAATATGTGCAGCAACGGTTACACACACATTTACAAGAGGTTTATAAGAGAAAAAATGTGGGCAATTGTATGCTGATATTTGAGCTATGGAAAATGTTTCAGGACAATGGAGGGGATGTGGCGAGGTGTCAATGGATGCAGAGCCACCAGGAGACCCTGGACAAAAAGCCCTCGGCCCCCGCTTCCCCACCTCCTCCAGACCATGACAGCAAACACGCTGCAGCAGGAGCACAGGAACTGTACCCTACATGAGAATTGAAAGCAGCGAGGGGTACACAAATCCAACATTCGCACCTCCACCATACACCAAGGAGGAGGGGCAGAAAGGAATTGCATCAGCAGGTGGTGGAAAAAGGGTGCACAGCGACACCCAGACAAGCACAAGGCATGGGCTGGAGAATATAGCATCGCACGAGGGGATAGGAGGACAAATACTCCTGAAATTAGATGGGAATACAGCAGGAGAAACAGGAGGGGCTAGCAACGAACCAGCTGGTTGCAAAGAGAGCAGGGAAGCATGAGAGTGGGCAGAGATAATGGATGATGTGGAGGAAGAAGAGAAGGAGCAGGAACAGCGAGAGATAAGGAGAAAGTGAGAACTCTTGCCGCCCTTGAACAAAGAGACAACCACACCTGTGTGATCAATAACGAGAAACTGTAATAACAATATTTACACTATCCAAAACCACTATGTGGAAAGAAGGAAATGTCCAAGGAAACAAAATCAAACAAATAACTATTTACATAGGCAGTAGGCTCAATACTCCTCCATTATGTCCTTCAGGGCACAGTCGCATTCATCATCGTCCACTTGGAGGCAGGCTATGTTCTGGTCCTGGATGGCTTGCAGGCTGTCCCTCATCCTCCTGTCCTCATCCCACACATCCCTGCAAGCCTCTGCCAGGATGCCAACCCGCCTCTGTGTTCTCCTCTCCAAAACCTCTGACCTGGCCCTTGCAACCCACGCCATCCTCGCCCGCTGCCTCTCCGCCATCAGCTGAATCCTCAAATTCATCCCGATACACACCAATTGCCTAAAGTGATGGTGCTCTTCCTGCCAGGTGTCTGAACCTCAATACGTAGCTTTCCTCCCCGATGTAGTAGGGCCCTGTGTTGATTGCCCCTGGACACAATGGTGTTGCTGTCTGGCCAAGCGTATCCTGGCCATGCACCCACGCTATCTGGATGTTGCACGACAGGGGGTACAGTATAACCACTGTCCTGATGTGCCAACTCCTCCACTGATACCTGTTCCTGTGTAGGTGCTTGGGCTACTGTACTTCGTTGGACTTCCACAGTAGGCAGGGACGTTCTGACCACCAAACTAGGTGGTGAGGTTAGGACAGGGGTAGAGGGGGCTGTGATGGGAACTGCCAAGGAAGGCCCCCCGTAGGATGACTGGGGCACAGAGGGGGCAGTGGAGAAAGGGCCATGGAGACGGACATCCAACTGTGATGATCTGAGAGAAGTTCACAAATCACTCTCACACCATTTAATTTATTTTATTTATTTAAATGGGTTTTTATGACGTGCCTAATTTCGTACTTGAGTTTTGTTTCTAAGCGCAGATCTGAGATTCAAACCTGTGTTACTCTGCATGGTCTTGCTTACAAGACCAGTGTGTTGCCTCTGTGCTATCCTCCATTCACTATTCCGTTCACTCCGTTCATGACGAATAGATCCAGTTTACATTGTAATTCCAGCCAGCAGGTTGTGCAAAATCTCAGGTGTGATCTCTGTGGCCACAAAGGGGGCCCGGACTGGATGGAGGCATCCATGAGGGTGGTCACAGCTGCATCAGATGAATCAGGGACAGGAGGTTGGTCTGCTCCCTCCACAGTGCACTGCACATCCTCCTGTTGCTGTCCCAGGGGTGCAGCCTGAACACCCTCCTGGATGCCCCCACCAACCCAGTGCACTGTCCTTCATCTTCCTCCTCCCCCACCACCACCCCAGTCTCCCTGGATGACTCTCTCCACAACAATCTCCTGGGACGTACACCCAGCAGTTCCGCCCAATGGAACATTCGCTCCCCAGCCAACTCACCTTTGGAAGATGTTGACTCAAGTCGGGCTGGACGGGTGTGTGTTTTTATCTGGTGGATGTGTCCCTGTCTTTTTTAAACTCCACAACGATGCCTCTGCCCTCATCAGGAGCTGCAGCAACTGTAGAAAATTAGGAGAAAAACATTGACATCAGTAATGGCCATCAATGGATGTCTGGCATACACAAAGTACACATGATAAATCATGATCATGTTTCATCCATGAAGCGACATACACACAATGTACACACATGTATGTACACTGCCAAACTGCATTGCAAATGTTGCACATGTGAACAAAGCACATTGTACAGTGCCCAACAACACATCACCTAAAACGGGCAACGCCACCATAGCAATGACCAACAAACACAAGAACGACATGCAGCCATGGTCATGGGGACAGCACTAGGGCACCTTCCCACACATACAAAGTCACCAACGTCCACATGCAACAGCATGACCTGCAAGCAAGCAACATGTACCACAACACATATCTGTGAACAAATTGCACGTGTCAGTTGGCCAACCATACAAATGTTTTATGCACACACATAGACTTGTTCGACAAATGTAGTGAAATGATAGGTCACATCCCAGGCCCAGAGGCATCAATGAATGACCCAACACACACAGGCATCAAGGCACATGTGTCACAATCATCAAATGTGCCTGCATGAATGCACTGTCAGTTGTGTTACACATAGACTTGGCCATAATGCACTGCATTCACATGCCCAAAACATAGCATGTCCACATCTGCCATGTCCAAGCACTTGCTCCATGCTCACACACTGCATGTTCACAATAACAAGTCATGAATGCACAATCTGCCAATCCTCATGCAAATGCCAGCATAAAATGTCTAACGCCACAGATGGCTTGCATTGACATGAGTCAGCAATCAGCTGCGTCTCACAACACACATAAGCCACAAACAGGATGCAGCATCTGCAAGCATGCATGTCACACATACGCCCTAGAGCATTGTCCCACACAGGTACTCACCAGCGGCATCCAGATGTCTTTTCCAGGCCAGGATCCTGAAGTGGAGGTCTAGATAGAAACTCTCAAGCACCCGCAGCTGTATCTAGCTGAACCAGTGGCAGACAGCATGGCACACCTCCATGGTGGGTTCCTTGGAGAGGGCTGCCACCAACTTGACATGGCTAAGGGTCTTGAGGTCGTCACAAGGTTTCCTGACCATCTCCTTGGGCTGGACTGCACCCCCTCCGTGTTGATGGCAGCCGTGATGTCTTCCCAGATTCTTTGCCTTGCATTGGTGGCCAGCTGCGTAGCTGGGTTGAAGAGGGATTCATAAGCGTCCAGGACCTGATCCACCGGGATGCCAAGTTGTTGGTGAAGTTGGCAGTCCTCTGCCTCAATGTGGGGGTGCAGCCCTCCCCAGATTATGTGGATGGGGCAGACATGGCTCACCCGAGGCAGGAATGGGCTTTGTGGGTGGGTAGGTGCTGTGGAGCTTCAGTGGTGTTGGCAGAGGAGGAAGTCCTGACAAGTACAGAGGAGGTGGTTGAAGGCCCAACACAGAAGTCCAGGCAAAAGTGGGGCAGCTGGCACACCAAGACAGTGTGGGTTGCAGGCAGGCACTCAACCTAGAGCAGGCACCAGCAATATAGGAGTGACTGAGGCCAAGCAAGGCCAGAGGAGGCAAATAGAGAAGCAGGAAGGCAGGAGGAACAGTGGTGTGCATTTTGCATCCGGTGCAGCCGATAGCAGAGTAAAGGCCCTTAACGCGTAAGTTAAATCCTGCGTGCATTGATGCTGCACACCTATGCGGCATGCCTACGCGGCTCATGGCAATGACAAGGTGATATAAGTCACACAACACGCGTCTCTAATTGTGCGTGAGAAGGTCTTGATCCTAACGACAGCTTGCATTTTCTGCAGTGCTCTTCACATGTGCAATCTTCATTTCTCCATATGAAAGTTTATTCGATTCTTTGCTTTGTCATCAGATAATATAAGGTCTATGCATGTTCTTCTTCGACCATTCTTCTCAGTGCGTCACGCTCATTTCTTGTGACGTCACCAGCTTCTTTGTCTCTCATCTTCATATTCCTTCGGGATTTCCTCCAAGAGATTGTCAGCAATGTGGTGGTACATCATATAGGGTCTTCTCAATGGATACCTTTTCTTGAAGACTCTAAGTGGAATTGGCACAATCACTGGTGTCGTGCATGTAACAATTTCCAACATATAGGCAGAATGGGGAGGAACTTCCTGCAGAGGCATTCGGCTGCTCCTATACACTCCCCTCTCTGGTTGATTCATCGACCACTCCTTCATCAGTCTTCACATCTTGGTATCCTCTCTTGAAGAAGTGCTTCTTTGGAGTCCAGATCTTTACTACTCCCTTCAGGGATCCTGCTGTTTTCACAAGTTCATCAACACTCCAGGTCATATAGCTGCACTGTCCATTCGGATTACAGTAGTTCCATCTTCCCACATATTTCTTGTGATTTCTTGGATGCAGGAACTTCGTTCCCTCAGGTGCTACAATGCTGGGCTCTATATATTTTCTGATCTCTTCATCTGTGAATTCCTTGGGTCCAAACCCTGACTCGACATCGATCATGATCTTCATTCCTACTGCGTTCTTTGCTGTCTTCTTGCATTGTGCGATAATTATCTTGATAAGACAGAATTCAAACAGTATCATCACCAATACTGCTCCCAGGAGCTTGAAGATACTCGCCATCCATTGTGCAACCCATGAGAAGATAGACGCAAACCAGCTATCATCTGCAATATCTTCTGTCTCATCTTACATCTTGTTATGTAGATTTGTCAGCAACGTTATGGCCTCTGACAAGGTCCCATTCTCGTCATCTTGAGAAGGTATGAACGTGCAACTTGATTCTCCGATTTTGGTGCAAACTCCTTCATCCATTGCTGTGATTATATCAAGGACATATCTGTTCTGGAGGGTCATCAATCTTATGTCCCTCAGTTCTTCCCTGACAGCATTGAATCCCTTTATGGTAGTGTTGATGTTGATCGTCTACAGGCACTCCCAGCGAGTGATCTGCAACCACTTTGCATTCACCATTGTCTGGATCCCTGGTATAAAGACAGTCGTGAAGATTGAAGCAGTTTTGCTGAATAGCCTATGCTCATAAGGAATAGAATCAAAGGCTTCTATCGATTTAGCAGAGAAATAATTCTCCCTCCTTGTTTGTTTCAGAAATTCAAGTGATCTTCTCCTCTTTAAATGGGAATCTGGTTTTGGAAACTCTCCAATGTTCAGGTCACTTTGAGGAATCACTAACGCTGGAACATGAATAAGCACTATAGAACACATAGACCCACAAACCCAATAGTGGTCCATCAGAACTACTGTCCCATCCTTCTTGCCTGGTACATTAAAATTTCAGCCACACTGGTGATTCTCTCCAACTTTCCTCATGCCATTATTTCTGAAATAAAAGGTTGCACTTGCTAGAGGTTTTATCTGCAATGGTCCTCCTTTATCGTCGCCCAATGTCAACAACTTTGCAATCTTTGACCAGTGATTCTTGCATTTGTTGTCTGCAGTATATATAAATGGTTCATAATATCAAGTTAGTGCTGCTGCTTTACACACAATCAGGCCATTAGCCCATCCTTCTGGAGTCAGCACTATTCCTTTGATTTGCAACTGACCTCTTTCCCAGCATCACCGTATTCTTCTTTATTCTTTCCTTGATAATCTAACATCTTTTTTTCTTCCATCCAGATTCCTGCTCCACTCATTCCAGACTGTTCATATCTGATCCCTAGATTGCTTGTTTCTGGCTTCCCTCTTGTCTTCAAATCTTGCACATAGTTATGTTTTCTTTGAGATGTCTCTTTAGTTATCTATAGCAAGGATGCTGTTCTGCCTTGGAACTGTCCTCTTGTCTGGCAGAGTGCGAGATGCGTCAGGCAATGAGCTGTTTGCACTGGTACTTCTGTAGCTATGAATATCTTAGAGGTGCCCATGGCATAATATATGAGTGTGCAGACATAGCAGCTCTCCTTAGACGTTCTCTCTCCCACCTTTTTCATGTGCCGATGCCACTTGTTATTACCCAAGTGTGCTGTACTATCTAGCTATGTGTTTATTCCATTATTGTCTTCCTCTCTATTTTTCCTGTGTTGCTTTAACAAAATGTTTGCAGCCCATCAAAACAACTTTAAAGCATCTCTATGCTGGGGAGACAACACACGGGTCCTTGGCTCATTGGTAATGGGCAAATCTACAAGAGTTCATGGGGTGGGGGGAGTCAAAGGGATGTCTGCCATTTTTGGAACAAAAGTATAAAAAAAGTGACTCATGAGAAACAAAAAGACGCAAAGCATAACTGTGCATATGTATATCACAAACCAACATAATAATCCCAACCACTTATGCCACTTTGGAACTTCTTGAGCTTGCTCATTCTCTGAAATTGTGTTATCTACAACATTTCTCATTTTTGCTGCAATTTAAGGAAGGACACTTTACTCAGGTAACTGTAATAGGCTTGGTAGCTGCAGTAATTCCTCTAGTATTGATGTGATCAGCCTTCTGATTATAGGGCCATTCTTAGGATCCTGTAAAAAAGTGTGGATGTCCACATCTCTTCTTACAAGGGCCAGATAAGCTCGAAGAATAAACACATAAATAGTAAGCACAATACGATGCACATCACTTTTTGGGAGAACCATAAAGTCACTTTCTGGGAGAACCATAAAGTCAGCTAAACAAATATTCAATGAGAAATGAATTGGTGTACTGTTCATGTTTCCAATTCTTAATCAAATGTTGTCATTTAGGCATAATCGTGATATATCAGCATTTCTTTAAAGTACATTTTCAAAGATCCCTGTGGCACAAGCAAAAGAGTGGCACGCCTGCTGTAATATATATAAGGTGTATCCAAGGGAAGCCACAGTCCAAATGCAAATCTGCATTTATCAATCAGTTTGTAGCCTTATTGTCATTCTTCTTTGTCATCTATCGAGTCTGCATACGCTGAAATTCTTCTTCTTGTTTTGCTTCTGGATTGATGGCTGAGGTGCTGCAGCCTCGCCGGTGTATAGCTTGTTCAGGTGGATCCAAGCTAGTCTGCCGTGAACATTTACTGCTGAGGGAGTAATGTTCTCTATCATGAATGGACCATCAAACCTTGGCTCGTACCACTTCCTAGTGAAGTTTTTAATCAACAAAGTATCACCAGCAAAGAGTCTCAATGCTGATAAAAGTTCAGAAGATCCTGTTGCTAGATGGCTTTCATCTGTGTTCTGAGTCCGATCCGCCTGATACTTGAGTTGATCTGAAATCAGAGAGATACTAGTGGTCATACATGTCAAATATTCATTCAATTCATTTACTAACATTTTTGTTGTACTCTGGGCATCACTTCTACTCCTTGATTTAGGAGTTAAAGGTGTTCTCATCCGTCTTCCTGTCACTAGTTCGTGGGGTGTGAGGTGATGGTCCGAACCAGGCTGATTGCTTAGGGCATATAAAGCTAAGGGCTGGCAATATAGCTATCCCCTTTTCAGTTTCAACTTGAGCTTGGCAATCCTTTCTTTAAGGAGGCCATTGAGTCTCTCACATATCCTGTTAGCTTGCGGGTGATAAGCAGAAGAAAACCTGTGCTTAATACTCAACAATAGTTCTATCTGTTCAAATATTTCATTAACATAATGTGGCCCATTATTGCATCTCAGCACTACATACACTCCCCATCTTGGAAAGACTTCATGTACTAAAAACTTTGCTGCACAAGTGGTATCAGGGTGTGCACATGGACCTGCTTCAATCCACCTAGAGAAGGGACACACCACCACTATCAAATACCTGTATCCACTACATACTTGCAGCATATCAACATAGTCAATATGTAAATGCTGAAAAGGACCATTCGGTCAAGGAATTACTCCTCTTATCATTCGCAATGTATGCCCATCGGTAAACATTTGACATATGATGCAGTTTACTACATAAAATGCAATGAGTTCTAATAGGTTTGTAACAAACCAGTCGTCTGCAATTGTTGCAGCAAGACTTTCCCTAATTATATGTGCAGGGTAGTGCAGCTGTTCAAGCGGTACCCTTAATAAGGCTACTAGCATCACCGGGTTTCCATTGCTGTCCTGTCACCATAATGTTTCAGTGGGGGATAAAGAGCACCCACTTTGCTTCCACAATTCCTGCTCTTCCTGTGGTGCAATTCCTTGAATCTCTAATAATTGAATTCTTGGTAAATGATTAAATACTTCTTTCACTACTATCATTGTGACTACTTTCTCCTTGACGTCTGGATTATCAAAACTTGAAATATCTGGTGAATATGCAACCCTTTTGGCTTCTGTGTCTGCGACTTCTTTCCTGCAAGAAATAAAGTCAGTTTGCTTAGTATTCACTGCGCATTTAACTATCACTATGGCTACTGGAAGTTGTAGAGCCTTAATAAGCCTGTACAATAAGTATGCTTGCTGAATTGAAGTGCTGTCTGTTTGGAGGTAACCCCTCCTTTTGCAACATGCTAGCCCCACGTGTATGGTTGACGTCACATAGGCAGAGTCACTGTACTCCATCATTTCCTGCCCTTCATGATTTTTGAGCACGACTATAAGCGCTACCAATTCAGCTGCTTAAGCCGAGAAGTGAGACGGTAGTCTTGCACTTGTTGCAACTTCAAACTCGCTATTTGATCTATGTCTCACTACAGCAGGCGCCAGAATGCCTTTCTCCAATTGTTTGATACATTTTAGAAGAACCATCAATAAAGAGAATTTCCCCTCCTGACAACACATTTTCCTTCACATGCGGTATATCATTATACAACTCCACATAATTCATGCAGTCATGCACATGCTCACCCTTTGCCACTGGCTCAGCTACAAAGATGGCAGGGTTCACTATTTTACATCTAACAATTTTAATCACTGGGTTTGAAATTATAAATGTACCTTTGGGTTTCTCTAATATGGCAAACGATGCATGTTCTACAAAAAGCGTCATAGAGCAGCCTTCACAGTGCTTGTAGATTTCTCAATTGCAAACAAGGCGGCTGTCAATGACTGTTTGCAAGGAAAGTGTCCCTTCATAACTGGGTGTAGAATCCCACTATAATACGCTAGAGGTTTATACCCCAATGTGCACCTCTGTGTAAGCACTGCAGTCATGACTGTCCCATTTGTGTGCAAAAATAAGAAGAACTCCTCCATTATTGGGAATTCCTAAAAAAGGCCTCCCTCCATTTCCTCAGTCCATTCTATTTTCTCCTTGTTTGCCAGTGATTTCTTTAAAGCCTGCAAAAGGAGTCTTGTGTACGAACTGTAGTCAAACACCCAGGCTTTTACATAATTCATCATCATCATCAAACAACTTTATTCGGCCAGAAAGGCCATCAAAGTACATCCTAATAAAAAAAAAATATAATAATAATTGCATTCCACATTTTCAACAAACAACAAGAAAAAGAAAAAAAACAGGAAAGCTGTACACATTACCACACCCTCCATAATTGCCCCTGAACGGGACTGAAAATCAAAAGTCCAGAGCCAACAGACCATTGCCTCTGAAGGCTCCTGATGCGCCTCAGGCCCAAGGCAGTCAGGTTTGCCTCTGACAGGGGGCTGTTACTGGAGGGGTCAACTATGGGGCACCCAAAGGCACGGACAATGGGTAGGCTAACTGAAATACCGCTTTTCCTTGACCGCCCGTGGTCAATACATTTTTCCCAGACATCCATTGATGTGTGGGAATCCTCAAAGGCCACTTTAACAATATCCATGTGGGCTGAAGATTTAGACAGTCTGGTACACTCCAGCAAGGAGCTCCTGGGCACGAACCTACATTCCCCTACTGCCCGCAACCAATGAAGGCATTTGTTCCGGAGGGCGTCTCTTGGTTCTCTAGTGGCAGTAAATAGTTGTGGAACACCATGGAGAAACACCATGGAGCTGCTACAGCCTTCTGGTTTTTGGGGCTCAGACCAAAACCTCCCTTGCCCGGGGATTAAGCCACTTTCTCCTCTCCCCACTGAACACATATTGCCCTGGGCTCTCCCAGTGGGTAACCACGGTGGTGGGGGAGCAACCTCCAATACTGGGGACCCTGTGGTCTCCGTCCATGGGGGAGGCACTAAGGGGAGAGCCACCTCTGATCGACTCCTCAAGGATGGAATAGTCCTTACCAGTGAGGCAGACGATGGACAGGGATGCAAGGGATAAAGCCCATTGTCAGAGTCTGAATTCGGCCCCCCTGGCCATGCCCCTACAGAGCCCTTTCCTCCCCTCTCCACACATCCTTCCCCCCTGTCCAATCAAAACAAGTAGAAGGTTTTTCATCTCGGCCAACTCAGAAAGCAGATGGTGACAAGGACAGCTTGACAGGTTGGCAAATGCTGCAGGCAATGGGGGTGGTGGACAATGATTTCCTTTGGCGGGTGCTTTGGGAGCCCAAAGAGGAGTCAGACGAAGGTAGGAGCTGACCACCGAGGGGACATTGGACGTGGATTCACTCCTGAAGCTGGATGGATGGCTGGACTGCTCACCCATGCCCACAGCCACCGGGCCCACAACCCCAGAGTCCACAGACATGAGCACAGGAGAGAGGGGGAGGTCAGCCCCAGCCTCAGGGGAAACCAGCAGTGTCTGTGGTGCTGAGAGATTTGGCTTGAGGCCAGAAGATGGATGGAGAGAGTACAGCGCCAAAGAAGGGCCCAGAGGTGGGGTCAACTTCGAGATACCCAGAGAGATCCTCTCACAACCGTTGGCCACGGTGTCCAGAAGATTAGCAGTGGCCACAGGGTCTAAATCCCCTTCAGGGGTTAACAAGTATACAGGGGGCACATGTTCATCCGGGTAGGTGGATGCCTGTTCAGTCACAAGGCCACTGATGTTCCCCCGAGGGCCATAGTAGAGCCCCCACCTGCGAGTTATAAGTGCAGGGTAGCTTGGAAGTGGGCCCCTCCGGAACCCCCTGTTTGCCACAAGCAGTGGCTGAAACTGCAGCTGCTGGCAAGGTTCTCAAAGGAGCAAGACAACCTGCCAGGAGATGGCAGGCTTTCTTGCTCAGGTTTTCAGCCTCTCGTTCTGGGTCAGTGGGAATCTTTACAGGGCCTAAAGAGCACCCTTCGCTTTGCGTCTCACTGCCAGAGTCTTCTGTTGAAATTTGGGTTCAAGCTCTTGAAGAGTTTGTAGGCCAGACAAGAGGACAGATTTAGACAAGAAGATTGGGGAAAATGGTGAAGAAAGTGGAGGGTCCATTGATAAACTAGATTTTGCAGCTTGAGATTCCCTATCTGCCCTTTTGCCAAAAGTCGCTGGGGCCTGTTGGAGGGGCATTTGCCAGACACAGTTATCCATAGTCTGCTCCCCCCCAATCAAGCCCCCTTTTTCTATTCCCGCTCACCTTGCATGAAAAAATGTCCAGCCTAGCAGGTCAGAGAGCACCAGGGAGCACCCTGCAGAGCTAAGAACACACCCAGCGGGACGCCAACACCCTGTGCCCTTGTCCCGCAGGCTTCACTCTGCGGGCTGCAGCAGGAACAGAAGAAAACCAAAAGGGGCGTGGCCAAAGTCTCTGGCTGTATGGAAGCCCTCCTGGGCCAGTTCGCAATAGGGAAAGATGCAGGAGCGGGACGCCCTTGTCCCGCGGGCTTCACCATGTGGGCTGCAGCAGGAACAGAAGAAAACCACAAGGGGTGTGGCCAAAGTCTGTGGCCATATGGAGGCCGTCCTGGGCCAGTTTGCAATAGGGAAAGATGCAGGAGCAGCACCCCACCACCCCGCGCCCTTGTCCCGCGGGCTTCACCCTGCGGGCTGCAGCAGGAACAGAAGAAAACCAAAAGGGGCATGGCCAAAGTCCGTGGCTGTATATACCTTAGCAATAGGGAAAGATGCAGGGGCGGGACCCAACACCCTGCGCCCTTGTCCCGACATAATTACATAGTTACAAAAACTGTTTCATCTGCTTTACCGCGTGCGGTTTTGCGGTCTTCATAATTGCCTCAGCTCTTGGTATCACTCTCTTTTCCTCATGTGAAATCAACTGACCTATGTATAACACCTCTTCTTGACAATACTGTAGTTTCTCTTTGTCCACTTTGTATCTCTTGTCTGCTTGGATAGTCATCAACTGAATCGAGTCCTGCCTGCACTAATCTTCTGTGGTCCTACAAATTAAAATGTCATTTATGTGCTGTATCACAACCCTCTTCAAATCAATATTGCGTAGGTCCATCTGTAGGACCCTGTTAAAGATCGATGGGGACTCACTGTACCCTTGGGGCAGCCTAGTGTGTTTCAGACGAGTCTGGTAAAAAGTAAAGGAAGTCAAGTCTTGTTAGTCTTTGTGCCACGGGATTGAGAAAAACACATTTTTCAAATTGATCACCGTGAAATATCGAGCTTCTACTGGGATACTGCATAGTATCATCGCCGGGTTAGGAACTAAAGAGAACTCTGCATCTACAATCTGGTAAATCGGCCTCATGTCCTTTATGAATCTCCACAACCCTCCCTTTGATTTTTTCACAGGGTACACCGCGGTATTACACAATGATTCTGACGGTACCAGAATACCTTGTTCCATCAGTGCTGAAATAGTTTTAAAAATACCCTCATCCGCCTCTCGTGACATCAGGTACTGTCTTGCTCGAGGTAAAATTGCTCCTGGTTTCAGCTTTATTTTAACCTCCCTATCCCCTTCAATAGGCCTACGTCATAAGGGCCTGTCGTCCATAAATTGCTTGGCACTTTCTCCAAGTCTTCATCAAAAAATACTGGGCGCTGCCGCATAATCACCATGCACTGTGGGATCTCCCTTTTCTCTATTCTAATCCATTATGTGATGCCCATAAAGAACACTACTTCATCATCTGCTGGGTCGTCTCTAAGCATGTCATTGTCAGTGATGTCAGTCAACCTACTCCCTTCTTTAATAGCTATCACTGTTCTCCATGTTCTACCCTCGTCATCCGTTCCTTTGAGCATTGCCTTTTCCCCTCGTACTAAGGCTGCATCTAATTCTATTGGGATGGTCTGTTCCCCTCTACATCGATAGGTATCTGTGGGCTGAACAAGAATTAATCAGGTATTTTCATAGTCTTCCCCACTAAGCCAGTTAGCCATGGTAACAGAATGCTCACCCCATAAAGAAAAACCTCCGGTTCTATTGGAACACTTCATAGAGCCATTTGCCCTGTGAATGACAATTTAATTTGCCCACATTCATCTAATGTATTCCAGGAGTGGAACACACTATCCCTTTGTCAGTAAAATAAATCTGACATACAAGGTGACCCTCCCGTCACTGCATGGCTGAAACAAGTATACCCCACACGGGTAAAAGAAATCATCATGTTGAGTTTTGTCATCATATCTCTTCTCAAAATGTTAACTGGTGTCTGCTATGAAAACAATAATGGAACAAACATGTCAGATTCTCCTATCTTATTGAGACTGGTAATTCATCAATAAAAGGAACTCGACTCGTAGTGTAGAGGAGGTCCCAGATATGGCCTGCACTCCAACCACCCATTTTGAAGTACCTGGAACATACTCACAAAGATATGTGATGAATGAGGAGCAAATAAACCAACAGAGAGCAGCACTAGGGCTCTGCCCAGTGCCCATCGGAAGAGCAATACCAGTTGAAGTGCCAATAACCAGACAACCATGGGCAGCGTGGTACCCATTCAGACAACCGTACCAGCAGCTGACACGAAATGAAGACTGCTTACAAACGGTCCCAGAAGAGACCCAAAGGGCCTTATTCGAAGGCGAATGGTGATGAGACAAGTGCCCAAGTAGACGTACAGATGAACGAAATAACAACCAAAAAGATGACCCGCAAAGACGAAATGTTATGAATAAAGACATAATGAACTTAGAAGAAGAGGTGATTTTGAAATATAAAGTGACATAACCATAAAATTGGATGAAAATATTCAACTAAGCTAAACGCCTGTTAATAGGCTTGGAACGCAAGAAGCTAAGAAAACAGTACTGCTTGCTATGCTTAGTAGAAGAATAGAGCGGCAAGCGCCAACTATATATCTACCTCAATGAAGCACATTATATAAGTGCAAAGCCACTTTATACAAAAGCAAAAGTAACCCCGGTTGCTAGGCGTCAAACAAGCCAAGATTCATAGACCTGCACAAAGCCAGACAAAAGAGCAGAATCGAAACTTAGCAAGAATGCAGCTCATGCCTGGGAATTCAAGGTCAATGCAAGGAAGGGAGGAGAGGGGCAACTTCGAAGAATCGAAACTTAAGAGCATAGCAGCCTACCCTGTGAAGGTCGAGATAAGGAGGCCCAGGCAGGTGGCAAGACCGAATGAAGAATCAAATACGCAAATAGAGGGAAATTGAAGCAGATTCATGGTGGACTAACACGTGACCAGCCAAGCGCGGAGAGGTACCCACGTCTGATGTCATCCAAAACCAGAGGATGGCATAACTTCTCCTGATAAGAAGCTACAGTTTCGAGGCCAACCTCAGCCAACTAATTGACACATAGCCCTAAAGTACTGATTGATGGAAGGGAGGCAGGGTGAATCCTGGGGCACACTGCATCTGGGTGAACATTCTGCATGCTGCTAATTAAAGTGGAGATTTATGCCTAGGGGTGTAACTGACCCAATAACAATGGACCAAATAATCTAGGGTCCTATAGCTAGTAGAACCAATGAGACGTCGTACTTTTAGTGACGTCTGGCATGAGTGATGTAGAGGGATGGCCGTAGACGCCCACCCGATAAGAGTTATCCAATCCTCACACTCCGTCACCATATACAGATATAGCATCTATACTTAAGTTACCTTTTCCAACCAATAGAATTGCATGATAAACTTTGAGTGTTACACGTCAATGATGACGAGAATTCACCATAACTGTTGCTGTCTGAATGAAGGTGTTGGGAGTTGAAGCGAGACAGGCAATCGCATCACTGTTGATTTCCGTGTTTCCCAGTTTTTTGTACTTGTCATTAAACGGACTTCCTTTTGCCAAACCATTGAGTTGTCCTTATTGATTGGTGTTGGAGTAAGAGAATCCCGCACCCCATCCACCTCAAGGTGCAGCTATCTCTTCTTAAAGTACTCGAGGGTGAGCTCTGATCCCATGGGCCCATCTGAGGTTGCTCCACCCTCCTGTACACTTGGTAGCGGAGAGGATGGTTTTGACCATCGATTATTGATTAAAATAAGACACCTATTGACTGTCGACACAAAGTAACTCTAGGTCTTCAGCAATATCATGAGTCCTTCGCCATTCGGCTGAGTAGACTGTGAATCTTCCCCTGGACAATGATAGTTTAAATTGATCCAAAAACTGCAGTGGGCCTGAAGGGTCCCGTTTTAAAAACATAACCCTTCCATTCCTATGGGCAGCAGATCAGGCGAAAGACTGAAGGAGGCAGTAACGGAGGCGGTGATCCTGAGGGTCCAGAGAGGAACGATGCGAAGGGTGAGTGAAGAAAAAATTGAGTGCTTTGGCAAACGTCATAAGCTTTAGAACAAGTAAAGGGAAAAGGTAACGGAGGGAAGTGGAAAAAAACAAAATAGTCAGAAGTAGAGAAGACTATATATATAAGGGGATAATGACTTGTGAATAATTGAGAAAGTTAAAAGATACCGGGGTGGACATTTGAGATATTAAAAGATACCATGGTGGACACCTGAGATATTAAAGAATACCAGGGTAGACACCTGAGAAGTTAAGGATACCTGGGTGGACACCTGAGAAATTAAAGAATACCAGGGTGGACACCTGAGAAGTTAGAGGATACCAGGGCGGACACCTTAGGAGAGAGAGGATATGCCTTATTCCTGCGCTTTAATATAGCGGTCAGAAGAAACGTGAACTCAGAGCCCCACATAATAGGGGACGAATAGACTACTACCACGTTTAAAGACGTTGTAAAAAGGGTTTTGTTTAAGCTCCATGTTGGGGTACAAATTACAGGCAGAGGTATTTGTGTCCAGCTGGTGTCTGTCTAGTCTGTCAAGTGTCTGTCATACGTGTTCTGTTGTGTGTCACATGTAAGGAATTTTGTTGTTTGTTGTTTAGAACTGAAAAGGATTTTACGCGATTCTATAGTCAAGAGGGAATTGCACACAAATTGATGTTTTTGAGGAAATTGGTGATATAAAAGTTTTGGC
Organism: Ambystoma mexicanum; assembly: GCF_040938575.1. NCBI lineage: Eukaryota > Metazoa > Chordata > Amphibia > Caudata > Ambystomatidae > Ambystoma > Ambystoma mexicanum. Next base: position 672,876,788 of record NC_090928.1, read on the forward strand.
GGGAAAAAATTGGATTAGAGCTTGCAGTGTTTGGTGCTCGCTCATATTGTTGACAGTGTTAAAGTTGCATGAAAGCATTGAAAAGTGGGTGTAAGAGAAAAAGAGAATAGATCGAAGCATGAAAAAATTACACCATTAGCACACTTATGTAAGCAACTGCTGAAACATGCACCCAAGCTTAAGAAACATAGCACAGAGTGGTTTAAGGGTACCACCCACAAGATGTTTATGCCGTGGCCACAAAATGGGTTCTTATCTAAAGTTGTCTTACAGCATATGACAACTTATTTGCATGCCACATATACAGGCAAGAAGCAAGAGAAACACCTTGCTGTTCTAGATTTTGGAAAATGTTCGAACAGTCAAAGGAGGAAGAGCCACCTGCAGACAGGATATTAAACGTATGCAGGGAGGGGGGTGAGATGCCCACCGCACCACCTGCCCTGCCTGAAACAGAAACTGAGGGAAGTAAGCATGAGGGACTCTACCCATTAAGGGAAAGGGAGCTTAAAGCAGCTACAGGGTACAGCAACCCCACATATGAGTCACCTACATATAGTAGTGATGAAAATCAAGGGAAGGACCAGGTCCAGAATCTTACCTCTGCAGTCCCGAGGGACAAGGAGAGACGCGATGATGAAAGGAAGGATCAGGCACAGACAAGTGCATCTCTCGATAAGGAGAGAGAGGGAAAGAAATGGAAAGGAAATGAAGACAGAACTGATGAGATAGCAATTGCAAAAGACGAATGGATGGGAGGACAAATATTGTTGAAACTCGATGGAAAAGGAAGTGATGAAGTGAGACCTAAGGAGAGGTTAGATGAGGTACAGAGGAAGGAAAAGGATTTAAGGGATGAAAAGATAAGAAGGAAAGATAGGCTGAGGTGAGAACAGCTATATCGCGAAGAGCAAGAAAAGCAGCTCGATCGCAAACAGAAAGCAGCCTATGACCAATACAGACAGAAACAGCAAAGGTTAGAAGAAGAGCAAAGGGTACATGAAAAAAGGATAAGGAGATAAGTTTGAAGGGTAGATGAATGTAGAAATGAAAGGAGAAGGGAAGAAGATAAGGTCAGAGAAGAGGCGAGGAAACGCAAAGAATTTGATGATGATATTGAATGTAAGTGTAGACAGAGGGCACGCAACCTCGAATATTTGGAGAGGGAAGTTAAACAACCCAATCCAGTTGTGCACTGGGAAGACATTGAAGAATTCTTCCCTGCATACGACTCCATACCAGGCGTGTCTAGGGGAAATATTGAAGATGACTTTGACACCAGAAGCATCGGGGAAACGATCGACAGAGTATATGATGAAATGGGGCTAGAGCAAATATTCTAAGGAGCGGGGGAAGACGAGCGCTTGGAAAGCACTTAGCTGTACGACACTGAGGATGTCACCTGAAGTAGTGGGAGCAGGAAACTGTCCCTGGACAGATTAGAAATCAGTAAAAACACTGATGACCCACTGATTGCGTGAATTGGGAACAATCAATGTCCGACTCCGGGTAGGAGATGGAGTGCGAGACAAATAAAGAAGGGAGATGGCGCGAAAAGCAGCTCCCAAGGGACAAAGGGGTCCGATGGTCAGACGCTAGCGAGTCCGCACTGAGGACACCAGAGTCTGCCGCACAGTCTGACCGGCATGAAGGAACACTCCATGGTCAGAGGGGGGTGTCAGCACCCGCCTATCTAGACAGATTGAGGGCACTGCCAGGCAGACAGTGATGCAGGAATATCACCCCTGAAATAGACAGAAGAGCTATGAGAGAAGAGCAAGAGGGCTGCACATTCCAATTTCCACTACTAGAAAAGGGGGGAGCAAGACCGCAATATATTCCATGGCCACGCATGGATCGAGAAACCCTGTAAAATAAGCTTCCAATGTTGACATCGGGAGCCAGGAAATGGATACATGAGTTAGAAAAAATGACAGGGGGAGTTACGCTAGATATAGGGGACATTAAAGGTCTCCTGATCGCCATACTTGGTGAGAGAGCAGACGATGTGTGGACACGGGCAGGGGACCCTGGTGTAACCATAATTAACACTGCACACGACGGAGCGCCATTTAATAATTGCAGAGCAGCAGTATGGAAAACGCTACGAGTGCTTTACCCGGACACTACCAATATGGGAGCTATAAAGACTCAGAAAATGAGGGAGTCAGAAGATCCGTTGATTTATATCCAGAATTTCCAAGACACGTGGGTGCTCGAAACACATGAATCTTGGACGAAATCTATACCAGTGTTTTACCATATATTGTGCCAAGGGTTGCCAGAACCAGTGCAGAAACAGCTCAAGAAATTGGTAGGGGTTGAGGCTAAACCTTGGGCTGAAATACAGTTGACTATCGCTCATTACTGTAGATTGTTGCAAGAAAAGAATCGAAAAAAGAAGGCAACTCGAAAGGGTGAGGAAGCGAAGCTGGTACAAAAGAAATTATCAAAGTATGCTCTCGAAGGAACCATGCTAACTAACCCAGCTGAACAGAACATACAACAGGTGGCTAACCCACAGCAGAACAACCAGGATAACGTAGGACAGTACCAAAGGGCAAGAGGATTTAGAGGAAGAGGATGGCAGAGTAATCAAGGAGGTTTCCAAAGCAATCAAGGAGGATTTCAAAACGTGCAAACGGGTAACCCAGATATGTCAAACGGACAAATAATCCGACCACCACCAGTATGTTGGCTATGTGGAGTGGCGGGGCATTTAGCGCACATGTGCAGAAGTCAAGGCACGTGGCAAAATAGCCAAGGAATGGGAGCAGGCACAGCAAATCCACCTGCAATCTCCCAACAGAATCACACAGTGCAGCAGCAAGCACCAGGAGTGCAGCAAGGGATTCAACCCCTGAACATGGGGAATTTGCCACAAGGGCAATTACAACAGGCACCACCGCAACCGTCTCAAGGCACAAACTCCGGAAGGGGAGGCAACCCAGGGAGTGCAGAGAATCCACAAGTGTACGGTGGACCGAGTTTATACAGGAACTAGGAAAGCTCAGTGGGAACCCTGATGTGCTCTATCCTATCAGTGACACCAGACCCTAATAGGGAACCAAGGGTGAATGTCGCCATAGGGGGTAAAGAATATTCATTCTTATTTGACACGGATGCAACACGCTCGTGTATACGAGAAGGAACGTTTTCCTTGTTGGCGAGGCCATAGATAGTCAGAGTTTTACAGGAGCTCATAGTCAAGTTCCCTTTACAGACGCAGTCCCAGTCTCCATCGGAGAATGCAAAATGAATGTACCCTTGTTGTATTCACATCAGAACCCAGTAAACATTTTGGGTCGAGATTTAATGACAAAATTGAATATAACGATCTCGTTCATGGAGGAGGGCATAGTATGCCACACTCCAGGAATGTATTATTCGAACGTGTGCGAATTGATTAGAGCATATTCAGGACACTTAGCCATGAGAGCTATACCGCTGGAGCCAGAAGTTTTTGCATATGGCATGCGTGTACTCATAGCAGGATTGCCAGGCCTCGCAGATAGAACTATGAGAACCCCTGTTGAGTTTCTATTCAGACCGAGAATACCTATGCATGAAGAGGAGGGACAAGTATTTCCATTGATGATACATGCTGCAGCAGTGCAAGGGAAAGTAGCACTGGTCGAAGGCTACGATGATGAAGGCAGACAATGGTGCGCGATTATTGCCATTGAAGAAGGGTATCGAGTGACTGACGTCACCAATGACAATCTGTTTGAAGAACAACCAAACTCAGAAGAGACAGGGGTGGAAGTGAGTCTCATATTTTGGGTAAAAATTATCAAAAGAGAAGTGCCTCAGAGAATGATGTTGGCTCTGTTACGTCCAGAATATTTTGATGATGACACGGCCCAGGTGCCTGTCTGAGTATGGACTAAAGGACCCTATGACGTAGGCCTCCTGAAGGGGGTGGGAGAAGTGAAAATTAAACTGAAACCAGGAGCAATTTTACCAAGAGCGCGACAATATCCCATGTCCAGAGAGGCGGAAGAAGGGATTGCGAAGACAATTTCTGCCATGATGGACCAGGGCATCTTAGTGACGCCAAAGTCACCATGTAATACAGTGATTTATCCTGTCAAGAAATCAAAGGGAGGGTCTTGGCATTTAATCCAAGATTTACGAGCATTAAACGATATTGCTGAAGCCGAGTTCCATCTAGTCCCTAACCCGTCTACAATCCTATGTAACAGACCCATTGAGGCAAAATATTTCACAGTGATTGACTTGAGAAACGCTTTTTTCTCAATCCCGTTGCACCATGACTCTCAGGACCTGACGTCATTTACATTCAGACAAATGCATCTGAAAAGCACGAGGTTGCCGCAGGGGTACTGTGAGCCCCCTCCATTTTCAACAGAGTCCTACGGATGGACCTAAGCATCATTGCATTAGAAAGTGTCGTCTTGCAGTATGTGGACGACATCTTAATATGCAGCATTACAGAGGAGCAATGCAGGCACGACTCCGTCCAGCTATTGACTATACTGGCTGAGAAAGGTTATAAGGTTGACAAGGAAAAGCTACAATATTGTCAACAGGAGGTGCTATACATAGGCCAACTGATCTCACATGAAGGCAAGAAAGTGACCCCTGAAAGGGCTTAAGCCATCGTGAACACGGCTAAGCCACACATGATAAAGCAAATGCAGAGCTTTCTAGGTCTGTGCAACTATGTTAGAGCTTGGGTCTTCGATTACAGCTCATATACCAAACCTTTGCTTCAGGCTCTAAAGAAGGCCCGGGTTACCTAGGAAAAGATTGAATGGTCGGAGGCAATGGAAAAAGGGTTTGCAGAACTCAAGAGAGTGATTTGTATGGCTCCAGTTCTCGGAATCCCTAATTATGCAGAGGAATTCTACGTGTTTTCACACACAGAGGCAGCGTTATGATGGCAGTGCTTGCTCAAAAGACTTTGTTGGGGTACAAGCCCCTGGCATATTACAGTGGGAACATGGACCCAGTAATGAGAGGGTACTTCCCATGCTAGCAAAGTTTAGCTGCTGCAGCGTTCGTCACAGAGAAAGCGACAACCATTGTAATGGGATGTTCCATGACGTTATACGTCGAGCACTCGTTATTTGCCATTTTGGAAAAACCAAAGGGCACATTGACGTCTCAGAGACCTTCTGCTTACGAAGTGACCATATCTAATCCATTGATCCAAATAGTTTGATGTAAAACAGTGAACCCAGCTACATTCATAGCTGAGCCAGTCACTGAAGGAGAGCCGATACATGACTGTGCAAACTATGAAGAATTCTAGGATGAAATCCCCAGGTTGAAAGAAATGCCCTGGCAGGAAGGGAGATCATTTTAATTGACAGATCTTCGAGAATAGATCAAGAAGACGGACAAAGATATACGGGCGTTGCCGTAATGAAACACATAGCAAGCAGAGAATTTCGAGTACTCGTTAGTGCACGAATACCATCTCATTATTCAGCACAGGCTGCTGAATTATTGGCGTTGATACTCGCCATTGAGAATCACGCACACCAGGAAGTTACGGTGTACAGTGACTCCGCCTATGTGACGTCCACAGTGCATGCCAGACTAGCATGCTGGAAAAGGATGGGCGACCTCCAAGCGGACGGCACACCAGTACAGCAAGCAGCCTTATTGGACAGGCTGATTAAGGCACTACAGCTCCCAGTGGCATAGCGGTCGTGAAAGGCGCCGCCCACACGAAAGGGACAGATTTTGTGTCACGCGGAAACCATGCAGAAGACACGGAAGCCAAGCGTATGGCCACCAAAAGTGAGACAATCATGGAAGTGGAAGTGGCGTGCACCCATGAAGGGATGATGGTAGCACAAAGCACACCAGAAGCCTATAGTAATCTGGGGCAGACACAACTAATGGAGCTTCAAGGGGAGGCACCACAGGATGAAAAGAACCTGTGGAAACGTCTAGGGTGTTCTTTGAACCCCTCTGACGGATTCTGGTGGCAAATCAGCACTGGTAAACCAGTAATGCCTGTAGCCCTCCTAAAAACAGCGTTGGAGCAATTGTATTACCCATTACACATGTCAAAAGAAAATCTAGCAGCAATGCTCGTGGTAGACTGGTTTACACCAAATTTAGCAGAGCTTGTTGCATTCTTTATGATGAACTGCATTATCTGCCAGCAGTTCACCACTGGGCACACATTAAAAGTAGTGAGAGCAGTCATCCCCCGGCCAAATGGGCCTTTTCACTACTTACATATCGACTATGTCGACATGATTTAAGTGTGTTACGGGTACAGATACTTAATTGTAGTGGTGTGTCCATTCTCTAGATGGATAGAAGCAGGTCCATGTACACACCCAGGCTCTACCTGTGTGCCAAAATTCCTAGTGAGGGAAGTGTTCCCTAGATGGGGGGTGTGTGAAGTGATGAGATCAGATAATGGGGCTCATTTTGTAAATACAGTTTTTGAACGGATTAGCTTGTTGCTTGGTATAAAGCACAAGTTCTCATTGGCGTATCATCGGAAGGGAATGGTATTTGTGAGAGGCTCAACGGCTTATTAAAGGAAAGGATAGCCAAGTTGAAGCTTACTCTTAAGAAGGGATGGTTGCATTGCCTTCCACTGGCATCGTATGCTCTTCGGAACCAACCAGGCTCCGACCATCATCTTACGCCGCACAAGATAGTCACAGGAAGGAGAATGAATACTCCCCTAACCCCTCGAGACAGAGCTAGATGTGATGCCCAGCCAACCAGAGAGGTCCTGGGATTGAAATGCAGAAATACCTAAACTGCATGACATCCAGCCTTACTGTAATTTCAGACCAGCTGCAGCGACGATAAAAAAGGTGCAGCCCAGCACAAAACACAGCAGGAGACACTGAACCAGAAGCAGTTCAAGGTCTACGTGTTCCACTCATCTTCCCTGGAGATGCCGTGCTGGTGAAAAACCATACGAGGAAAAGGTGGGACGAGCCAAGATTCAATGGTCCTTTCATCGTGGAGGACTGCACTCCATCTGCTGTGAAACTGCAGGGCAGGAGAGCATGGATTTTTCTCAATGACATTAAGCCTGATATCGGAGAAAGCCCTCTAGCTGCAGCCCACCGCGAAGAGACCACAGACAATGGGGAAGAACCTCAGCACATGCAGACGAGATCCATGACGAGGAAGAAGGAAGCATGAGCAGCATAGCAAAGACAAAAAAGAACCTTTTATAAGTTGTGGCTTAAATTGGAACATTTCCTCTAAGCAAAAAAAGGGATAAGGACATAAAACAGACACTCTGTGCATCCTAGTTGCAGGTTGAAGAAAATAATTGCGCATGTAAGCCACAACACATTTGTTGACACAAACTTGTAAACCAAGCCACACTTAAGCATTGTTGAGAAGCAAGACTGTACCAAACGTTGATCAAGGACCTTTGTAGTAAAAGCAAAACACAGTATTCTAAATCATCCAGCACCAAGACTTTGGTTGGCAGCACTTATGATGTCCCCCAGTGGAGACATCACAAAGGACGTGCTCAACTATTTCCATTTAGTATTGGTATCATATCCGTCACTGGTAGGGAGGGTCACCAGTGTCACAGACTTTATCCAAAATCCTGCCAACAAGAAGGCAATCTGGCAACTACTTACCGTCATTGTCGAAGCCTTCATTGTACTGCCTGAATACAGTGATAAGGACACAAATGCTTCCACCAGAGGCGATTCTATGTAAACTTATCAACACGCTTTTCTTTTGCATAATTGAGGAGTGCCCAGCTATTATCGGAAGGAATACCGACACGTTGACTTTTATTAGAGATCCAGCGAACACTGAACATCTGAACCAGCTGTGGAACAAGCTCAGCTATTTGGTCGCAGTCCACGCGTCCGGACAGTGCAAACATTGTTCTCAGCAAGAAAAGAGCCTGTAATCCTGAACCCAGCAAGGCAGGACAAATGTCCCTGTCACCCGAAGACAGTAGACTGGCCCATAATGTCCTATTTTGCCTAGTGACTGATTTTTCAGAGATGGTGGGGAGACCTATCGAGGTTGACGTCCTCACATTCATCAGAGATCCGGCTAACGTTGCACAGATGGGAACGCTCCTCGATGGTATCATGCTGCATGGATCGAGAAACCCTGTAAAATAAGCTTCCAATGTTGACATCGGGAGCCAGGAAATGGATACATGAGTTAGAAAAAATGACAGGGGGAGTTACGCTAGCTATAGGGGACATTAAAGGTCTCCTGATCGCCATACTTGGTGAGAGAGCAGACAATGTGTGGATACGGGCAGGGGACCCTGGTGTAACCATAATTAACACTGCACACGACGGAGCGCCATTTAATAATTGCAGAGCAGCAGTATGGAAAACGCTACGAGTGCTTTACCCGGACACTACCAATATGGGAGCTATAAAGACTCGGAAAATGAGGGAGTCAGAAGATCCGTTGATTTATATCCAGAATTTCCAAGACGCGTGGGTGCTCGAAACACATGAATCTTGGACGAAATCTATACCAATGTTTTACCACATATTGTGCCATGGGTTGCCAGAACCAGTGCAGAAACAGCTCAAGAAATTGGTAGGGGCTGAGGATAAACCTTGGGCTGAAATACAGTTGACTATCGCTCATTACTGTAGATTGTTGCAAGAAAAGAATCGAAAAAAGAAGGCAACTCGAAAGGGTGAGGAAGCGAAGCTGGTACAAAAGAAATTATCAAAGTATGCTCTCGAAGGAACCATGCTAACTAACCCAGCTGAACAGAACATACAACAGGTGGCTAACCCACAGCAGAACAACCAGGATAACGTAGGACAGTACCCAAGGGCAAGAGGATTTAGAGGGAGAGGATGGCAGAGTAATCAAGGAGGTTTCCAAAGCAATCAAGGAGGCTTTCAAAACGTGCAAACGGGTAACCCAGATATGTCAAACGGACAAATAATCCGACCACCACCAGTATGTTGGCTATGTGGAGTGGCAGGGCATTTAGCGCACATGTGCAGAAGTCAAGGCACGTGGCAAAATAGCCAAGGAATGGGAGCAGGCACAGCGAATCCACCTGCAATCTCCCAACAGGGCGGTGCACAGAACCACACAGTGCAGCAGCAAGCACCAGGAGTGCAGCAAGGTGCGCAGAAAGAGATTCAACCCCTGAACATGGGGAGTTTGCCACAAGGGCAATTACAACAGGCACCACCGCAACCGTCTCAAGGCACAAACTCCGGAAGGGGAGGCAACCCAGGGAGTGGAGAGAATCCACAAGTGTACGGTGGACCGAGTTTATACAGGAACTAGGAAAGCTCAGTGGGAACCCTGATGTGCTCTATCCTATCAGTGACACCAGACCCTAATAGGGAACCAAGGGTGAATGTCGCCATAGGGGGTAAAGAATATTAATTCTTATTTGACACGGATGCAACACGCTCGTGTATACGAGAAGGCAAGTTTTCTTGTTGGCGAGGCCATAGAGCTCATAGTCAAGTTCCCTTTACAGACGCAGTCCCAGTCTCCATCGGAGAATGCAAAATGAATGTACCCTTGTTGTATTCACATCAGAACCCAGTAAACATTTTGGGTCGAGATTTAATGACAAAATTGAATATGACGATCTCATTCACGGAGGAGGGCATAGTATACCACACTCCAGGAATGTATTATTCGAACGTGTGCAAATTGATTAGAGCATATTCAGGACACTTAGCCATGAGAGCTATACCGCTGGAGCCAGAAGTTTTTGCATATGGCATACGTGTACTCATGGCAGGATTGCCAGGCCTCGCAGATAGAACTATGAGAACCCCTGTTGAGTTTCTATTCAGACCGAGAATACCTATGCATGAAGAGGAGGGACAAGTATTTCCATTGATGATACATGCTGCAGCAGTGCAAGGGAAAGTAGCACTGGTCGAAGGCTACGATGATGAAGGCAGACAATGGTGCGCGATTATTGCCATTGAAGAAGGGTATCGAGTGACTGACGTCACCAATGACAATCTGTTTGAAGAACAACCAAACTCAGAAGAGACAGGGGTGGAAGTGAGTCTCATATTTTGGGTAAAAATTATCAAAAGAGAAGTGCCTCAGAGAATGATGTTGGCTCTGTTACGTCCAGAATATTTTGATGATGACACGGCCCAGGTGCCTGTCTGAGTATGGACTAAAGGACCCTATGATGTAGGCCTCCTGAAGGGGGTGGGAGAAGTGAAAATTAAACTGAAACCAGGAGCAATTTTACCAAGAGCGCGACAATATCCCATGTCCAGAGAGGCGGAAGAAGGGATTGCGAAGACAATTTCTGCCATGATGGACCAGGGCATCTTAGTGACGTCAAAGTCACCATGTAATACAGTGATTTATCCTGTCAAGAAATCAAAGGGAGGGTCTTGGCATTTAATCCAAGATTTAAGAGCATTAAACGATATTGCTGAAGCCGAGTTCCATCTAGTCCCTAACCCGTCTACAATCCTATGTAACAGACCCATTGTGGCAAAATATTTCACAGTGATTGACTTGAGAAACGCTTTTTTCTCAATCCCGTTGCACCATGACTCTCAAGACCTGACGTCATTTACATTCAGACAAATGCATCTGAAAAGCACGAGGTTGCCACAGGGGTACTGTGAGTCCCCGTCCATTTTCAACAGAGTCCTACGGATGGACCTAAGCATCATTGCATTAGAAAGTGTCGTCTTGCAGTATGTGGACGACATCTTAATATGCAGCATTACAGAGGAGCAATGCAGGCACGACTCCGTCCAGCTATTGACTATACTGGCTGAGAAAGGTTATAAGGTTGACAAGGAAAAGCTACAATATTGTCAACAGGAGGTGCTATACATAGGCCAACTGATCTCACATGAAGGCAAGAAAGTGACCCCTGAAAGGGCTTAAGCCATCGTGAACACGGCTAAGCCACACATGATAAAGCAAATGCAGAGCTTTCTAGGTCTGTGCAACTATGTTAGAGCTTGGGTCTTCGATTACAGCTCATATACCAAACCTTTGCTTCAGGCTGTAAAGAAGGCCCGGTGACCTAGGAAAAGATTGAATGGTCGGAGGCAATGGAAAAAGGGTTTGCAGAACTCAAGAGAGTGATTTGTATGGCTCCAGTTCTCGGAATCCCTAATTATGCAGAGGAATTCTACGTGTTTTCATACACAGAGGCAGCGTTATGATGGCAGTGCTTGCTCAAAAGACTTTGTTGGTGTACAAGCCCCTGGCATATTACAGTGGGAACCTGGACCCAGTAATGAGAGGGTACTTCCCATGCGAGCAAAGTTTAGCTGCTGCAGCGTTTGTCATAGAGAAAGCGACAACCATTGTAATGGGATGTTCCATGACGTTATACGTCGAGCACTCATTATTTGCCATTTTGGAAAAACCAAAGGGCACATTGACGTCTCAGAGAGCTTCTGCTTACGAAGTGACCATATCTAATCCATTGATCAAAATAGTTTGATGTAAAACAGTGAACCCAGCTACATTCATAGCTGAGCCAGTCACTGAAGGAGAGCCGATACATGACTGTGCAAACTATGAAGAATTCTAGGATGAAATCCCCAGGTTGAAAGAAAATGCCCTGGCAGGAAGGGAGATGGTTTTTATTGACAGATCTTCGAGAATAGATCAAGAAGACGGACAAAGATATACGTTCGTTGCAGTAATGAAACACATAGCAAGCAGAGAATTTCGAGTACTCGTTAGTGCACGAATACCATCTCATTATTTGGCACAGGCTGCTGAATTATTGGCGTTGATATTCGCCATTGAGAATCACGCAGACCAGGAAGTTACGGTGTACAGTGACTCAGCCTATGTGACGTCCACAGTGCATGCCGGACTAGCATGCTGGAAAAGGAGGGGCGACCTCCAAGCGGACGGCACGCCAGTACAGCACGCAGCCTTATTGGACAGGCTGATTAAGGCACTACAGCTCCCAGTGGCATAGCGGTCGTGAAATGCGCCGCCCACACGAAAGGGACAGATTTTGTGTCACGCGGAAACCATGCAACAGACACGGAAGCCAAGCGTATGGCCTCCAAAAGTGAGACAATCATGGAAGTGGAAGTGGCGTGCACCCATGAAGGGATGATGGTAGCACAAAGCACACCAGAAGCCTATAGTAATCTGGGGCAGACACAACTAATGGAGCTTCAAGGGGAGGCACCACAGGATGAAAAGAACCTGTGGAAATGTCTAGGGTGTTCTTTGAAGCCCTCTGACGGATTCTGGTGGCAAATCAGCACTGGTAAACCAGTAATGACTGTAGCCCTCCTAAAAACAGCGTTGGAGCAATTGTATTATCCATTACACATGTCAAAAGAAAATCTAGCAGCAATGCTCGTGGAAGACTGGTTTACACCAAATTTAGCAGAGCTTGTTGCATTCTTTATGATGAACTGCATTATCTGCGAGCAGTTCACCACTGGGCACACATTAAAAGTAGTGAGAGCAGTCATCCCCCGGCCAAATGGGCCTTTTCAGCACTTACATATCGACTATGTCGACATGATTTAAGTGTGTTACGGGTACAGATACTTAATTGTAGTGGTGTGTCCATTCTCTAGATGGATAGAAGCAGGTCCATGTACACACCCAGGCTCTACCTGTGCGCCAAAATTCCTAGTGAGGGAAGTGTTCCCTAGATGGGGGTTGTGTGAAGTGATGAGATCAGATAATGGGGCTCATTTTGTAAATACAGTTTTTGAACGGATTAGCTTGTTGCTTGGTATAAAGCACAAGTTCTCATTGGCGTATCATCGGAAGGGAATGGTATTTGTGAGAGGCTCAACGGCTTATTAAAGGAAAGGATAGCCAAGTTGAAGCTTACTCTTAAGAAGGGATGGTTGCATTGCCTTCCACTGGCATCGTATGCTCTTCGGAACCAACCAGGCTCCGACCATCATCTTACGCCGCACAAGATAGTCACAGGAAGGAGAATGAATACTCCCCTAACCCCTCGAGACAGAGCTAGATGTGATGCCCAGCCAACCAGAGAGGTCCTGGGATCCGAAATGCAGAAATACCTAAACTGCATGACATCCAGCCTTACTGTAATTTCAGACCAGCTGCAGGGACGATGAAAAAGGTGCAGCCCAGCACAAAACACAGCAGGAGACACTGAAACAGAAGCAGTTCAAGGTCTACGTGTTCCACTCATCTTCCCTGGAGATGCCGTGCTGGTGAAAAACCATACGAGGAAAAGGTGGGACGAGCCAAGATTCAATGATCCTTTCATCGTGGAGGACTGCACTCCATCTGCTGTGAAACTGCAGGGCAGGAGAGCATGGATTTTTCTCAATCACATTAAGCCTGATATCGGAGAAAGCCCTCTAGCTGCAGCCCACCGCGAAGAGACCACAGACAATGCGGAAGAACCGCAGCACATGCAGACGAGATCCATGACGAGGAAGAAGGACGCATGAGCAGCATAGCAAAGACAAAAAAGAACCTTTTATAAGTTGTGGCTTAAATTGGAACATTTCCTCTAAGCAAAAAAAGGGATAAGGACATAAAACGGGCACTCTGTGCATCCTAGTTGCAGGGTGAAGAAAATAATAGCGCATGTGAGCCACAACACATTTGTTGACACAAACTTGTAAATGAAGCCACACTTAGGCATTGTTGAGAAGCAAGACTGTACCAAATGTTGATCAAGGACCTTTGTAGTAAAAGCAAACACAGTATTCTAAATCATCCAGCACCACGACTTTGGTTGGCAGCACTTATGATGTCCCCCTGTAGAGACATCACATAGACGTGCTCAACTATTTCCATTTAGTATTGGTATCATATCCGTCACTGGTAGGGAGGGTCCCCAGTGTCACAGACTTTATCCAAAATCCTGACAACAAGAAAGTAATCTGGCAACTACTTACCGTCATTGTGGAAGCCTTCATTGTACTGCCTGAATACAGTGATAAGGACACAAATGCTTCCACCAGAGGCGATTCTAGGTAAACCTATCAACACGCTTTTCTTTTGCATAATCGAGGAGTGCCCAGCTATTATCGGAAGGAATACCAACACGTTGACTTTCATTAGAGATCCAGCGAACACTGAACATCGGAACCAGCTGTGGAACAAGCTCAGCTATTTGGTCGCAGTCCACGCGTCCGGACAGTGCAAACATTGTTCTCAGCAAGAAAAGAGCCTGTAATCCTGAACCCAGCAAGACAGGACAAATGTCCCTGTCACCCGAAGACAGTAGACTGGCCCATAATGTCCTATTTTGCCTAGTGACTGACTTTTCAGAGATGGTGGGGAGACCTATCGAGGTTGACGTCCTCACATTCATCAGAGATCCGGCTAACGTTGCACAGATGGGAACGCTCCTCGATGGTATCATGCTGCATGGATCGAGAAACCCTGTAAAATAAGCTTCCAATGTTGACATCAGGAGCCAGGAAATGGATACATGAGTTAGAAAAAATGACAGGGGGAGTTACGCCAGCTATAGGGGACATTAAAGGTCTCCTGATCGCCATACTTGGTGAGAGAGCAGACGATGTGTGGACACAGGCAGGGGACCCTGGTGTAACCATAATTAACACTGCACACGATGGAGCGCCATTTAATAATTGCAGAGCAGCAGTATGGAAACGCTACGAGTGCTTTACCCGGACACTACCAATATGGGAGCTATAAAGACTCGGAAAATGAGGGAGTCAGAAGATCCATTGATTCATATCCAGAATTTCCAAGACACGTGGGTGCTCGAAACACATGAATCTTGGACGAAATCTATACCAGTGTTTTACCACATATTGTGCCAAGGGTTGCCAGAACCAGTGCAGAAACAGCTCAAGAAATTGGTAGGGGTTGAGGCTAAACCTTGGGCTGAAATACAGTTGAATATCACTCATTACTGTAGATTGTTGCAAGAAAGGAATCGAAAAAAGAAGGCAACTCGAAAGGGTGAGGAAGCGAAGCTGGTACAAAAGAAATTATCACAGTATGCTCTCGAAGTAACCATGCTAACTAACCCAGCTGAACAGAACATACAACAGGTGGCTAACCCACAGCAGAACAATGAGGATAACGTAGGACAGTACCCAAGGGGAAGAGGAGTTAGAGGAAGAGGATGGCAGAGTAATCAAGGAGGTTTCCAAAGCAATCAAGGAGGCTTTCAAAACGTGCAAACGGGTAACCCAGATATGTCAAACGGACAAATAATCCGACCGCAGCCAGTATTTTGGCTATGTGGAATGGCGGGGCATTTAGCGCACATGTGCAGAAGTCAAGGCACGTGGCAAAATAGCCAAGGAATGGGAGCAGGCACAGCGAATCCACCTGCAATCTCCCAACAGGGCGGTGCACAGAACCACAAAGTGCAGCAGCAAGCACCAGGAGTGCAGCAAGGTGCGCAGCAAGAGATTCAACCCCTGAACATGGGGAGTTTGCCACAAGGGCAATTACAACAGGCACCACCGCAACCGTCTCAAGGCACAAACTCCGGAAGGGGAGGCAACCCAGGGAGTGGAGAGAATCCACAAGTGTACGGTGGACCGAGTTTATACAGGAACTAGGAAAGCTCACTGGGAACCCTGATGTGCTCTATCCTATCAGTGACACCAGACCCTAATAGGGAACCAAGGGTGAATGTCGCCATAGGGGGTAAAGAATATTCATTCTTATTTGACACGGGTGCAACACGCTCGTGCATACGAGAAGGCAAGTTTTCCTTGTTGGCGAGGCCATAGATACTCAGAGTTTTACAGGAGCTCATAGTCAAGTTCCCTTTACAGACGGAGTCCCAGTCTCCATCGGAGAATGCAAAATGAATGTACCCTTGTTGTATTCACATCAGAACCCAGTAAACATTTTGGGTCGAGATTTAATGACAAAATTGAATATGACGATCTCGTTCACGGAGGAGGGCATAGTATGCCACACTCCAGGAATGTATTATTCGAACGTGTGCGAATTGATTAGAGCATATTCAGGACACTTAGCCATGAGAGCTATACCGCTGGAGCCAGAAGTTTTTGCATATTTCATGCGTGTACTCATGGCAGGATTGCCAGGCCTCGCAGATAGAACTATGAGAACCCCTGTTGAGTTTCTATTCAGACCGAGAATACCTATGCATGAAGAGGAGGGACAAGTATTTCCATTGATGATACATGCTGCAGCAGTGCAAGGGAAAGTAGCACTGGTCGAAGGCTACGTTGATGAAGGCAGACAATGGTGCGCGATTATTGCCATTGAAGAAGGGTATCGAGTGACTGACGTCACCAATGACGATCTGTTTGAAGAACAACCAGACTCGGAAGAGACAGGGGTGGAAGTGAGTCTCATATTTTGGGTAAATATTATCAAAAGAGAAGTGCCTCAGAGAATGATGTTGGCTCTGTTACGACCAGAATATTTTGATGATGACACAACCCAGGTGCCTGTCTGAGTATGGACTAAAGGACCCTATGACGTAGGCCTCCTGAAGGGGGTGGGAGAAGTGAAAATTAAACTGAAACCAGGAGCAATTTTACCAAGAGCGCGACAATATCCTATGTCCAGAGAGGCGGAAGAAGGGATTGCGAAGACAATTTCTGCCATGATGGACCAGGGCATCTTAGTGACGTCAAAGTCACCATGTAATACAGTGATTTATCCTGTCAAGAAATCACCGGGAGGGTCTTGGCATTTAATCCAAGATTTAAGATCATTAAATGATATTGCTGAAGCCGAGTTCCATCTAGTCCCTAACCCGTCTACAATCCTATGTAACAGACCCATTGAGGCAAAATATTTCACAGTGATTGACTTGAGAAACGCTTTTTTCTCAATCCCATTGCACCATGACTCTCAAGACCTGACATCATTTACATTCAGACAAATGCATCTGAAAAGCACGAGGTTGCCACAGGGGTACTGTGAGTCCCCGTCCATTTTAAACAGAGTCCTACGGATGGACCTAAGCATCATTGCATTAGAAAGTGTCGTCTTGCAGTATGTGGACGACATCTTAATCTGCAGCATTACAGAGGAGCAATGCAGGCGCGACTCCGTCCAGCTATTGACTATACTGGCTGAGAAAGGTTATAAGGTTGACAAGGAAAAGCTACAATATTGTCAACAGGAGGTGCTATACATAGGCCAACTGATCTCACATGAAGGCAAGAAAGTGACCCCTGAAAGGGTTTAAGCCATCGTGAACACGGCTATGCCACACATGATAAAGCAAATGCAGAGCTTTCTAGGTCTGTGCAACTATATTAGAGCTTGGGTCTTCGATTACAGCTCATATACCAAACCTTTGCTTCAGGCTCTAAAGAAGGCCCCGGTGACAAAGGAAAAGATTGAATGGTCAGAGGCAATGGAAAAAGGGTTTGCAGAACTCAAGAGAGCGATTTGTATGGCTCCAGTTCTTGGAATCCCAAATTATGCAGAGGAATTCTACGTGTTTTCACACACAGAGGCAGCGTTATGATGGCAGTGCTTGCTCAAAAGACTTTGTTGGGGTACAAGCCCTTGGCATATTACAGTGGAAACCTGGACCCAGTAATGAGAGGGTACTTCCCATGCAAGCAAAGTTTAGCTGCTACAGCGTTCGCCATAGAGAAAGCGACAACCATTGTAATGGGATGTTCCATGACGTTATACGTCGAGCACTCGTTATTTGCCATTTTGGAAAAACCAAAGGGCACATTGAAGTTTCAGAGAGCTTCTGCTTATGAAGTGACCATATCTAATCCATTGATCAAAATAGTTTGATGTAAAACAGTGAACCCAGCTACATTCATAGCTGAGCCAGTCAATGAAGGAGAGCCGATACATGACTGTGAAAACTATGAAGAATTCTAGGATGAAATCCCCAGGTTGAAAGAAAATGCCCTGGCAGGAAGGGAGATCGTTTTTATTGACAGAACTTCGAGAATAGATCAAGAAGACGGACAAAGATATACGGGCGTTGCCGTAATGAAACACATAGCAAGCAGAGAATTTCGAGTACTCGTTAGTTCACGAATACCATCTCATTATTCAGCACAGGCTGCTGAATTATTGGCGTTGATACTCGCCATTGAGAATCACGCAGACCAGGAAGTTACGGTGTACAGTGACTCCGCCTATGTGACGTCCACAGTGCATGCCGGACTAGCATGCTGGAAAAGGAGGGGCGACCTCCAAGCGGACGGCACGCCAGTACTGCACGCAGCCTTATTGGACAGGCTGATTAAGGCACTACAGCACCCAGTGGCATAGCAGTCGTGAAATGCGCCGCCCACACGAAAGGGACAGATTTTGTGTCACGCGGAAACCATGCAGCAGACACGGAAGCCAAGCGTATGGCCTCCAAAAGTGAGACAATCATGGAAGTGGAAGTGGCGTGCACCCATGAAGGGATGATGGTAGCACAAAGCACACCAGAAGCCTATAGTAATCTGGGGCAGACACATCTAATGGAGCTTCAAGGGGAGGCACCACAGGATGAAAAGAACCTGTGGAAACGTCTAGGGTGTTCTTTGAACCCCTCTGACGGATTCTGGTGGCAAATCAGCACTGGTAAACCAGTAATGCCTGTAGCCCTCCTAAAAACAGCGTTGGAGCAATTGTATTACCCATTACACATGTCAAAAGAAAATCTAGCAGCAATGCTCGTGGAAGACTGGTTTACACCAAATTTAGCAGAGCTTGTTGCATTCTTTATGATGAACTGCATTATCTGCGAGCAGTTCACCACTGGGCACACATTAAAAGTAGTGAGAGCAGTCATCCCCCGGCCAAATGGGCCTTTTCAGCACTTACATATCGACTATGTCGACATGATTTAAGTGTGTTACGGGTACAGATACTTAATTGTAGTGGTGTGTCCATTCTCTAGATGGATAGAAGCAGGTCCATGTACACACCCAGGCTCTACCTGTGCACCAAAATTCCTAGTGAGGGAAGTGTTCCCTAGATGGGGGTTGTGTGAAGTGATGAGATCAGATAATGGGGCTCATTTTGTAAATACAGTTTTTGAACGGATTAGCTTGTTGCTTGGTATAAAGCACAAGTTCTCATTGGCGTATCATCGGAAGGGAATGGTATTTGTGAGAGGCTCAACGGCTTATTAAAGGAAAGGATAGCCAAGTTGAAGCTTACTCTTAAGAAGGGATGGTTGCATTGCCTTCCACTGGCATCGTATGCTCTTCGGAACCAACCAGGCTCCGACCATCATCTTACGCCGCACAAGACAGTCACAGGAAGGAGAATGAATACTCCCCTAACCCCTCGAGACAGAGCTAGATGTGATGCCCAGCCAACCAGAGAGGTCCTGGGATCGAAATGCAGAAATACCTAAACTGCATGACATCCAGCCTTACTGTAATTTCAGACCAGCTGCAGGGACGATGAAAAAGGTGCAGCCCAGCACAAAACACAGCTTGAGACACTGAAACAGAAGCAGTTCAAGGTCTACGTGTTCCACTCATCTTCCCTGGAGATGCCGTGCTGGTGAAAAACCATACGAGGAAAAGGTGGGACGAGCCAAGATTCAATGGTCCTTTCATCGTGGAGGACTGCACTCCATCTGCTGTGAAACTGCAGGGCAGGAGAGCATGGATTTTTCTCAATCACATTAAGCCTGATATCGGAGAAAGCCCTTTAGCTGCAGCCCACCGCGAAGAGACCACAGACAATGGGGAAGAACCTCAGCACATGCAGACGAGATCCATGACGAGGAAGAAGGACGCATGAGCAGCATAGCAAAGACAAAAAAGAACCTTTTATAAGTTGTGGCTTAAATTGGAACATTTCCTCTAAGCAAAAAAAGGGATAAGGAAATAAAACTGACACTCTTTTATAAGTTGTTGCTTAAATTGGAACATTTCCTCTAAGCAAAAAAAGGGATAAGGACATAAAACGGACACTCTGTGCATCCTAGTTGCAGGGTGAAGAAAATAATTGCGCATGTGAGCCACAACACATTTGTTGACACAAACTTGTAAACCAAGCCACACTTAAGCATTGTTGAGAAGCAAGACTGTACCAAACGTTGATCAAGGACCTTTGTAGTAAAAGCAAAACACAGTATTCTAAATCATCCAGCACCAAGACTTTGGTTGGCAGCACTTATGATGTCCCCCAGTAGAGACATCACAAAGGACGTGCTCAACTATTTCCATTTAGTATTGGTATCATATCCGTCACTGGTAGGGAGGGTCACCAGTGTCATAGACTTTATCCAAAATCCTGCCAACAAGAAAGTAATCTGGCAACTACTTACCGTCATTGTGGAAGCCTTCATTATACTGCCTGAATACAGTGATAAGGACACAAATGCTTCCACCAGAGGCGATTCTAGGTAAACTTATCAACACGCTTTTCTTTTGCATAATCGAGGAGTGCCCAGCTATTATCGGAAGGAATACCGACACGTTGACTTTCATTAGAGATCCAGCGAACACTGAACATCTGAACCAGCTGTGGAGCAAGCTCAGCTATTTGGTCGCAGTCCACGCGTCCGGACAGTGCAAACATTGTTCTCAGCAAGAAAAGAGCCTGTAATCCTGAACCCAGCAAGGCAGGACAAATGTCCCTGTCACCCAAAGACAGTAGACTGGCCCATAATGTCCTATTTTGCCTAGTGACTGACTTTTCAGAGATGATGGGGAGACCTATCTAGGTTGACGTCCTCACATTCATCAGAGATCCGGCTAACGTTGCACAGATGGGAACGCTCCTCGATGGTATCATGCTGCAAGTGGAACTGTCCAACTTTCAGAGCGACTATATGAGGAGATTCCAGTGAAACTTTCCGCTGAGGGACAGATCGAGGAAGCAGAATTCACTTCACGTCATCATTCCGCTGAGGGACAGATCGAGGGAGCAGAGACAAGAACTTCACCTTTTGTTGTTCGATTGCCATTTTCCCATTTCTTCACATTGAACAGTGTCCAGCATGTCCTCGGACTGAAGTGTTGTAAATCTCCCCCTGTCTCACCTGGGATTGCTTCTTGATCTGTTCCGCGGGAGGATTCCTGTTGTGAACGGATCGGGTCTTGTATAGACTCGCTCGAGTCTTGTCCGGCTGCAGAGCGCGTTCAGAGTTCCGGTAAGGCCGCTGTTCCAGGATGTCCAGGAAAGTAGGTAGCGGTCGCTAAGAATGGGAATTCCAGGAGTCGAATAGAGGGAAAGGGAGAAGGAAGGAGGAAGGAAACCAGAATCTTGGATAGAAGATTTGGCGAAAAGCACACACACGTCAAGTCACTACCTAATGATAGTGTTGAGACGCGTGGGGCCGCTGGGGCGTGGCCAATTTATAGGACGTGCCGTGTGCGACGTGAAAGCTGGTGTGAGGCAAGTCACTTGTTGTGGCCATTTTGGGAGTAACAAGGAATACAAGCCCCGGCGCGATAAGGACCAGGAGGTCCAGAAGGGGCAAGTTCTATGGGTCATGACATGAAGTAGATTCGGGGGGTGGACTGGGAACTCACCTACTTTGAGCATGCACAGTAAAAGTGATTTACTGAAGTGTTAGTGTAATCTATTTTTCCATAGTCTAGCTAGAGAACTGTATCCTGTATCAAGAGACAATCTTCACCCGCAAGTGGGGGGACACTTGTGAAGCACCAGACACTTTATGACACAAACTGTTCAAGAACAATATCGAATTGGGGGAAAACAATAACATTGACATTGAGTAAATAATCGAGATGGGGGCTCAGAACAGTAACCTGGTCCTCCCACAAGCAAAGGGGCATCCTCGCTTCTCTGGGAGAAAATTATGCCGCCTCACTTACCGTACCATCATGTATTTATGCATTGTGTTTATCATTATTTTGCTGTCATTAACGATCAGAACTGTATTTTTTCTTGGTGCACAAAGCGATCTAATTTCAGTGCACCCACCTGATGATGTACATATGAGTCCCACAAAAGCACCCAGACCCTATATAATTATTCCAGTCCAGAGGAAATCTGATGGTAAAGTAAATGAACTAACAATTAGTGCAATAAGCAGTGACACATACACACTTGAGGTGACAAATGAAAAGAAAACCTGGAGACAGGGTCAGCACGGAATGAATGAAAACATAGCACTGATAACTACACGAACACACACACTGAATGCACACAAACCAGGGCATGTGTCAATGGCCACTGAACCTCAAGCGAAGGCAACAGAGAGCATGAGACTGCCTACCAGACAACCAGTCCCAGAAAATAACGACAGAATCCGAAAAGAATCAGGAGAAAGACCAACGAAGGAAGACTTGACAAAGGCCCTCAAAAAGACAGAAGCAGCCGTAGGAGAATTCACTTCAAAGACGCAAATGTTATTATATAATTTATTCCCATTTATAACTAGAACGAAGAAACGGCATGAGGAACCGAAAAGGAAAACTGCAAAGACTGTATTGACAAGCACACAAGTTCCAACACAAGGAACAAGTAACAGGCCCACGATGCAGCCATACACTGGGCCGGTGACAGGCTGGTGGTTGATAAAGGTACTTATAGAGGGCAGGAAAAGAATGCAAGAAGAGAAGGAGAGAATTGCAAATCCTCCACCCACCACATCGATGCAGACAAAGAAACCTGCTCCGTGGACCAGAATGCCCGAGCATCCTCCAGTAAGGAAAAGCCATACAGAGGCATTTAGGGATGTGGTTATAGCAAACTACCGAAAGACACTAAGAATCAAGAGAAGCCCACTTGAAGATAATAATGAGCTGAACGACTACCTGGACAGCACAGCACATCTAGGAAACCACATTTGGTACCAACACATGAAAGAAGTCGGAAGAAGGAATCAGAAGGAGAATGCTTTGTTTGTGCACTTCTACCATACAGCATGGGGAAATCCAAAGTCTTTGTGGCTGTAGAAATTGATGTCCTGACCGCACACTGTATGTCATACATAGCAATGTGAAACACCAGAGGCCAGTTCATGGGGAGGGATGCCTCATTGATATGGGCAACTGAAACAGACTACCCTGATGAAGACGATTATGTTCAGGACATTAAGACGAGAAATAGAGCCCATACTAGGAATCACCTTATCAGGTACGAAAAGCCTGAAGTTAAAGGAACAGGAACAAGATGGGAAATAAACCCAAGACTTCCAATGGAAAACCAAGGAAGAGGCTCAAATTTGGAAGAACAGAGGCCAGATGCAGATTTGGGGAACAGTGCTTTCCCCCAACGGATGGGAAGAAGGAGTGGTGATCTGCCTAGCATGGATGGTCCTTGGAGCCTGCAAAGAAGCAACAGAAAACTCACAGAGGTTGTACAAAACTCCATGGCCGAGACTCACAAAATTACTGACATGGGTCAAAGACAGAGGAGGACCCCTACAGATAGTGCCACTGGAAGGCCCGAAATTGTGCTTCAGGAACAATGGCACAAGGAAGATGGGAGAGAATCAGAACTAAATTTTTTGAAGTTCCAGGAATGACTCATGGAACCGCAGTAATTATGGATCATTACTGGGCATGTGGATCCAAAGCATACATCTGCCAAAATACTGGGGAGGCAAATGCACAATAGTGAACGTCCAAGTTCCAGCAATAGTGGTCCCGAAAAATGACCTGAATATTGACAGTTTCCCAAAAGCAGATGCCCACCTGAGGAAAAGGAGATCTGTGGAACTGACAACACGAGTGAAGAGAGAAAATTATTTTTCTGCCAAATCAGAAGAAGCATTTCATGCAATCCCATATGAACACAGGCTGTTCAGCCTCACCTCATCAGTGTCCGCGACAATCCCCATGCCAAGATTCCAAGTTGGAGCAAACACTAAATGGTTGCAAATAACCAGATGGGAATTACTGCAGACCATCAACTCGACAATAAAAGCATTCAATGCGATTAAGGAAGAACTAAGACAAATCTGATTGATGACTCTACAGAACAGATATGTACTTGACATGATCACAGCGATGGATGGAGGAGTTTGTGCAAAAATCAGAGAATCAAGTTGCACATTTATACCTTCTCATGAAGAAGAAAATTAAACTTTAACAGAGGCCATAGAAATGCTAGCGAACCTGCAGAACCAGATGGTAGACGAAATTTACGAAGTGGATGATGACAGCTGGTTCGGATCGCTATTCTCGTGGGTCCCACAATGGATGGCAGACATATTCAAGTTCCTGGGAGCCCTGCTATTGATGATACTACTAGGATTTTGTGTTATCAAGATAATCATCTCACAATGCCAGAAAACTGCAAAGAAAGCCATAGGGATGAAGATCATGATCGATGTCAAACCAGGTTGGAAGTCCAGAGACCAAACTGATGAAGAAATAAGAGACTTTGTGAAGGCCAGCAAATTTGCACCAGAAGGAACAAAGTTTCTGTACCCCAGGAAACGTAGAAATTATGAAGGAAAATGGTCTAATGTAGCCCAAATGGACAATGTCAACTAATGACATGGAATAAGGATGAACATGTGAAAACAGCTGGAAACTTAAAAGGAGTGGTAAAAATATGGACCCCAAAGAGACACTCCTTCAGACCATCATGTACAAACCCAGGGGATGAAGAGATGGACACAGAAGAACCAAGTAAGACGAATAAAAAGGAGAAAGCAGAAGTGGTCGATAAACCGACCAAAGGGGGGAGTGTAGAGGAGGTCCTAGATATGGCCTGCACTCCAACCACCCATTTTGAAGTACCAGGAATATACTCATCAAGATATGTGATGTATGAGGAGCAAATAAACCAACAGAGAGCAGCACTAGTGCTCTGCCCAGTGCCCATCGGAAGAGCAATACCTGTTAAAGTGCCAATAACCAGACAACCATGGGCAGCGCGGTACGCATTGAGACAACTGTACCAGCAGCTGACACGAAATGAAGACTACTTACAAACGGTCCCAGTAGAGACCCAAAGGGCCTTATTCAAAGGCAAATGGTGATGAGACAAGTGCATAAGTTGTCACAAGTCTCTCCCCTTCTCACCTGTTTTTGTTGTTTGCTTGAGACCTTCTTTGGTGACTTCTTTCACACGGTCTGGGATTTGTGTAGACCTGTGCGCTGGTCTTCGGATTCCAGCATGAGGATACAATCCAACTCCAGGATACGTTCAGATATCCAGGACGGAGACCAGGAAAGATCAATGTCCGAGCTCGGAGACACGGAACGCCGTGACCCAAGCGCAGGCGAAAATCCAGGAAATTCAAAGGTAAGTTTGAGGAAAGGAAGGAAGGAAGGAAGGGGGATTCAAGGAACCGGGAAACAGGATGCAGATGAAAACCCCGAGCGAACTCTGGCAACACACGTCCAACTACAGCAAGCGGTAGCGTTGAGACGCGCAGAGCCACGGGGGTGTGTCTGTTTTGTAGAACGTAGAGCGTGAAGCACAGAGGCTGGCAAGCGGCATTCCATATCAAGCGGCCATGTTGGAAGGATTATTGCATTCAATCCCCTATGGGTCAGGGACCACGAAGTCTAGAAGGGATGCAGATGGCGGTTCATGACAGTATGCCTCCTCTGAAGCCCAGCTCCTCCAGGTTTGCCCGGATGGATAAGATGGTATCTTGGAACCACCCTGGGGGCATTCATGTTGGACACGGGTTCCCAGGTGCGCTCACTGGGAGAATATCCTTTCCACTCGACCAAATATTGTAGTTGACCACGTCAGTACCTAGAGTCACAGATTCTGGAAACCTCATATTCAAGCTGGTCATTGACCATCACTGGGATAGATCTTGGAGCAGTTCGAGATGGCTGAAGATATGGTTTTAACAGAGAGGTGTGGAAGACTGGATGGATCCTTTTCCATGATTCTGGTAGTCGAAGTTGAAAGGCCACTGGGTTGACCATTTCTTTTATAGAAAAGGGCCCGTAATATCTGGGAGCCAATTTATTTGGTCGTAGGTGACGGGGAAGGAGTTTCGAGGATAACCAGACTTTATCGCCTACTGAATAGGAAGGCCCAGGTCTTGTTTTGGAGTCTGCATAATGTTTAACGGCTCTTCGGGCCTTTTCAATGTGTTCCTTTGCTTCTTTGTGCACATTAATTAGTGTTTTGATCCAGGAATCAACCGCAGGTACTGGGGTAGGGTGTGGAAGAATGGACACTAGGACTGAAGAATGGAATCCTAGACTGCAGAAGAAAGGACTGGTTTTGATAGCTGAATGATCCAAATTATTGTATGCAAATTCGGCCACAGGTATTAAGAGTGACCAATCATCCTGGACCTTGGTGGCAAAGCAACAAAGATACTGTTCCCGGGTTTGCTTTACTCGTTCAGTGGCTCCATTGGTCTGTGGGTGATAACCCGAAGACAAGGCACGTTGGATTCCCAGTATACGACATAACTGTTTCCAGAACTGGGATATGTACTGGGGTCCCCGGTTAGAAATGATCTTGGGTGGTAGCCCATGAAACCGGAATATGTGTTCCAGGAAAATTCCAGCAAGTTCAGATGAGGATGGTAGTTTTCATAAAAGTGTAAAATGAGCCATATGAGTGAACAAATCAATGGTAACCATTATAGTTGTGTAGCCCCTGGAAGAGGGTAGTTCCACAGTAAAATCTGTGGCAATGATTTCCCAGGGTCTTGTTGGTATTGTTGGTTGGAGCAGGAGACCTGCTGGTCTTTTGTTATCATGTTTGTTCTGATTGCAGACTGCACATGTTTGGATATGGATCTTGATATCATCCTTCATCTTTGGCCACCCAAACTGTCTTTGTATTAGATAGAGAGTGTTGATGATGCCACGATGTCCTGAATGAAAAGTATCGTGGCATAGGCTTGTGATCTTTCGTCTCAGTCCAGGAGTGGGAATGACCAAGCGATTGTCCTTAAACAGGTATCCGTCCTTTGTTTTGTGATTCAATCGATTGTTTCTCTTAAACTCCTTCCAAGGTTCAGAGGACTGGGTTTGAATTTGAATATCCTCCAGGAGCGTAATTGCTTGGGCAACAAATATTGTGTGGGGAAACATTTTAGGAAAGGTCCGATCTTCAAGGGGTTCATAATCAGGACGTCTGAATAGTCATCGGCTATAATGTTATGTGTTCCAAGAACATGATGGATCTGAAATTGGTATTGTGCAAAAAAGAAGGCCCAACGGGCTTGGCGACTGTTTCTACATTCTAGTGATTGCAGGACTTGAAGATTCCGATGGTCCGTGCGGACTTGTACCGGGTGTTTGGCTCCCAAAAGAAGATGACGCCAATCAGTGAAGGCTTGACGGATGGCTAGCAATTCCTTCTCCAGGACGGAATAATGAGTTTCACTGGGGGTCAAGGTGCGAGAAAGATAGGCGATAGGGTGCTCTAACTTATCACCAAGTTCCTGTTTCAGGACTGCCCCAATGTCGTAATTGGAGGCATCAGTTTCAACAAGAAAAGGTCGATCAATATTAGGTTGGGCTAGGATGGGAGCTTGTGTGAACTCTGACTTCAACCGCTGGAACGCTGAATCCTGGGGAGAGGTCCACCGAAAGGGTGTATCTTTCTTTAACAATGTAACAATGGGATGCACAATCTCAGAAAATGCTGGTATAAATTTCCAGTAGAAGTTAGCAAGCCCTAGGAAAGATTGGATTTGTTTTACAGAGGTTGGAACAGGCCAGGATAGAATGGAATCAACCTTTGAGGCGTCCATTCCAATTCCTTTTGGGCTAAGAACGAATCCGAAATAGTAAACAGTCGATACATGGAAGAGACACTTCTCGGGTTTAGCCAGGAGCTTGTGTTCACGTACACATTTTAAGACTGTCTTTACGTGCTCTTCATGTTTCAGGTGGTCCTTGGAGAATATCAGTATGTCATCCAGATATACAATAACAAAGAGGAACAGCATATCAGAAAACACCTTATCCATAAAACGTTGGAAGATTGCTGGGGCATTAGCAAATCCAAAGGGCATAACCAAGTATTCAAAGTGGCCAACGGGTGTTCTAAAGGCTGTCTTCCATTCGTCACCTTCCTTTAGACGAATAAGATGGTAGGCACCCTTGAGATCTAATTTAATTTTGTGAAGATGACTGCACCTCTGACTGCTTCCAGGATGTCTGAGATGAGAGCAATGGGTAACGATCCATGAGAGTGCACTGGTTAAGGCCTCGGTCATCTAGGCATGGTCTAGGCTCCTTGGAATCCTTCTTGGGAACAAAAAATAGAGAAGCACCCGCCGGGGACTTGGATGGTCGTATAGTTCAATTTTTCAGATTGCTATCCAAGTATTCCCGGAGGGCCTTTTTTTCAGGTTCTGACAAAATAAACATTCTCCCGAAAGGGATAACTGCTGAAGGTTCAGTATCAATGGAACAATCCTCAGGTCTGCGTGGTGGAAGAGCTTGAACAATGGCTGTCGGGAAAACATCTGTGTAAGCCTGATAGGCCCTGGGAATCCGGATAATGTTAGAAATAGTGAGTGGGATTTGCGGGGTTTCTTGAGAGTCTTCAGAGGATCTTGCTAAGGGGTCTTGTGATAGGCTGTGGGACATACAATGTTCAGAACCAAGAAACAAGGAGCCTGCTGTTCAATTGATGGAGGGGTTATGCTTCTGTAACCAGGGCATGCCTAGAACCATTGGGCAGTGGGCCGACCTTATGATATCAAATTTGATCCTTTCTTGATGGTGGTTTATGTAAAGTAGGATCTCTTTAGTTTGAAGGGTTATGGGACCAGAAGACAGAGGTCTCCCATCAATAGCTTCTACATGTTGCATTGTCTCTCGAGCTTCATGTGGAATATTGTGAGAAGTGACCCAATCATGGTCTATGAATATGCCCGTGGCTCCGCAATCCACTAATGCCAGGATGGGGTAAGATTCTTTCTTGGAAGGCGATAGAAATGCCTGTAGAATTACAAGATTATTTTGTCCAGGAGAGTTCAAGGAAAAAATTGATGTGGAGCAGACATCTCTCTCCCGAAACTGTGCCCCATCTAGGATCGGGAGCTGGCGTTTCCCGAACGCCGTGGAGGAGCAACAGGGCACTCTCTCACGAGATGTTTATCGGAGGCGCAATACATGCATAGGCCAGTGTGAATTCAACGCATTCTTTCTTGTGGGGTAATGGGTCCACGGAAGGCCCCCAGTTGCATGGGTTCTGGATCTGAGGCAGGAGAAGCTGCGGGCTCTGCTCTGATTAAGTGGTCTATGGTAGCCTTCTGGAAGGTTGATTTGGATTTCTTTTTCTTCGCCTTTCTTTCCTGGATTCGAAAGTTGATTTGCAAGGAAAGGTCCAGAAGAGCCTGGAAGGAGTTTGGGTGAGCTACCCTGGCTAACTCATCCTTTATTTCTTCATTCAGGCCTCTTCGGAAGAGGGTGAAGCTGGCTTCTTGAGACCAATCAGCTTCCTTCACAAGTTTTTTAAAGCGGGTCACATAAGTAAGCATATCCTGGGATCCTTGTTCAAATTCAAGTAAGCGTTCTTGAACGCTGTAAACCTGCTCTGGACGATAAAACATGGCCTTTAGGTCTTCCACGAACCCATCGTAATTATCCAGGAGGGCGTCACCTGAATTGACTAGGGGGGTTGCCCAGGTTAAAGCGTTACCAGTGAGGTGTGAGATCAAGGCACAGAGGGTCTTTGAAGAACCATCAAATTCGTCCACTACTCCTCCCAATAACACACTTTCCTTAGTTGCAGAGTCACGTGACAAGACCAGCTGCTTTAACGCAGCATTCTCAGCCTTAAGGTTCTGAACTTCTGTGGTTAGTTCCTGCATGCCTCGCATGAGGTCTTGAAACGCGGCTTCCATCTCTCTGTCTGTATAATTTTTTAGGCATCTCAATCTGTCACAAGTCTCTCCCCTTCTCACCTGTTTTTGTTGTTTGCGTGAGACCTTCTTTGGTGACTTCTTTTGCACGGTCCGGGATTTGTATAGACCCGTGCACTGGTCTTCGGATTCCAGCGTGAGGATGACAATCCAACTCCAGGATACATTCAGATGTCCAGGGCGGGGACCAGGAAGGAGCAATGTCCGAGCTCGGAGACACGGAAAGCTGTGACCCGAGTGCGGGCAAAAATCCAGGAAATTCGAAGGCAAGTTTGAGGAAAGGAAGGAAGGAAGGAGGATTCAAGGAACCGGGAAACAGGATGCAGATGAAAACCCCGAGTGAACTCCGGCAACACACGTCCAACTACAGCAAGAGGTAGCGTTGAGACACGCAGAGCCGCGGGGGCATGTCTGTTTTGTAGAACGTAGAGCGTGGAGTGCAGAGGCTGGCAAGCAGCGTTCCGTATCAAGCGGCCATGTTGGAAGGATTATTGCATTCAATCCCCTATGGGTCGGGGACCACAAAGTCCAGAAGGGACGCAGACGGTGGTTCATGACACAAGTAGACATACAGAAGGACAAAATAACAACCTAAAAGATGACCTGCAAAGACGAAATGTTATGACTCAAGACATAATGAACTTAGAAGAAGAGGTGATTTTGAAATATAAAGAGACATAACCATAAAACAGGATAAAAATATGCAACTTAGCTAAAAGCCTTTAAATAGGCTTGGAACGCAAGAAGCTAAGAAAACAGTACTGCTTGCTATGCTTAGTAGAAGTATAGAGCGGCAAGCGCCAACTATATATCTACCTCAATGAAGCACATTATATAAGTGCAAAACCACTTTATACAAAAGCAGAAGTAACCCAGGTTGCTAGGGGTCAAACAAGCTAAGATTCATATACCTGCACAAAACCAGACAAAAGAGCAGAATCGAAACTTAGCAAGAAGCAGCTCATGCATATGAATTCGAGGTTAATCCAAGGAAGGGAGGAGAGCGTCAACCTCGAAGAATCGAAACTTAAGAGCATAGCAGCCTACCCCTGAAGGTCGAGATAAGGAGGCCCAGGCAGGTTGCAAGGCCGAATGAAGAATCAAGTATGCAAATAGAAGGAAATTGAAGCAGATTCACGGTGGACTAACATGTGACCAGCAAGGCGTGGAGAGGTACCCACGTCTGATGTCATCCAAAACCAGAGGATGCCATAACTTCTCCTGATAAGAAGCTACAGTTTCGAGGCCAACCTCAGCCAACTAATTGACACATAGCCCTAAAGTACTGATTGATGGAAGGGAGGCAGGGTGAATCCTGGGGCACACTGCATCTGGGTGAACATTCTGCATGCTGCTAATTAAAGTGGAGATTTATGCCTAGGGGTGTAACTGACCCAATCACAATGGACCAAATAACCTAGGGTCCTATAGCTAGTAGAACCAATGAGACGTCGTACTTTTAGTGACATCTGGCACAAGTGATGTAGAGGGATGGGCGTAGATGCACACCCGATAAGAATTATCCAATCCTCATACTCCATTACCATATACAGATATAGAACCTATACTTAAGTTACCTTTTCCAACCAATAGAATTGCATGATAAACTTTGAGTGTTACACGTCAATGATGACGAGAATTCACTATAACTGTTGCTGTCTGAATGAAGATGTTGGGAGTTGAAGCAAGACGGGTGATCACATCACTGTTGATTTCCGTGTTTCCCCGTTTTTTGTACTTGTCATTAAGCGGACTTCCCTTTGCCAAACCATTGAGTTGTCCTTATTGATTGGTGTTGGAGTAAGAGAATCCCGTACCCCATCTACCTCAAGGTGCAGCTATCTCGTGTTAAAGTACTCGAGGGTGAGCTCTGATCCCATGTGCCCGTCAGAGGTCGCTCCGCCCTCCTGTACAGTAGCTCCAGAGAACCCTTGAGCATTCATGGAATTTCCCGACAGTGGATATTTTCTCCCTTGTATACATGAACGAGTAGCCCCAGTGTCCACTAAAAATGAAAAAGATTTACCTGCTATAGTCACATCGACCCTTGGTTCCTCTTGGGGGTCTGGTGTCACTGATAGTACTGAACACATCAAGTCACCCTGCGAGCTGTCCTATTGTGGATACATGCATACCCCTGTACCCGTGAAAGGATGTCCTCACACCAAAGTGACACCCTCTATTCTAGGTGTCAATGATTGCCCTGTCTTTGCATTCTGCTGCATTTGCATAGGGGTGTGCTGCGATTGCCCTTGTGGTGTATTCATTTGTGCTTGCTGTAATTGCTGCGGTTGCTGTGCCTGTTACATTTGCGGCATCAGTGTCTGAAACACTTTCTGATCTGGGCAAACCCTCCCCTAGCTTGTGAGCTATATGCTGGAAGATAAGCTGTCCCCCCCTGGTTGTGAATTGGCCATTCTGTACATACTCTTGGCTCCCACATAAGTGCGCAATGTGCCCTGTCATCCCACAAGTACAACATACAAGAGGAACCCTTTCAACTAGTCCCCCTTGGTTGAATCCCTCCTTGCGCATTCTGATTCTCATTCTGTGAATTCTGAGACCCACCTTGATTGTTTGGAATCCACCCCTTCCTCTGTATCCCATGATCTACCTTGTGGTACAAACCCATTCCCTCCTTTGTCCATCAGGCGCTGATTATTCGCTTGCGATGTGCTTGCTGCTTGCTTTACTCCTCATCCTTCTCTGCTTGTCAATACCGCCCCTTCTGTGGCATATTTTGACAATTTCTTCTGAACTAGTTTAGCTTCCTCATGTTCCCCAGCCTCTTCTCTCTTCTTGTTTTTCTCTTGCAACTGCCAACAGTGATGCACTATTGATAATTGTATTTCTGCCCATGGCTTTGCTTCCATTCCCACTTGCTTTTTCATTTGCCTCTGTGCTTGGTCGGGCAACCCTTGACATAGAATGTGGTAAAATAATGCCACCATTTTTTCCCATGGTTCCCTCTTTTCAATAGTCTAGTGCTCTTGAATGTCCTGAATGTAAGCAAGAGGATCTTCGTCTTCTTTCATTTCATGTGTCATGATTGCACCCATGTCTGACGTGTCAGGATATTGTACCCTGATAGCCCTCCAGACATCTGCTCTACAATTATTAAATGGCGGTCGATTTTGCGTTGTGTTCTGTGCTGTCACACTGAAATAGCCTGCTCTCTTCCATATGTCATCATCTATTTCCCCAAGAATGGCTGCCAAGAGACCCTTAATGTCCCCTATTGCTAGCGTGTGTCCTCGTGTCATTTTTTCCAATTCATAAATCCATTTTGCCACACCCAATGTCAAATTCGGGAGCTTGTATCTTAAATTATCATTATCCATCTGCGGCCATGGAATATACTGTGGTCTTGCTCCCCCGTTTTCCAATAATGGAAACTGCGTAAACCCTAACGCGCAATCGGCTCCCATCGTTTGCCTATCCATAGTAGGGACAATGGTTCCTGACAGCCTCCTCCCTGGCAACGATCTTAACCTGTTCATATATGGTGGTGAGTCTCCCTTTTCACTATATGATCATCCTTTGGGATGTTCTGGATATGCTATGGGATCTGGTGTTCTATCCTTTCGTTGCTCTAGATCAGACCATCTTACTTCCTTGTCTGCCTGCAGGCTTCCCTCTGGGGCACATGCACCTCCTCCCTCCTCCCCATGGAAGGATTCTCTTTCTTTGTCTGACATATCTAGTCCCCAACTAGGGTAACTCTGCTTCCTTCACCCTTATCTAAGGTGAGTTTGCTTAGGGATAAGGCTCTATGCTCGAGGCTGAATGGATTTTCCTCTTTGCTTTGTGGCTGGAAGAACAGAGTGTGATTTCCCTTCCCTCAGGTTACTGATTTACTACATTCTCTTAGCTCTTGATAGGCTTTATCGATCCTGTCTCTTATGCTTCCTATATCAATGTTCTCTTCTAAGGCTATTCTAGATGGCCCTGACATTGCTCCTTGTAACGAGAGGAACTCCTCTATAATGCCCCATTGTATTGCTGGACTTGGTTCCATCAGCTCCTTTTGAATGAGGATTATATCGCTCTCTTTCTGTCTTCTCTTTCGTTCTAGTTCTTCAGCTAATTCTCTTCGCTTTCTCGCTTCCCATCTAGCTCTTTCTTCTTCCTGTCTTATCTCCTCTCTCCTTGCCACTGCTCTCCTTTCTTCCTGTTCTCATTATCTGTGTATTCTTTTATCCTTTAATTTATGTGCTTCCTCCTCTTCTCTTTTCCTTTCTTGTCAATCCCGTTCTTCTATTGCTCTCTGCCTGTTATCATGCTTCCTTTGTTCTTCTGCCCTTTCTTCTTTCTTTTGTTTCTCCAAAGATACATCTGTTTTCGCCGCTGTCTGCTCTTTCTTTTATGCTCATCTTCCTTTAATCTCCTGTCTCGTTCCCTGTCTTTTCTATCCTGCTCGTTGTTGTCTTCTCTTTGCCGTACATTCCTCGATGCTCTTCCCATCTAGCTTGAGCAATATCTGTCCTCAAATCCACTCATTCTGTACAAGCGTTACCTCGTCAGCTTTATCCATCTCTCCTTTCCATCTTTTAATCTCTCATTCTAATTCTGTCGATACATTCGATTGCTCACTTTTCTCCCCTTAGTCTTGTAGCACCTTAAATATCTCATCTTTTCTCCTACTCTCCCCTGGACTATCATCCCTGCTATAAGCAGGCAGTTTGTATATTGGATTGCTTAACCCTGTCAACGCTTTCCGTTCCTTTAAAGGATACAATCCCATTTCTTCCGTACTATCGCTGTTTACTTCTGGCGTGGTACGGGGAGCTGAGGGCTCAACACCTTCCTCCTTACACTGATTAAGCATCCACTCTTCAGGTGGCGGATCCTCCCTCTCTTCTTGGTACATCTTCCAAAGTTCTAAAATAGCTTATCTTTTTTCTAACTTCTTTCCCGTGTACGCTGCGTGCAAGTATGTGGTCATGTGTTGCAATACAGCTTTCAAGTGGCCATGGAATGAACATCTTATCTGCTGTGCCTTTCACCCATTCTGCACTGTATTGTTTGAGCTCGGCCATGTGTTTTCTCAATGTCTAACATAAATTCATCAGAGGAGTAATGTCTCCCATTGTGACAAGTCTCAATTGACTGTCAGTACTTACCAGTGTTTACAAAATACCTTTATAAAACAATAAATATGAGAGTGCTCCAACAATCGCTGCTTAAAACCTTTATCTCACCAATTTTCTCTGTCTACCTCTGGATCGGCACTGATCACTTCCCTAGATAGATAGTATAACTTTTTAACCTTGTCTCAGTTCTCATTGTTACGCTCACATGGTCAAGCAGAGGCGGTGTTGCAGCCCTCCCTGAACTTGAATCACTCCCTACAGGCCTCTCCCTCAGTAGAAAAGCTGTGAGCAGTGGTACGTGGTGATACTGCTCCTGCATGGAGATAAGAGTGTGTGAGTGCGCCAATCTGTGATTGTTTTACCTCTCGAACCCTTCACCCCAAAGTACAGTTTCTGTGAGCATACGCCGGTCCATACAGCTCACCTGTGAATTATGGAAGATAAGCTCTCCGTCCTGCTACTTCTGGAAGGGGCGCGTCAAATGGGATCTAGTTCCTTCACTGATCCCTGATAAGGATTAGTCCAGTCCTGCTCTGACTATGCTTCTTCTTATGATTGATAAGGCTTTCTTGAGCTCTTGTGGTGCTGTTGATTCTGTTTAATGTCTTTATATGTTGCTCCTATTTATGCCCGCAATAATGTCTTTCTTCTGTTTTCTTCCCTTAGATGGAAATGCAGCCTCAATGCAGCTATGAGACGCGGCCGGATGGAAGATGGATGCTACCACAATGTCGACAGCAGGTAAGTAATGGTTTAAGGAAAAGCGCAAAGTATGACGAAGCACAACCTTAAACTGACAGTTTTTTCAATGTCTAACCTTGTCTTCTGTTTTTCCTTGCAGGCGCTGCTGTCGACGATGGAGCGTGTCATGCTGCGGTGCCAAGAAGAAGATTTCGGCGTTCCGGAAAGTGTAAAGATGAATACTTGGTTTGCTGAATAGATATACAGGTAAGAACAGCTTCCCCCAGTTGGTAAGTATGCTGTCAGGAAGCAGGATGTCCAGAAAGCAGGATCTTCAAAGGTTAGTCTGACCTCAGGAGACGGTGAGCATTACGCTTCTTGCAAGTGCAGAATAACGCGAAGCGTCTGTCTTGAGGATCGGGGCAGCTTATATAGCTGAAATCGTGGGCACGCCCATTAGGGCTGGTTTACCAGCCACACCCTGCCACTCCTAGCGAGTGAGCACGTGCAAAGGCAATCCATTCACAGCCACACGCAAGAATACACTTGGGGATGCTTAATGGATGGAATGTTCAAGGTTAATGCCTCTTGCTTAATGGATAGAATCTTCAAGGTTAATGCATCTGAAGTGCTATGTCCATAATAAAAGCTTTTTGGTGTTAAATGGATGTTCTTGATTACTTTTGTTCATGAGCCTGGTGCCAAAGGCGCCAGGACAGTGTCCACCTAGGTCTCCTGTGCGTGAGGCCCCTCTCAAGGGTGGTTCTCCTCCCGGTCATGGTTTGGTGGGATTATTGCGATGGAACTGTCTGATTAAACGCGGAGCATGGACGTGTTCACTGGGTTACCAAGTTCGGTCTTGAGGTCCGTAACCTTTCCAGTCAATTAGGTAATACAATTTTGATCGAACCACCTTGGAGTCCGGGATGGATTTGACTTCAAATTTGGGTTCTCCGTCTATTACTTCGGGCTCCGGCGGAGAACTAAGCCGTGTATTGGACTTCATTGGTTTGAGGAGAGAAACATGAAATATGGGGTGAATTTTCATGTGAGATGGTAACTCCAATTTCATGGCGACATGATTGATTATGGACTTTATAGTATAGGGGCGCAGGTATCTTGGACGGAAAGCTCTTGGCACCTACAGGGGAATATATTTGGATGCTAACCACACCTTTTCTCCAATCTGGTAGGAGGGACCTTCCTTCCGATGTTGATCAGCAAGCAGTTTTTGTCTTTCCTTAGCCTTGGTCAGATGCTCTGTTGCCTCCTTAAGTACCTTAGTGATGATTTTATGCAAGTTTTTTATGGCTGGCATTTCCAAGGTATCAGGTGGATCAAATACTGATGTCCTCGGATGTCTTCTGTGCACAGTGTAGAATGGAGTTCTCCCTGTGCTTGTGTGAACTGAGTTGTTGTATGCATACTCAGCTAAACAGAGTATATTTTTCCAAGAATCCTTGGACTGTTGCAACATACACCTGAGATATTGCTCTGAAGTTTGGTTGGTTCGTTCAGTTTGCCCATCAGTTTGAGGGTGATGGCTTGTGGACAACTGGAGATCAATTTTGGCAATCGTACAACGCTTTCTCCAAAAGGCAGAAACAAATTGCGTTCCACGATCAGATACTAATATTGATGGAAATCCATGCAATCGAACAATTTGCTCTAGGAACACAGCAGCGAGAGTTGACGCAGTTGGGAGTCCCTTCAGAGGGATGAAATGGGCCATTTTGGAGAATAAATCCACAACGACTAATATGGTGTTGTATCCATTGCAGGGTGGAAGATCCGTGATGAAGTCCCTCGACAGGGTATGCCAAGGTGCTGGCGGTACTGTTAGGGGATGTAGTAAGCCAGCTGGGTCTGTTTCTGAGACTTGTGTTGTGCACAGACACCGCAGGTTTCAATAAAGTAGGCGATGTCTTTTCGCCAGGTTGGCCACCAGTAGTTTTGTTTTACCTTAGCCTGAGTTTTGGCTATTCCTGGGTGTCCTTCCACTAATGGATGATGGTAATTTGTGATGATTTGCTTTTGCAGTTTTTGGTCTTGGACATATAATTGTCTTTGGAAATTCGGTAGATTGTTTTCGATGGTGCACTGGTCACTTTTTATTTTTTATAACATATTTTTTATTATATTTTGTTACTTCAAAACAACGACATACAATATACAAATGTAACTTACATGCATTTGTTAAAGGCACTGTGGTTAGACACTATATTTAGTTATTGTAAAAGTACATCAGTGCATAGCGTGACAGTTCCTGGGCTGGATCATTTACATATTTAAGATTATTACATAGCGCATAATAGGGCTCCATCATTTGATAGTTTATTTACATGGTCTGTTCCCATGTCTGCCATATTTGTTAAGCTTTTGCTGGGCATCCCCTCGTTTGGTAGATTCGGCTCTCCATTAATATACAGGTATCTATATCAATTGTCCATTGGTCATATTGAGGGGTGATTTCAGAACCCCATAGTTGTGCAATATTCCTTTTGGCCAGCCCTGTGGTCGTTGAAAGCAGAAGTTTTTCAAAGCGGGTCATTTCTCCCTCCTCTTCAATCCCCAGTAGAAGGAGTTTTGGTTCATTTGGGACTGGCCGGCCTATGACCCTTGACAACCTCTCACAGCATTTCTGCCAGAAGTGCTGAATTTGTGCGCATTTCCATAGGATGTGGTAGAAGGTTCCCTCTTCCTGTTTGCAGCACAGGCATTTGGCATCTCTGGTTTTGCCCCAGTTGTATAGTGCTACACGGGGGTAGTAATTTCTATGTAGTACTTTCAATTGTATAAATCGGATCCTGGCCGATATTGCTGTCTCTCTAGGGTACATTAAAGTTGATATCCATTCCTCGGGCAACAGTGGGCCCACATCCCTCTCCCATTTTGCTTTTACACTACTCATTTCTTTCGTAGCAAAGGAGGAGATTGCATTGTACAAGATAGGTGTAGTTTTGACATTCACACTGTCTATGACTATGTTCCTCTCTAACGGTGTGCATTCTGGCAGGTCCGCGAGATTTGTTATTTGCTTGGTGAGTGCATGGGATAACTGTTTGTAGTGATAATGTTCAGTAGGTGGGAGACCATGATTGGCCGATAGTTCAGCAAAGGATATGATTCTGTCTTCTTTGATCATTTGTTGGATGGTTAGTATTCCGGCTGTTTCCCAGTTTTGCCATTTTAGCAGTTTTCAAAGTTCCGGGAGGTAGGTATTGTTCCAGAGGGGTTGTACTGGGGTGATTTTGTTTTCCCAGCCTATGTGTCTGTGAGTTTCTCTCCAGATTTGGGTCATTTGGGCTGTTTGGGCGGGCAAGGGGGCGGCCTTCCATATAATGTAGGCTCTCGATTGGGGATATGCCGTGTCTTGCTGCTTTTTCCACACGTATGTGCGGCAAATCTGGATTGCCGTGTAATATGTAATTTACTGTCAGCATCTGGCTCAGTCAGTAGTATGTTTGGATGTTTGGGAGCCCGATCCCTCCCTCCCACACAGAGCGTTGGAGGGTACTTAGAGCTATCCTCGGATGTTTCCCTCCCCATAATAGTTTCTGCAGTGTCTTGTCTATTTTATGAAATTCTGTTGTTGGGATATGTAGAGGGGAGTTTTGTAGTATATATAAGAAGCGGTGCAGAGTAAGCATTTTGAAGTGTGCTGCTCTACCTAATATTGTCAATGGCAGTGACCCCCAGTGGCCAACGTCTTGTGTGAAGCGATTTACAATTGGATGTAGATTTTGGGATACGTAGTCCTCCAGTCTGTTCGAGATCAGTATGCCCAAATATCAGAAATGGTTCAGTTCGACCTTGTATGGGAAATCTCTGGGATGTGTATAGTCTACTCCTTTAACCGGGAAAATCAATGATTTAGTCCAGTTCACTCTCAGACCGCTGAAGTCACCATATTTTATCAGTATTTGTGTTACTATGGGACAGGAGGTTGCCAGATCACCCTGGTAAATCAGTAGGTCATCAACGTAGAGAGATACTATGTCTTCCCAGGTTGGATTCCAACAGAAACCAGATACTTTTGTGTGTTTCGCAGGATTACTGCCAGTGGTTCAATAAGTAATGCGAAGAGCATGGCCGATAGTGGGCAGCCTTGTCTGGTACCTTTTCCAAGTTGAATGTTGTGGGAGGGCCAGCCATTCTCTGTCACTTCTGCTATTGGGGCGTTGTATAGGAGCTGGACCCAGTTTATGTATTGTTCCCCGAAGCCCATTCTCCTAATGATTATCCATAGTGCCTGCCAGTGGACCGAGTCGAAGGCTTTCTCAAAATCAATGGCAAATAACGCCAGTGATATTTGTCAGGGAGGTGCACTTTCAAGCGCTAAATGTAA
Source organism: Ambystoma mexicanum (assembly GCF_040938575.1). NCBI lineage: Eukaryota > Metazoa > Chordata > Amphibia > Caudata > Ambystomatidae > Ambystoma > Ambystoma mexicanum. The sequence goes on from NC_090928.1 coordinate 672,916,542, forward strand.
TCTGCGGATATTAATTCTCGTGGATCTCTGCGGCATAAAGCCACATTGATCTGGATGGATCAGGGATGTGATGACCTTTTGAAGTATATTGCCTAGTACCTTTGCCATTATTTTGGCTTCACTATTGATTAGAGATATGGGCCTGTAGGAGCTGCACTCATCTGGAGGTTTGCCCTCTTTTGGTATTACTATTATGGTGGCTTCACGTAAGTCCAACGGGAGTATCCCTTCTCTTTTGGAATGTTTGAACATATTGAGCAGGTGGGTTGCTATGTCTAGATTAATTTTTTTCCAAATGTCAACCGGAAAAACGTTCGGACCTGGGGTTTTGCCTGATTGAAGTTGGGAGATGGCTGTTGATATCTCTTCCTCTGTTATTTTGCTGTCTAGTGTGCTTGCTTGCTCTGCGGTGAGTGAGGGGAGGTCAATTTCGTCTATAGCTGTAGTGTTTTCCAAATAATTCTGCTATCTCTTCGTCAGTTGTGACTAGCTCTGCGTTTATATTTTTAGTGCTTTCTCCCCTGTTTCGTACAAACGTGCTTTCATGGCTCTATGTGCCTTCTTGGCGCACTCTGGTGAAAAATTGTGTAGTTTTTTCTGCGCTAATATCAAGGTTCTATTTGTCTCAGATGTATTTTTTTCTATGTGTTGTTTTTCTTTATATGCCACCTCCACTTCAGCGTCTACAACCTCATTTCGGTGTGTCTTTTTCTGTGCTGCCAGCCATGAGAGGATTTCTCCTCTCAAAACTGGTTTATAAGCTTCCCATAGTGTTCCGGGGTTGTTCACTGAGCCTGTATTCAGCTCAAAGTAAGTGGAGGTAGCTTGTTCTATTTTTTTCCTGTAGGTCCGGGAACCCCAGGTAGTAATTGTTAAGCCGCCAGTTGGGTAGAGGACGTGGTCGTTCTTTTTCAAGTTCTAACATTAGTGGGGAGTGGTCGGATATGCCGCGCAGGAGTAGGGACACGCTATTTGCCTTATGGATATTCTGCACAGGTAGGAAGAAGTAGTCTATCCTAGATAGCGACACATGTACGCCTGAATGAAAGGACTATTCGCATGTGTCTCTATGCAGGTCTCGCCATACATCTTTCAAGCCCAGCGCAGAGGCAAAGGTGGCCAGTTTGGTACTAGTTGTAGGGTTCCTCCCTCTTATGTGTGTATGATCTACTGTGTTGTCCATAACCTCATTGAAGTCTCCACCCAAAAGCCAGATATCCGCTGTGTTTGCAGCGAGGATGGGAGTAATTTCTGACAGTAGTGTAGTTAGGAGTGCCGGTGGGGAGTATATTGCCATAATCGCACGGGTTTGGTTCCATAATGTAGCGTTTATGTGTACATATCTACCTTCGGTGTCGTGGGTCACTTTTGATATTGTCAGCGGCAACCTCTTTTGAACTAGTATCAGCACCCCTCTAGCCCCCATGGAAAAACCTGCGTGTATTGCCGTGCAGTAATTGGATCTCTTGAATAGGTTGCATGTTGTTCCAGCAAGGTGTGTTTCAGCTAGGAGCACTATGTCTGGTGTGTATTGATTTATGTATTGCAACACCAGGCGTCTCTTAATGCTGGATCCTAATCCGTTAACGTTCCATGTCTTAATTTTCAGGCGCTTGTTTGCTATCACAGTTTGCGGTACCATTGGGTGTCTGGATTACGTGGTTCATAGACGTGTCCCGCGGCAATTGACTGTTCTGCAAGTATTGGGGTGTGCGTTGTCCCTGTCTCTCTTATATTTGGTGTAGCCACAGTACCTTTGCATGTCAACCATTGAATAAAAACCTCATGCCTAACTCCCCCCTCCCTATCTCCAACCTCAACTGACGCATCTGTCTCCACATTATAAACTTGAGAACTACTGATTCTCAACACACATACATTGATTCTTATCTAGTCAAGTTTTCCGGCCTGTGCTACAGTCAGAATTGCTTGGACGATTATCTCACCCACTTTTGAGGTTGTCTACACACTTTCACGTCAGGGGGTGGCTCGGGTTGGGCCGCCAGCTGTTATGTACATCTATGATTCGTTGTTCTGTTGTGTTTCGAGAGTTCTGTTGCAAATTGATGCATAAAGGATTTGTGGTAGTATTTATCTCTTACAGTTCCTCTTTCTTCATTTTCTCTTTGCGGCATTGTGTCCGGCTGTTGCTGTGGGCCGATATTTGTTAATCTCTCAGCAATGGGGCCCTATACGGCCCCGGTCCGCCGGTCATGCGGGTGTTTGGGTCTCACATTAGCTGCAGTTTTGATATTATAAGGTTGTGGTGTCGGCCTACAATGCGCAGGTCGCAGTTATTTATTTCTCCTTATTCGATGTCTCTGTTTGGTGGTGCGTTCAATTTTTGTTGTGGTTGCTTGGGGGGTGACCATTCGGGCCTTGGTCGATTCCTGCGGTTACCCTGTCACCCATTCGGTCTCCAATCGCCTTCCAGATGTGTCTCCGTCCAGCTCCATGCTTCTCTGGGGTCTGTGAAATATATGGTCGTTCCATTGAAGTAAATGTTCAGTTGTGCAGGAAATAAGAGTCCATATTTTATGTTAAGAGTCTGGAGGCGTTTCTTAAGCCGGTCGAAGGACTGTCTGGCTTTCGGCACCTCTCCGGTGAAGTCGGGAGAAAAGGCAATTTTGGAGTCATTGGCCCTCATTCCAACCCAGGCGTTAAGGGTTTAACGGCGCCGTCGGCGCCGTTAATCCTTAACGCCTGATTTCCACCTTAACACCTGCTTTTAGCAGGCGTTAAGTACCAAGGCGCTAAGCGTCCTTGGCGCTAATTACGGCACCGTAATTTACGGTGCCGTAATTAGCGCCTTCCCCACTCCCATTATGCCCTATGGGGAAAAAATGGGAATGGGGAAGGGTAAATGGAGATTGGGGATTTACCGCCCCACTCACCTTGGAATGGGGCGGTAAATCCGCCATCCACCATGGTGTAAACACAGTTTACACCATGGTGGTAAAGTAGGGAACTTACCACCTGGGTTGGAATGAGGGCCATTGATTGTTATGGAACCCTTGGTTCTGGCCATTTGGAGTATCGCATCCCAATCCCTATAGTTCAGGAGCCTTGCTATCACTGTGCGAGGGGGGGCTTCAGGGATTTGTCTACCAGATGGTATCTGGTGGGCACTCTCAATTGAAAAAAATTTCGATAGTGCCTTGGGTGCAAAAAGGTCTGCGAGCCACTGTTTGAGGACCAGTTCCATACATGTTCCTTCCAATGTTTCCGGCAGTCCGAGGATCCGGATGTTGTTTCGTTTTGCCCTGCCTTCCCCTTCTTCCACTCGTTCTTCTAGAGCCTTGAGGCGAGCCAATGCTCCCGTCATTTGCTGGTTAACAGTCCTCAGTCCGTCCTCTGTTCCTGATATGCGGCCCTCGACTTCCCCCGTGCGGGCCGTAAGTTTTTGTAGGTCATGACGTAGCAACGACACTTCTGTACTGATGCCATCCATCTTTTTTTCCATGGAGGTTCTCAAGTTTGCGATTGCGTTCATGACATTTTTGAGCGATATATCCCCTTCTGTTTCCGGTGTGTCACCAGATTGGGCTTGTTCCTGTGGTGGGATTTGGCAGGGGTTGTGTATTGCTCCATTTCTCTCTGCGTTGACGCAGTTTTGGTTCTGTCTTTCCCCATGGTCGTTTCGTGGCGGGCGATTTGTAGGAGTTTAGTCTTTTTCGAATGTTTGTGGAGTGGTTTGTAGATGTGGGGTGTATCATCTAGGCACACTTGCTTGGTGGAGTGTTTCTCCAGTTATCACTATTGCTCCCCAGTCTTTGTGGGGATCAGATGAGCTGGGTGTCTTATTTGGGGGATTGTTTTGTTATGTCGTGGGTGGGAGGCTATCTCCTCCTTGTGGGTCTGGTACCGTCTTTTTCACTCCCTTGCGTATGTCTGATTTTGGTGGAGCAGCAGGTCATTCCACGCAGTTGTTTCCAGCCCACATCGGTCGCGTCTCACCTATCTGTTGCCCCTCCGCTTCCAGCGAATGTACCACATTGTTTGTTTCGGCAGTGTACGACAGGGTATTCATGATATTCTTCCGTATTTTGATGTTGGCCACACTCTCTTCCTGAGAGTAGTTTAATTGGGTACTTTGTTTTCTTGGGGTGTTTAATCCTGTGTGTTTTCCACCAGCATGCCTCTTCTACCTTGTCTGTCTTCACTCAGAGGATTGCTCTTGGTGTCACAGTGAATTATTTCAGGGCTGATTCGTATAGCACTATTCAGGGCTGGCGCTTTTTCGCTGGTAGACACTAGAGGTGTGGCCCTGGGTGCATCAGTGCTTTCTAGTTTAATTTCAATCGCTGCTTGTTTTGCGTTCAAAGTATGTAGTCAGCAGTTCACATACCTTTCTCTGCCGCAGATTATTGTGGTTACGGGGGTTATGGCATCTTAGATATCCCTTATTCCAGTGCTATGCCGGGCTTTACATTGGTCCTTGGACGCGGCACCCAGGGCCCCCAATCAGCCTCTCTCTAGCCCAGCTCCCCCACCAGTACAACAGGCCCGCCAGTGGCCCTACTCCCCGACGTTCAGGCCTCCTGCGCGGTCTCTGGGCTTGCGTATTGCTGTTGTATGTCCATGAGCCCGTGAGCCCAAAGCCGCACCGGACAGGGGATCTTTATCTTATCTCATGTTTGCACTCTTCGGAGTGACTCACGGATTCCCAATCGTGTGCTTTGGGAGACGTGTCCACCCCGCCATCCGGGGCCCGTGGGGCTAGATAGGGCTGGTCTGGGTCCTCCCATCACCGCAGGCACCCCCCAGCATGGGCAGCGCCACCCGTCTTCCGCTTCCACTGGGATGCAGGGGGAGTCACGGGCCACACGCCAGCCCAGCAGGTGATTTAAGCGGCTCAGCAGGCGCTCTACGTGGCACGGAGCGCCTACGATTGCCTTGTATGTCTTCCTCTCCACTCACAGCGCTCAGAGCGGCACGATGCAGGCTTCGTCGGGGTAGGCTCTTCTTCTCTGCGTCTCCCTTTTTCCGGCTTGGCTATGTCAGTGGAAGGGCAGGAGGGTGCTTCTTGCACTCATTTTGAGCGAGTTATGCCTTTTTTGTCAGAGCGCAGCTGCATAGCGTGTATTTCCTTCTCTGGCGCCATTTCAGTTGGTAGCAGCGTTGACTTTGTTCTTTCCATCGCACTCAGCGCCCACCGTGTTTCGATCTCGATGCCGGCTACCTCTTCTTTCCGTAGCGTATATTTCTAGTTTCTTACGCCGGATTGTTTCCAAACTTCAGCGACCCATTATGTAGAATGTCTGCCATTGATAGGTGTAATTTTCATAGATGTTAAAGTTGATTTCCTGAGGATTTCGCAGGATATGGCTGGCGGCTCCGGGAGCACTAGAAGATCACGTCCTCATTCTGTTCCCGCTGGCCACACCCTCTACTCTTCCCCTTTTAACAGCCATTCCTGTTGTGTTCATTGATCCATCAGGAATTGCAAACTGGTTCTTTGGTCATCCACACACGTGGTGGCAGCTATTCTGGTTTGAATCGTTTCCTCAATTATTATGGCCACGGGGTCGAATGCTGTAAAAGCCTCTTTTTCTTCACTCATGTGTGATAGAGCGTCTGCTTTCCCATTGCGTACTCCAGGTCTATAAGTGATAATAAAATTGTATTCCGCGAAAAAGAGAGCCCAACGAAGTTGACGCAAGGATTGTGCTTTGGCAGTTTTCAAGTTTTGCAAGTTACAGTGGTCCATGATCACAGTGACCGCATGTCTCACCCCAAGAAGGTAATGTCTCCTGGCCTTGAATGCTGCCTTAATCGCCAGTAATTCCTTATCTGTGATTGCGTAGTTCAACTCAGGGGCTGAAAATTTGCAGGACCAGAATGGGACGGGGTGTAGTTGTCCTGTTTCAGGGTCTCGTTGTGACAATACTGCTCCCATGGCTATTTTTGAAGCATCTGTCTCAACTATGTAAGGTAGGTCTGGTTGTGGGTGTCGAAGGACTGGTGCTGTAGTGAATGCTAGTTTCATCTCCTGGAAGGCTTCTTCAGCTTCTGTCGACCAATGGAAGTTTTGATTTTTCTTTAACAAGGAGGTAATTGGATGTACAATTTGTGAAACCCGTGTGTAAACCGACGGTAAAAGTTGGCGAATCTGAGCACGCCTTGCACTCCTTTCATGGATGTTGGTGAGGGCCATTGGAGGATTGCATCCAGCTTTCGTGTATCCATATGTACGCCATGTCGTGTGAGCATGAAACCGAGAAACTCGACTTTGGTTACATGGAAAAAAATAATTTCCAACTTGGCATACTTTTAATTTAATTTATTTGTATATGGCTTAAAAAAACCTTTACAAATTTAAACCAGAATTTAAAAGAGAAATCACAAAATACAGAAATACATGTAAATAAGTAAACAATTTCATATAACAGATTTGACAAAAACATAAGCAAACAGAAATCTTTGTCAAATTAAAACACTCAAACAGTGGATGAATATGTCTATAAAGCTAATGGAAAAAAAAAGAATAGAAAGGTACAAAACACATAATACACCTAAAACTATACATAAAATTAATGATTTCATTTTCAGAGCAGAATTTCTAAGCAAAGTTTCATACTAACAATCATTCTATAGAATGTATAACATATACATATAGAATGGCACATATCTGCTATTCCTAGGGCAAAAGTATCGAGAGTTAAAAAATAGGTTAAAATGATTACATGCTTCTTGTCTATAAAACATAACCAAGGTGCCCGATAGTCTTATAAATCATTCCAGCGAGGAAAATTAATTTAGAGCAATGCTGCCCGGTAATGTAAACGATTTAAGATAATTTGCATTCATCTTTCAGAAATCTGACTACTGCTAATTGCAACGGAACTTGCTTATCAAACAGTATGCGTTTCCAGACCTGTTCTAAATCCACTTTGGATACATCCAGAACAAATCTTGAGAAGTAAAATAGTCTCCTAGAGTGTAAAGCAGAGCACTCGAGCAGCAAATGTCTCAATGTTTCTTTAGACTCATATTCTTTGCAGTGTCTACAAGTAGATATCGAGGGTCCTGATTTTGTTCTTGCATCTATTAATTCTCCAGTGAGCAGGACGTTAAATCTAAATCTCATATAGCATTTACCCCACCCTCTATTGGGAAAGAGATAAAGGTATGGTTCCATAGCGCCCATGCATTTATAATATGAGACCATATGAGAATATAGTCTGAATTGAGTTAATTTTTCAATAGTCATTGCCCAATCAACATTTTGTAAAAGTTGTTTCACTTTTTCAGGGTTCATCAAATGTTTTTTAGGGTTCATCAAAAGAGTAGTCAGAGAAGCTCCTACAGACCCTAATAGTGCATTACATAATTCCGTCAGTTTGATTATAAATTTCGATTTCGGTGTACCCTGCTTCAGCATCACTGACAGATCACTATAGAGATTGTTTTCGGTTTGAGCAGTTAAATTTCGAAATAATTGGAGGCATTTCCATTCCACAATGCTCTTAAAGGATTGTAGCCCAAATTCGTAGCGAATGGCTACTATTGGAACACAATTCAGCAAACAGATGATGGTTTTTCTAAGAAGAGTTGATTCTAATTTGCACACATCCAATTTGCCCGTTGTAAATGGAATTTCATCCCCATATAGTATTTTCGAAATGGCTTTTAATTTATAGAATCTCATGGCGGGGGTGTACGAGAAGCCTCTGAATTTGTTAATGACTACTCGCATGTGTGTGATTCAAGTTTTAACTTTAGACATATAATGATTTAAAATTTGAGCGCCATTTTCAGTAGAGTTCACAAAAAAGCCCAAATAGATCATTGAATTCTTTATAGCTAGCTTGGACTTACCCAAAAACCAGCTTTTTGCAGGTAGAGATCTCCCCTTCCCACTGAAGCACAATATATGTGATTTCAAGGGATTGACTGCTAGGCCATTGGTTATCATATAATCGGCAAATGCCGACAATAGTCGCTGCAATCCTACTGGTGATCTGCCAAACAATAAAAAATCATTGGCGTATGAGCACCAGCAGAGTTTCTTGCCTTCTAGTTTCGGTTGAATAAAAGCAGCATTCTCGAGCACCGGCCCTATATCAGCTGTGTACAAATTATATAGTGTTGGGGCGAATATACACCCCTGTCTAAGTCTGTTTGAAGTCTTAATTGGCCCCGAGAGCTGGCCCTCGGAGCTCAAACAAACTTGAATCATTGATCCTTTATGTAAATAGATCAAGGTGTCCAGAATATCTCTCGAGAGTGCCATTAAGGACAGCTTCTTCCATAGCAAAGTTCGATTCACTCGATCGAACGCAAGAGACAAGTCCATACTAGCCATGTACACAGGACTCACCCCTTTTTGCGATCCAAGTTCTTGAAGAAGCGAGATTAACAACCCACCTGCTAGTGTGCCAATGCCTTTTCTAAAACCAAATTGAAATAACAAATACAGCATTTCATTATTAGCCCATATTTCAATTTTTTGCAGGAGGAGGCTTGCATATATCTTTGAATCAGAGTCTAAGATGGCTATGGGCCGATAGTTAGAGGGCAAGGATCTATCACACTTTTTGTAAATTGGAATAATATAGCACATATTCCACGAGCTGGGGATGACCTTTGTTCTACTTATGTCTTCAAATGGAAGGAAGAGAGCTTTCGACCACTTGTCAGGATTCCCCTTAAACGGAGCATTAGATAATCCATTCGGGCCTGCAGCTCTCGACGAGCTTGCCTTAGTTATCCTCTTTCTAATTTCGTCAATGGTGAAATTACCCGCCCATTGCCAGGAGTCCCCTCTGTGAATGTAAGGTTGAGCAGATTCATTACTTACATACAATTTCTTGAAATGTTCTTTCCATGTTTGTTCACTAATTGGATTGATATTGCGTACAACCGCAGATTTAGGGGTCCTATTTATAAGCTGCACGAAATGTTTTACCGAATTATTTTTTCAAGTGCTCAACATTTCCTCATTGTCCGCTTGTAACATCATAAATTTGTAATTTCTAATCCAATTTCTATGTATCTGTTTTACGTATTTACTTCCCTGTATTCTCACATTGTCTGATAATTCTAACAAAGAGAGTTGTCGTAAAGTGCGACGCAATCAAATCTTGCTTGCCCGTACTAACGAGTCATACTTATGAATATGTTTTTTTGGTGCCTGAGTTTTAGATCTTTTTACCGAGTTTTCAATAAGGGTTTTTACGTACGGGCCAAATTGGGCATGAGTCAATCTGATTTTTTTTTCTTCAAATGTAGAGTTATCATGATCCTGACAGAAAAGGTTGCTACATGCCTTTATGTTACCTGGGTGCCTGATGATCATATTGTTCCCTGGATTTATAGTGATATTGCTTGACATCCGCTTAGGGCAGGTACTTTCTAATGTGGTATGTAAATTTAATTTGAGAATTTTATGATCGCTTATCATAGTAGGCTGTAAGATGAAACTATCTACCAAGTTAAAGATGTCCGCTGATGCATATATATAATCAATGGTAGAGGATTTTTCTCCAAGAGTCCAAGTTATGTACGGAACATCTAAACTCAGCAGTTCATAGGTTGCTTTCAAACCCCATGTTTTAAAAAGCATATTCCAACAATAGCGATCTGTTTTCCTATGGACCAAAGGCCTTGCTTTAAGGTCAGTTATATCATTAGACTCAATTGTTCTATCAGGTGAGGTATCAGGGAGAGAGGTTGACGTCTCCTCCGGTAACATCATATTTGTATTCAGATCCCCCATCAGAATGATTTGAAGCCCTGGATATTTACAGAAGCATTTCTCCATGATTACTTCGATTTCGGTGGTTAGATCACTCAAATTTGACCCTATGGACCAGTATATATTCCATATAAGAACATAGGCTAGACTCCCTACCTTTACAAGTGCTCCCAAAACAAAGGGAGAAATTATAAAGGTTTCAATCAGGGAGATACCGATGTCCAGTTTTATTGCCAAGAGTAATCCACTCTTCGGTCGGCCTATCCGTCCTTTTGAGGCCAAAAGATGGAGGCACTCAAAACCGTCCAACTGGGCCTTGGTAATCATCCAAGTTTCTTGAATACATATTATACTTTTACTTCTTAACAGTTTACATAATTCAGTGGATGAGAATAGGTGATAATTCCCTCGGGAATCCCATGACAATATTGTAAAGGTCTTGTCCTGATTTATCTCTGTTGTTTGAGATTTTGGAGCTGTGAAATAGAGTCTCGAAGGCTCAGGGCAAGCCATCTCCAGCTTGAGTCTTGTTCTTCGAGACTCTCTGGGTTTATTTTTTTAAAGCTTGCCCCACCGGAGGTCCTGATTTAACAGGGTCGTGTGTGTTTGGGCCCTCAGACTGTGTGCTTCCTTCCCCGAATACCAGTATGTCAAATCCCCTCCTATTAAACTGGTCTACTTCTAATAAGACATTTTGAAACACTAGTTTCAAATGGAAAACTAATCTAATATGATCCAAGCATTGCGGATGAATAAAGTCCACCATTTTTATGTCTGCGTGGTCAAATTGGCTAATGCGGGAATGTCATTCAAGAGTTGTAACAATCTATTCCGATTCATGGCCGGTTGGAAGCTACAATCAAATAGAGGGTACATTAAAATGCTTGGTAGCTCCAGATGACATGGTTTCCTCCATTGAATATGTTTAAATTCCGTGTCCATAAAGTGTTTAGGGAATCGATCCTCAGTATCTCCCTCCAGGGCTCCATCCATATTGGATTTAGCAATCCGAGGTGGAGGTGGGGGTTTGGGGCCAGATTTACTGCCTCGGCTATTAATATCTGGACACAGAGGATTCGAGGATCCCAGCTCCATTGAGCAGAATGCGTCTTCTTGTTGTACTGGATTGATGGCGGGGTTATGAATTCCCATGGAAGGGGCGGGGTTATGAATTCCCATGGATGGAAGAGCTTTATCTCTTGGGGGGATTTACTCCTGAGTGCTTCTTCCACAGCGATTTTAATCAACTGCTCTACTTCGAATTTACGGAGCATGGTTTGATCTAGGAGTTCAGAGGCTGAATCGGCCACAGCAACCGGTGCCTCTGCGCTGTTGTCAGGTTTGGGTGCTATTTCCCCATTCCTCGGCAGTGCGTTCGCTGTGGTGGGAGGCAGTTCTTCGCCATTCAACTGGAACTCTTTTGCGGCTGGGTTCAGAGTAGTGCTCATATTACTGTCCTGCCCCGTCTGATGGGAAGAAATACTGCTGAGAGGCCTTTGGGCTTTTGTGCTACTTGGTACCTCAGGAGGAGTTGATTTGTCTAGGGGAATATCTGTTCTTGTAAGCATGGGGATTTCCGGCTCTTTTACAGTTTTTACCCTTAAGGCTTCCGCCACCACCGTGCTAATCAGCAACGCTATCTCCGTTTTACTCAGCATACTCTTTTCTGGAGGCCCAAGATCCATATTGCTATCAATGCCATGAGCCTCCAAGGGACTGCCTTCCTTTAAAAGGTCCACCCCTTTCTGTGGTACGGGGTTCAGTCTGCCCAAGCTCAATGAGCCCCCCACTACCTGGGGCTCATTTATCATATGGTTCAGAGTTGGACGGAGCGGCCCGGGATTGGTCGCAATCGGTTTCAGAAAAAGACCATAGCTTTCTTTCTGTTCCAGCGATTGAGCCAGATTCCCCTTTTTGGGGGATTTTTTGTTTTTAATAGGCAATGTTTTAGTAGGAGATGTGTTATGCGACATTTCATCAGACAAGGAGTTGGATGGAATACACCCTCCCCGGGATTTATCCAGTCTGGGGGATCCGTTGGGTCTGTCTCCAAGTCTATGCATTCTGTCTTGTCTTCTCTTAGGAAATTTTCCAGGTATTTTTTGAGATTTTGTTTCTTTGATTAAAGAAGGATGCGTTTCCATGCTTACTATTTGTTTTTTTAGGTTTTTGGTTCTTTTCATTAGTAGGGTCCAGGGCCCCATCCTTCTTCATTGATTGCTTATTCTTGGATGAATGTTCCAAATCAGATGGTTTTTGTAGTGGGTGGGCCGGTGGCATGGTCGCTTTAGGGGCGTCCATTCTATTCGCTTCCTTATTAAAAGGGAAGCCTATGAATAGTAGTTTTGTCACTAACTTAGTAGGCAAGAGTTCCATGGATTCCAAGCCCGTTTTGGCTTGTAGTAGTTGTCTATTCATCAGTATTCTTAATTCCATGAATCCTGTAGAGTGAGTTCTTAGTTCCTGGAGTATTGATCGGAGAAGCCCTCCCATTTCTGAGGAGGCATCCTCCTGTACTGCAAATGAATTTGATGGATCTAACAAATGTTGTGTCACGTCACGCAGATCCCCTTCTGTAGAAGAAAAGTCTGGGGGCGTATCTAAGAATGATGTCTCTGGAATGACCACCACCTCCGCTCTAGGTGCATCTCCAATCCTACTTTCCTCAGGCTCTTCCTCCAGTAAGATCTGAGTGTGACCCCCAGAAATATCAAAGAAGAGTGTGCAACTGTCTCAGAATCCAGCAGGAGAGAGTCACTCGGCTCAGGGGGAGATGGTGGAAGAGGCATATTCATTGCCATTCTTAAGGTGTTTTTTACAGGAGTGAATATAAGGGGAGCTGATAGAATATCATCATATAATCTTGGCCCCTGCACTGTGGTACTTCTGGTAGAGGGGCTGGCTGCAGGTCCCCGAGAATACACATATTCAAAGCTATTTCTCCGTCTCGACATTGCTGTGATATACTTCCCTTAACTACCAAAGATTGCCAATCTAATAAATTCCCTCAGCCAAGTTCACGTGGATAAAATGTTGATGAGGTGCTAGGGAGTCCCAGTGTGTTCCTTTCCCTCTCAGATCCTAATAGGCACCCTCGGGTGTCTTAATAATGTAGTTCAAATATACAATGTGCGCCGTATGCATACATAGACAAAGTTACAATATTTGAGAAAGCAACAATTGCACAATGGACGAGCTAATATGACTAATCCCCTCTGGGATCGGTCACCCCCACCGACTGTCTGGTCGACTCACAATCTATTGCCCACCCTGTACCTCATACCCTTCGACTTCGAGATCTCGAGATTCCCTCACGAGCTAATGATGAAGGATCACGCTGCTACTCGGCAGCCAGCCAACCACTCCTTGCCCATAAACATTATGAGCGTGCCAATCTTACCTGACACACAAACTGCAAAAGAGTGAATCTTATGATACGGGCAAAATGAAAGTAAGTTGTATATTTTGGGAGCATGTATCCCAATACACCCTCCACCATCCACCCAACAGCGAACAGCAAACAGCGTGTTTTTGTTTTGCAAAGCATTAATGGCCCTTTCAATGTCCCAATTAGAGTCCCAATTAGAGTCGTACAACCGCCAGGTAAAGGGCCCAATTAGAGTCACTTCAGGTGCTTAGTGTATTTACTTGTATCAGTGGAGTCAGGCAACTTCCGTGTTGCCTGGATAGACGTCCTCCCCTTAGTGCTCCGTGGTACAAGCGAGGTGAAATGGGATGAAGTGAAGAACTTTCAGTGGCAGCATACACGATCCTCCGGCTCAGCAGGGGGCCACGGCAGCAAACAGCAAACTTCCTCGTACTTCCTGTATGCCTACAATTGGTATTGTCGAAGCTTCTCTAAGACGGCCCGGACATGGACTACATGTTCTTCAATGAAATTTCAATAGATAAGAATGTTGTCAAGGTAAACAAGAGCACAAACGTCCAGTAGTTCAAGGAATACATCATTCATAAAGAATTGGAACGCCGCATTGCATAGCCCGAAGGGCATGACCTGGTATTCAAAGAAGCCGTACTTTGTGCGGAAGGCCATTTTCTACTAGTCTCCCTCTTTTACTCTTACAAGAAGGCATGCTCCTACTAAATCCAGTTTTGTGTAGATTTGAGCATGTTTCACTTCGTCCAGGAGCAGGAGCTCTAGTATAAGTGGTAAAGGATATTGATTTTTTACTGTGATCTGATTGATGGCTCTATAGACGATGCAAGTTCTTAAGACCCCTCCTTTTTAGGCACGAAGAATAAGGGCGAGGAGGCAGGTGACTTGGACGGGTGAATGAAACCATTTTCTGTTCTGTCAGAGCGTTAATTCAGCTGCAAGGGATCAGGGCTCTGGGTACAAGATCTATTTGATAATCATAGGGTCTATACGGGGGAAGAACGTTGGCTTGATCTTTTTTGAAGACATCACTGTCATCTTTGTATTCAAGTGGTAAGGAGCTGATGAGGCCCCACACGATTCCTTTCTTTGGTTTCAGATTGGTGTCATCTTTTTTGTAACATGTGTTGGCACAATCATGAGGAAATGTCAGAACTCGTTTTCGCCAGTCGATCCTAGGATTGTGGGTCTCCAGCCAGGGCATTCCCAATATCATCTGGAACTGAGGAGCACCAATGAGATCGAAAGTAATGTCCTCTTGATGCCCGTCCTGACACAGAAGCTTGACTTTCTCAGTGTATTGTGTCACCGGGCCGGATGATAGCTGAGAACCATCCACGGCAGTGACGTTTTCCGATTTCTGCTTCTGTCGGAGAGGAAGGCCTACTTGGAGAGCCAAATCTTGGTCAATGTAGCTACCCACAGCTCCACAATCAATATATGCCTCCAAGACATGTATTTTTGATGGTTGCTTGTGATTCACCAAAAGCACTATAAGGACTAGATGTGAGGACTGTATGGATTCCTTTTTCATGCTCGTCAAGCAGACCCCTATACTTGCCAGGCATTGGCGTTTCCCGAGTTCTGTTCTTCTTCTTCATCAGTTTTGTCTGTTGCCCCAACCATTTTCTTGGGTGGTTTTACCAGGCAGTCACGCAGGAAGTGACCTGCTTGTCCACAATATAAGCAAAGCTGTTGTTGTCTTCTTTTTTCCCTTTCTGCTTTGGTAAGGGGACTTCGTAATCCACCAATTTGCATTGGCTCAGACTGTTCATGTGGTTTAGTTTTATTCTCACGAGGTTGTACGTAAACTGACCATCCCTCTAATCTAGCTCGATCCATTTTCCGATTCTGCAACCTATGATCGAGTTGCACCGTCAATTCTATGTAGTCTGCACACCTCTCAGGGGGGATTCACCATTTGCGCCAACACATCCTTAAGTTCTCCACGTAACCCGCGGTAAAAGAGTGTAGTCCTCTTCTCTTCTGGCCCGTTGGTCTGGGCTGTGAGACGATTGAAGGTTGCAATATAGGCTAATAGATCTTGACTCCCTTGTCTGAGTGACAACAACTCGTTGTCCAGAGCTTGTGCTTGAGTATGACGGGCAAACAATTTCTCCATCTCATGTTGGAAATTCCCAAAGTTCGGGAATAAAGGGTCATCTTGATTTACCAAAGGTATAGACCAGTCCGCCACACTACCTCCTAAACACGAGAATAAAACACCACTTTGGCTTGGTCATTAGGAAAGGCTCCTGGTCTGCACAAGAAATGAAGGTGACATTGGTTCATAAATACAGCAAACTTGTTTGGGTCGCCAATGAAGCGTTTGGGCGGGGCTAGAGGCACTGCTCCTGGAAGAACCACCTGAAACTGTGTTGATTGTTGTGGTGTGGAAGAATGGGTCACTCCAGGCAGTGGAACATGTCCTGCTTGTGCTTGTAGCATTTGTCTTGCCAATTTGTCAGTTCTTTCTTGAGTTACAATAAGATCCCTCCACAATGCATTGGTTCCCTGTCTTAAAGCATGTACTTCAGCCCGTAATTCCCCTAGTAAGAGGGCTAACTGATCTGTTTCTGAAGTTTCCATAACGCCCAGGCAGAGAGTATTAGAGGTTTTGCGTTCTGTTACGCTCACATGTTCTCTACGGAGGCGGTGGGGCACGGTTGCAGCCCTCCCTGAATTTGAATAACCCCCTTCAGGCCTCTCCCTCAGTAGAAAAGCTGTGAGTGGTGGTACATGGTGATACTGCTCCTGTGTGGAGATAAGAGTGTGTGAGTGCGCCAATCTGTGATTGTTGTACCTCTCGAACCCTTCACCCCAAAGTATGGTTTCTGTGAGCATACGCCGGCCCAAAAAGCTCACTTGTGAATTATGAAAATAAGCTCTCCGTCCTGCTACTTCTGGGAGGGCGCATCGAATGGGATCTAGTTGCTTCACTGATCCCTGATAAGGATTAGTCCAGTCTAGCTGCGACTATGCTTCTCCTTATGATTGGTAAATCTTTCTTGAGCTCTTGTGATGCTGTTCGTTCTGTTTAATGTCTTTATACGTTGCTCCTATTTATGCCCGCAACAATGTCTCTCTTCTGTTTTCTTCCCTTAGATGGAAATGCAGCCTCAAAAGAGCTGTGAGACGTGGCCGGATGGAGGATGGATGCTACCACAATGTTCGACAGCAGGTAAGTGATGGTTTGAGGAAAAGCGCGAAGTATGGCGAAGGGCAACCTTAAACTGTTTTTTCAATGTCTAACCTTGTGTTCTGTTTTTCCTTGCAGGCACTGCTGTCGACGATGGAGTGTGTCGTGCTGCGGTGCCGGGATGAAGATTTCGGCGTTCCGGAAAGTGTAAAGATGAATACTTGGTTCGCCGAAGATATGTACATGTAAGAACAGCTTTCCCCAGTTGGTAAGTATGCTGGCAAGAAGCAGGATGTCTAGGAAGCAGGATCTTCAAATGTAAGTCTGACCTCAGGCGACGGTGAGTGCTACGCTACTTGCAAGTGCAGAATAACGTGAAGCATCTGTCTTGAGGATCGGGGGAAGTTTATAAGCTGAGATCGTGAGCACGCCCATTAGGGCCGGTTTACCAGCCGCACCCTGCCACTCCTAGAGAGTGAGCATGTGATAAGGCAATCCATTAGCAGCCACACCCAAGAATACACTTGGGGCTGCTTAGTGGATGGAATGTTCAAGTTTAATGCATCCTGCTTAATGGATGGAATGTTCAAGGTTAGTGCATCTGAAATGCTATGTCCATAATAAAAGCTTTTTGGTGTTAAATGGATGTTCTTGTTTACTATTCTTCATGAGCCTGGTGCCAAAAGCACCTGGACAATCTCCACCCAGGTCTCCTGTGCTTGCAACCCCTGCATGCCTGTGCCCCTGACTTCATGACCATGATACTCATACAACAGTTTGTGTCCCTCCTCGACACCTTAATTCAACACAAATACATAAACAGACAGACAAGTCGACTCTTTACATAAAATCCTAATTGAATACTCTTACACTCTGCCCCTATTAATACCCTGATTTACAGAGTTTAGATTGTCACCTTATGCGGACCTATCCCTCACGCAGCTTAAATTACTCAGATCGGAGTGTGAGACAATCTCTTCTAAAACCCCTTAGGTTAGGACTCGTTGGTCCTTCTAGCTCTCTCTTCAGACACAAAAGAAAATCTCCTGTTACCCCTGTTAATTTTTTGTTACTTCCTTTACTTTTTTAAAATTACCACAACCCCATCCCCTCAGTTTGCCATTCCCCTTAGTCTACTCACCATTTGCTCGTGAGGCTCGAAATCCTCGGTATCATACCCTTCTCTCATTGACCACTTTCGCCTTCCGTCCTCAAAGCGCCTGTGGAAACCAGATAGGGATTTCATCAAAGAGGGACCCTGCTCACAGTCTCAATTTTACTTGCAAGTTTTCTATTTGACCGCTCTCCACAGGAAACCCTGCGATCTTCTGGCTAGATGGTGGAGGATGTCCAATCGTCCGAAGCTCTGGAGTAAACAGGTCGATGGATCTTCCGTACAATCATCCGACAATGCTACCACGTGAACCCTTTTGGGGCCCTTTAAATCAGTAACACGTCATACTCAGGATGGGATACAGAATAATTCTAACACCAGATAATAAGACCGACTCAGGAAGTTGGCAAAAAGTCTCTCCCGGCTGTTTTATTTTCAATAGTCTAAAACAGGGAGTTACAACAGACATCAACGGACATTCGCTCGAGCTCTCAATCATTTTGCATAAAAAACACATTTATATACTAAAAATGTGTCATACATGACATCACGTGGCAAACTAAGACAAACCTAAGTGTGTTGTGGTAGGTTTAAGGGGAACATCTAAGTATACTTTCTTGAAGGGATAGAGTTGTGATTGGGTCTCTACAGTCAAGTGGACAATTTATGCCCACCCCTAGTGCAAGTCATCATTATCAGTAACTAGATACATGATACACCATTGGCTATCAAACTATAAGGCTCTTCTTTAGATGGCCTCCTACTATTGGTTGGCACGCTTGTACCTTTCTGGAACATTCGGCTCACTAGCAGCACGTAAAATGGTACCCCAGGTGCCTATGGGTGGACTTGACTGTTTCTCCCCACCTAATTAGCACAACATCCCTCATTGCTCATGCCTTCTGCCATTCAGATTGTCTTTGAACTTGTCCTTGCAAAGTATCATTGCTCCTGAGAATAAACAGGACTATGGGCACACTCTTATCAGTGTTCAGGTCTGTACGCCCAACTCCTTTTTCCATCCTTGACTCAAGTGACCAGAGACCGTATTTTGGCCTATTTTGCAGCATTTAATTGTATTGAATTATTAAACTTGGCACTCATGAGGTTCTTTCTTGCACCTTAACAAGGGCTTATTCAGCTTCTCATGTTCACTGTTCCTCAAGGATAAATAACCGGTTCTTGGCCGCTCCATCCTTTGACACCAAGCCAGGCAGCTATTCCAGGCCTTTCCTCGATCTAAAGCAGCTTTCTTACTGTGACACATCTTTCCAATCCTTCTTTCTTCACATGTCTGAGCTTACTAAATATGTGACACCAATGTCCAGATTCTGTTTAATGGCGAGAGCGCCTGCAGTCAATTCACTAAGTATAGCTAGCCTTTAAGATTACTTAGTCTAGTTGTGTTGCTGCATCTGTACAGTTTAGAAAATGGCTTGCATTTTTTCTGCACTGCTCTTCACACGTGCAATCTTCATTACGCATATGAAGGTTTATTTGATTCTTTACGTTGTCATCAGATTCTATAAGGTCTATGAATCTTCGTTTCGACCATTCTTCTCAGTGCCTCATGCTAATTTCTTGTGATGTCACCAGCCCTGTTTTCTCTCATCTTCATTTTCCTTCGGGGATTTCCTCCAAGAGATTGTCATCTCTGCCGGGTACATCATATAGGGTCTTCTCAATGGATCCCTTTTCTCAAAGATTCTCTGTGGAATTGCCACAATCCCTGGTGTCGTGCATGTCGCAATTTGCAGTTTCCAACATAGAAGCAGAATGGGGGCGGGACTTCCTGCAGATGCATTCGGCTGCTCCTCTACACACGTATCGCTTTTTCATTTTTCGTAAGCTTTCTGGGTATCTGGTACGCAATTCTATGTTTCCTAGGTGCCACTGCATATCGCGTACTGTACTTTCTGTCATTTTGGGCTACATTTGAGTCTTGCTGGACCACACATCTGCGTCACACATCACGTAGACTGTTTCCTTACCCATCTTGCCCAGGACAATTACTTGGTGTGCCTTCCATTCATCCCTTATATCTGTGACATGAGTGGAAAGGCCCCAAAAAGGGAAAGGGGCAGACAGGGTCAGGGATGTGGTAATGAAACATCTGCCACAGCCCTAGGGAGTCGGGGGCGAGGTCTGGAGCCATCAGCCCCAGCACCAAGGAGTTGGGGCATGGTGTGGCGACATATGCCCCAGCACCAGGGGGTCAGGACTTGTTGTGGAGACATCTGCCTCAACCCCAGGAGGACCTGACAGGCCCCAGTTCACAGGTGGACCGCACCTGGTCGCCAACGTGGTTCCAGCCACGTTCCATTTGTTAACTACGGTCCAGCTTTAATATTGGGGTCCATAAATCTCCTCAACAATGGCTGTATGTTCAGCGTGTGGTTTAAGTATGGGTCCCTGTTAAGATGGCCTCCTGTTTTTTGGTGCCGTTGAGCTCCGTTGAGGAGATTAGTCCCTTTTCAGTGTCCGCACACTGTTTTCGGGTTATAGATATACAGACAGCGTTTCCGCACCTGCAGGTACTCGTGGGTGCATGGTTAATGGCTTCCTACCGCCGTACTGGTTTTGGATTTGTGGCGGAGTGAGCTTGCATTACAGGTAAGCATGTCGGTGTCCGTATGTTGTGCAGATCCTATGCGCATGTTATTATGCGTGGGCGTGTATTGTTGCCTAGGCACCTTAGACCTCATGGTGTTAGTGCTTGTATAGCCAGGTGATTCAGTCGCTACTGATGTCACGTATTGGTGTTTCACTTGGGTGTGGCTAACTAACACTGGAATCCGCATTGACATGTGGTGCTGTTGTCCGCATATCACTTAGTTGTGGTCTTTTTAAGATCTGCTACGTTGGCTGTGCTGGCATACACTTTGGCATGAGAGGGGCACCCAATTATTTACTATGGTAATCTTATTTTCGATATGTATGCATATTACCTGATAATGTATGGGGTGGAGAAGGTGCACGGTCTTACATTGTAAGGCACCACAGGTCGTTTACGATTATATTTGCTTTACAGATTGATACTCTGATAAGCTATAGAGTCTTTCGGATCTGGTCCATTTGGTGCGTTCTTGTGTGCTTTCTTTGCTGCATTGCCTTCCCCAGTACCCATCCCTACATTTGTGGAGGTAATTATGACGTAAGTTCTGTTTTCATTCTGTTAAAGCCTGTGTTTTAGTGACTTCTGGTTGAAACAAAGCATGTGGTCTCTGTTTGTTGGTTTGTCTCACTTAGGTGTTGCGATACCTCAGCGGACTTTGACGCCTTTTGATGCATTAGTTTCCCATTGGCGAGAAACTAGCAAATTTGTCATTTTGAGACGCGCATTGAAGATTCACCATTTAAAGGTAAATCGGAGTGGTCCATAGGTTTTGGGGCCCCCTGAGGTTGGCACAATTTTTGAGCCGGCCTCCCTTCTACATTTTGTAGTACCCGGTCCCACTGTCTTTTCCTTCACAGGCCCCGTTGCTTTGTCCTTTGAGGTTACCTCAAACAACCCAGTCAGCACGGTGTTGAGGAGAATAGTGGATGTTTTAAATTATCCCCTGAAGAATGTTCACCCGAGATGGGTTGTAATGAACAGAAACATGTTGGGATTGTTATTTTAATGACACATTGAGATTTTTTGTGTTTTGTTATGTGATATCTTTTGTGTCTTGTGTATGTGTATAAATTGAGGCCGATATTTTAGCAACTGTTTTTTCCATTGCTAGAAGCTGCACTGTGTTAGGTGAGGGTTGTTTTTTATGTTCAAATTTTAGTTGAAATATTTTGAATAAATAATATTTTTGTAAGTCAATTTAAGCACGCAGTCCATTCTGTCAGGACTTGTAGTGCCGGAAAATCTAACAGAGGTTCCTAATTGAGGTGGGAGGGTGTGAGTGGAGAAAAAGAATCATCTTACTCTTTACTGTATTATATATATCCAGCAAGACAGGACCAGCACCAACCCCCCCGTGCCACTCGTGGCAGGAAGGGACACACTGCACAACAGGAAGAGGCTTAACCCCAACACACAGCACAGGACACTGGCCTGCAGATGAAGAAGAAATTCACTGATGAGGAGCTTCAGATACTCATTGACTACATGACCGATCACCATTGTTACATGTGCCTGTATGCAGGGCACTCATATACACATACACAATGTATGGTGCATTGGAAGCATGTTACGGACTAGATTAACGCCTTAGGGGTGGAGATGCACACAGCGGAACAGGTTATAAAGGCTGGAATGATCTCACCCATCACACCAATCACAAGCTAGGTGTAAACCTGGCCTCTGCAATGACACCTGGAGGGGGTCCAGCAGAGGAGGAGCATCTGACACTGCATGAAGAGGCCACAAGCCAATTCATCCTCCTTAAGGAGTTGCAAGGCATGGGAGGCCTGGAGAATTATCAGGACACATCAGGTGAGTGGGTGTCATTGTGCATCCTGTGTTCTACCCGTCATGCATCACCCACATCATTTCTGTATTGGCACATCTGCCTGCATTTGAACGACAGTTCTGTGTAAAGAATGTCATATGATGTACAGACTCATGTAAAATGGCCATCATAGTGGGAGTAGTATGTGGCGGACACCAGTGGGACATGTCTGTGTGTCTGTGTGACAGTACACATTCCCCACAGTGTATTCCCCGGTACATGGGCACCATGAGACCTCTACATGTATTGTTGAGTGCCACATTTCTGTCGCGTGTCTCTCAGCGTGTCACTAATCACTAGTAGTCAGGTGCATGCAAACAAAGTTTAACTTTCACGGCATGTCATGCAGAGTTGCATGTTCCATTTGTCACCTGCTCCTATGGTTTGCCTTGTTACGATGCAGATCTAAGCTGTCTGTCAACGCACCTTGTTCTGTTGACAGAGTGAAGTTGCGTAAGTGCCCACAGACCACATCCCCAATGCCTCAATTACAGTGACACAGAGAGCCTACACGTTGTGACGCCTGCTCCGTCTTGCCCTCCGACACTCTGGCCCCACTCCATGGGGCCACTCCCTTTCCCCTGTTGTGGGTCTATGGACTTTGTTTACATCATCCAATCTGCTCTCTGTCTCTTTGCAATTCACAGACCTTGTCTAGAAGGTCCACTTTCAGCTGTACCTACGCATGGGATTTTACCCTTTCCCCACCTTTGTGCATGTCCTCATTGTCTCCATTTCCCTGTCACAGACCTGATTGGTATGTCATGTGTTGACCGTGGTGTTGTCTTTGGATATGGATGGCAGGCTGTTGCCATGTGATGTCATTCAACAATCCAATGTCACATGTGCATTACTTTTTCCCAGATATGTGTGGCAAATCGACAATTGCATGTCCCTCATTGTTCGTTTACCCCTTTGTTGAATGTCAATGTGTCCACTGCTGGCATGCACATGATGGGTCCCGGGGTCACTTGTCAGAAAATGCCATGCATCTGTTGCTCATTGAACAAAGTGTGCGAATGCACAATTTCGATGGGTGCGTATCCTGCCATTTGCTGTTAGAGTGCACCTTGAAGCAAATGTGCATTGTTTTCTCTTTGAACATGGCTCAATATGTCTTTCTGTGTCCAGGTGAGGATGCACCAGATGCATAGGAAGAGAAGGAGGAGGAGGAGGAGGAGGAGGAGGAGGAGGAGGAGGAGGAGGAGGAGGAAGAAGAATTGATGGCACATCAGACCAACAGTGGGGGACATGGTGTGGCAGGCCGTGAGAACCCACTGGTGCTGCAGACCATCCTGAGTCGTGCTGCAGACTCTTCAGACTCTTCTGACTCATGTGGCTTTGATGCTGAACCTGATGTGCAAAGAGGGCAAAGGTGAGTGGCCCAATGGACGGATCTGATGGGGCCTGTGAGTCTATGGTGGGGCAGCTGTCTTCACATGACCACTCAATGGTTGTCACCCCGTCTGCGGTGGTTACAGTTGAAAGGCCACCCCCCCATGATTTGACTTCAGGTCCTGGGGCTGATGTCCAAGGGAGGGATGCAGACCTGCAGCCAATGAAAGGGGCACCACAGCAACGGCCATTGTCCCTTGCATCTGGCCGCCGTGGGCCCCAGACATGATGTGTGCAGTCTGGGGAGATAGAGTGGAAGCTCCAGATGTTGTGTGCCACCCTCTGACATGGAAATGTGTCGGGACAATATATCTGAGGGGATGGATAAGATGGCCAAGTCCATGACCCGGCCAGCGGTCTGGGTAGAGCAACAGCTGCAGGTTATATGGTCCTCATGCCACTCCCAAAGGCTGCACATGGAGGCCAACATTAAGGGCAAACGGGCTGATCTTCAGTCACACTATAAAGACATGAGGCGCGAGATGTTCGCCATGAGGACTGCTATCCATGAAGAACTCGCAGCCACTAGGACACTGATCCATAAGGAGATGGATGCCTTCAGACAGACACTCTCTGGGCAACTCAATGCATCATGGGTGAGCATGCATAAAGACTGCAGCCATCTGTGAGGAAATGCATGGAGACCTCACCACCCTCGCAGTGCTGGTGCATTCTACTCTGTCATGGCCGGCCGTGGCCAGTGAAGTCCAGGCTTTGGCACTGCATGGTGTGGCTCCAACACCACGTCCTCCTGCAGATCAATCACAGGATGGGGTCCCCTGCACATACCAGCCTCCTGGTCCACCCTTGCTGTGAGGCCCATGAGCACGTGGAGTTTTTTTTTCTTTCTTTTTGTCAAATTTCTGGCCCACTCTGACATTGACATGCACCCTACTGCTCCTCCTCCAGGGTGGACTCCCCTGACCCATCCAAGGTGGACATTTGTATTTGTTGTTGTTGTCCATGGTTAGAGTTTATATTTATTTTTCGTTCCTCTTGATTCGGCAAAGACACTTTATTGTTGTTTTCTCAATTCCCCTGGCACTGATGTTGACATATGTTTTTGTTTTGCCCTTTCCAAGGTGGATTCAATTTGATTTTTCATTTTTGCTCCCTTGAGATATGCAGTTGCATTCTCAGGAGCATGATGAATGCAGTTTTAGAAAATCAGCCATGCACAGTGACATCAATTGCCATGGTTGCATTGTGTGCAACAGGAGGGTATGTGCATGTAATATTGGGTTGAGTGAATCTTACTGCATGTGTGCTGTATGCATGCTTATAAATACAGCTGGTGTAATGCATTACCCCATGTTTTTGCAGTGCTACAAAATCATGCAGTGACTGCACTCCATTGGAGGTCCACCCTGCACAGTTTTAAATCCCTAGTCCCCATGCTCTCTGCCTGGCACTGGCCCTCCTTTCACACATTTGGAGGCACAGTTCCTGGTGGATGTGATGAGGGAATCACATCATGGCAGCTCATTCAGCAGGTAAGCATGTGCACTGTCTCTCATGCTGTGTCAGTGTTATTGGTGACCATGGTATTTGCATGCAGTACACATCTTGACATACTGGTGGGTTAACCTTGTGTCTTGGGGAATGTCTGGGCAGATGTGTGTCTGTACATATGCATGAGTGTGTATGTGCCGTTACACTTCTATGCAGGTGCATTGTTTGTATGGATGCACTTAGATTAGTGATGCCATAATTGGAAGTGAATGGACAGCACCATACACACTTTACCCATTGGCAATGTTTAATTCAGTCTGGATGTACATAGTGATGTGCATCTGCATAACCAACGTGATGATGTGTCCTTACTGCCACCCTTCCACTCACCCATTCCACATGTTTCCTACCTTGCCCTGCAGGGGTACTCCCTGTGCACATTTCTCTTTGACCTGTGCCACTACAAAATCCACTCCCTTCAACACTTAGATGACCTGCCCAGACATGCCACTGTTCAACATGTGTCACACACATTGATTCTCATGTATCATGATCCTCCGCTGCAGCACTTCATGATGTAGACAATGGATAATCATTCTGGACTTTTGTGCGCATTGAATCTGCAGGACATGTTTGTCACACTTGATGCATGTCGGGTTGGACAGATATGTGCATGTGTTCCTGTGACTGAGTGTTTCGGGATTACACAATGATGAGACTGTTGTTACAGTGTTTGATAATGTTGGTTATCTGCACCAGTGTATGTTCCATGGTCTTTGATTTTGATTCCTTCTTCATGTCATCTGCCACTGTCAGCGAGTGAACATTGCATGCTCACATTGGGGACCCATGCATGTGTATGATCCTCCACTCCCCACAGTTGGTCTTCCTCTGTTCTCCCCATGTGAGTTGCAAGTGCATCCTGGAATCCATGCACAATTCCTGGGACAGTCACAATCAGACTGTGTGGTGTGTTGGATGTTGCATGTTGTTCGGAGGTCCATTTTCAGTGTTGTAGTACCGGGTGTATGTTGTTGGTGTCTGGTCTGGCTATATGGTTCGAGTCCCTTCTTTGGAGGGGTGTAGCATACATGGGTCTTTTCTGTGATTTGCATGCCATGGTGGTGTTGCCGTTGTTTTTTCTGATGTAGAGCTGATGATTGACCTTTCACATGAGCCCATTCTTTGCCTATCTGCCCTTCATCGTCACCCACTTTTGTCCTTCATGTACCACTACATGTGATTCTTGTCCATCTATGTTCCCTCCGTGCTCTCCGACCAGGAATCTACTTGAAGAGGTGTTCATGTCTCCATCTTCTTCTCTAGGGAAGATTGTCTACGCCCTCACACACTGTGATGTCAGACATGTCCGTCCTCATCTCCACTCTAGACAGTCTCCTCTTTGCAATGTTTTTTCCTGTCCCTCACTCTCTCCCGCTCCACTCCACTGCTTGTCAGTCATCACTCTGTGTCATTTCTCCCTCTTGCACTCTGTGATCCTTGTACACTGGGTGATGCACGCCTACTTTAGTGTTCCCTACATGAGTTATCATGGATGGCCAGTATCGTGAAGTTGTTGCAATGCATGTCTTTGCGATTTGGAAATGTATTTGCAGGTGGGATGCAGTGGATGCAAGTCAGGTGGATAACATGTGCAGGTAAGTGAAGGGCACTCAGGGTGTGACTTGTGTTGTGTTTTGTGGCGGGTCACTTTTATTTTACTTGTTTTGGGGTGAATGGGTTCAGCTTCATGGGTGCATGTGACACAGGCTGGCTTGTGTATGAATGCTGTTTTTTTCCAGATAATCATGGCAGCATTGGTTGTGGGAACCTAGTTGGGGATTTACACATGGTAAAGTGAAGGCATTTATTACAGCGAGAGTCTAATACGTTGTCTCCCTTAGCTATTTAATTGTGGATCATTTGGGGAAAAAAGACAGGCTCAGGCAGAATGTTTTTCCAGAAGAAACATAGAGCTTTCCAATCCACAGAAGCCATGACCGATATAAGGCCTAGCTCTCATCTCCCAATTTTTATTGGAATTGATTTAGGAAGGCCAAGGACACGCTTCCAGAACTTGCCTTCCAGTAACAGCCACAGCTGGCATGGGATGGATAGCGATGCCTCTTAACCTTATGTGAGTACAGGAACCACGTTGGATTTATAGATGTCCAGCAATGGTTACAGGGAGAATGCACAAAATCTGCATTTAAGGATTAAAGCTAGGTTGGCCAAAGCTTCCACTTTCCTTTTTAGGCCCAACCTGTTGATTTTCTCTCCTTCTTTCACTGATATCTCAAGACCAAGGTACTTGAAAGTTAAAACAAACTCTCCTTTTTCACCACCAACTGACCAGCTAAAAAGCTGTTTTCCGATGTTTAGTTTCTGGAATTGCATAACTTTGGTTTTCCTAATGTTGATCGAAAGTTTATTCAGCACAGTATACTTTGTAGGTCTATTGGTGTGCTGTCATCAGTACTAGGTCGTCTGCAGACAAAAGGTGGGTAATGGCTACTCCACCGATTTTTCGATAGAAGCAGGTGCAAGCTTTCATAAACGCAGCCAGGGCAGAAATATAAAGATTATAGATGTATGGAGCCAGCGGGCCACCCTGTTTCCCTCCACGCTCCGTTTAAATGTTTCCACTCAAAAGACCTCCAGCATTTAGCGTACCCTGAAAGAAGTTCCCATGTGCAAGGCTTTAATCTGGGCTGTGAGGTCTGGAAGGCATTTCCATTGTGTTAGATTTTCCCATAGCCATTGTCTGCTGATGCTGTTTTTTGTTGTTAAAAAAATCGACAAAATCCAGATAACATTTTTTGTTCTTTTTCAGCATTTTGTTTTTCAGCAGTGAAAGTAGGAATAACGGTTGTGAGGTTTCAAGGCATTCTGTAAATCCGAATTGCAGCTCATCTTGGTGCCCAGATTCCTCTGGCCACTGTTTCAGTCTCTGTAGAAGGAAGGTGGCATAGAGTTTTCCCAGGACATGCAGAAGCGCAATCGGCCTATAGTTCTCAGTGTTGTCTCGGGGGCTGCTTTTATAGATTGGGAATATGATCGCCTCCTCTCAGGACTAAGGAACTGATCTGGGTTTACTATGGGCCTCTAGCAATGGCAGATAGTTGGTTGTATTGTCAAAGCTCTGCAGCCAGCCCCCATTCAGTTGGTTGTTCAGAGTTCGGGCCATATTACTGACGTTGTGTTTTAGGAGTCTTTGCGGTGTAACGCTAGTCTCCAGCTCAATGGTACATTGGTGCTTCTTTGACACGTTTTGTCCATAACTCAGAGCACTCTGAGTAAATTATGGTTGCTTTGGTCTGACTGGCATTCCTCTAAGTACTCTATTGCACCAATTAGACTTCTGGAGACATAGGGCCTCATTACGAGTCTGGCGGTAAGAAACAGCAATTACCATGCCGGTACTAGCGTGTCTGTGTTGCACTGTGCCCGAAATGAACGGCACTTCACGAGCCGCGTGCATGCGCGTACAGGTATTCTGGTAATGGCAGCACCGCAATGCCTGTAAGGTCCATACCGCCCCCGATAGCGGCATCATTGAATGCGCAGAGACCTCCACCGGCATCGTAGAATCCGCTATGAACGGCACCGTTCACACTGGCATTGCTAATAGCAGTACCGGCATTACTGCCACCGGAAGTAACGTCATCGTGCTGGAACGGGAAATGCGCCGGCAGCCATCTTTGAAAACACAATCCATTGCCATCCACTGCACACATGACCTATTCCAGAGAACACACTACCCTGCCTGTCAGATCATGTCTAAGGCAAGTAGAAAAGGTACCCCTTGCCTGCGAAAACCCAGGTTCAGTGATGATGCAGATACACTCGTCGAGCATTCTGATGTAGTGTTTTGCGCTGACCTGCACTGTGTAGCGCAGATCAGGAAAAAAACATATGGGAAATGGTGGCCAGGAAGGTGTCTGCCGTGGTGACAACCCCACGCAGCATGAAGGACTGTAGGAAGAGATGGGATGACATGTGGCTGCAAGTGAGAAACATCCTGTCCGCCCAACGCAGCCAGGGGCAGGCCACCGGTGGAGGACCTGCCTCACCCATGAAGTCGGCAAGGTTGGAGGAGACATGCAGCTCCGTAATGAATAAGGAGGCAATTGAAGGGGTTGGCCATGCGGGGATAGGAGTCCCATCATCGGACGATGACGGTGAGTGACCCTTTGCACTATACAGATATCAATACACACACCTGATGTCCCAAGTACACAGTTCAACTCCAAATGGGAGGTAGATGGGAGGAAATACATGGCCCATCATCCCCACCTAAACACATCCCTAAACCAAACACCACAACACGGCCATGATAACACACACAAGCATTGCCAAAGCCACAGACCAAATGACCACACAATTGCACACACAAACAACACATGCCTGCATGCACACACACAACCCTACTGAGATGCTGGCATCACCACCGTCCCATTAAATTGCATGATGCCCGCCTCTCCACTATCAAACACACACTTGATATACAACCACAAAGCACATGGCACACAGCCCCTGAGCCATGGCCACAGCACAGAAGCCACAACACCGCTGTAGGTCACACAACAGACACCATGGACATCATGGCAGTTCCAGAAGGATGCCAATACAATTCCCCCCCAATCCTGCAAGCACCATGTGTGCCCCTCAAACATGCACACAACGATGCACATGACCCAAATTGTACCAACAACGATGCATGCAGGATGAAAGTACTCCCATGACTGATGCCCTGCCTCTCCATCCCCCACAGACATGGATCCAGTCTACGACGCCGAATACGACACATCAACAGGGAAGACACCTGCACGCATGGGCCGTGGTGAGAATGACGCCACCAGGCCATCAACCTGTAGGGCTGTAACAAGCAAGACAGGGACACCAAAATCACGCACCAGTGCCCAACAGGGTGCACACCTCCAAGACCAGGAGGAACAGGCACCTGTGGCAGGCACTCAGGAGAACCATGCCAGAGACATTTGTGCCATCAAGACTAACCTGCAACAAGATACAGCGGCCAGAAAGGTCACAGCAATGAGCAAACTGGCCCCCCAGCAGGCATCTCCTGCTGACGATGACCCAACCACAGTGGCCAGTGATTTGGAGGGTACACATTCCACAACCACTAGTTCCATGGGCGAGGTGGCAGTCTCAGCACAACAAAGCTCTGAGGAGGACGATGGGCCTGAAGACGGACACACTGCAGGACCTACCATTTTGAGGGATGGCTAACACACCTCAAGCGAGCATGACACACCATAGTGCTCCCCTGACCATCTGCTGGTGCCCACAGCACTGAGGAGGAGATGGATGAACATGGCACAGCCCCGTGATGAGCATATCACCACCTCCCCTACCACCTCCCGTACAACCATCTGGGAGCACAGCCATGCAGGACATCGCGGGACAGCTGAGCCGAATGGAGGCCAGACAGCAAGCCATGCATGACATGGTCAAAGAGCACCTGGCCGAAGGGGAGGCCACACGCAGGGCAAACAAGGAGAACACGCAGACAATAATATGTGAAGTGAGCCGTGTGTCGAGGCGGGTACATGAGGGCATTACAGTCTTGACACAGACTGTTGGCCATATGGCTGGCTACATGGCGCAACAATGTCCTGCCCTGGCCGAGCCACAACCATCATTGCCGAGCACTACACCTGCAAGCTCGACGATGATGAGCCCTGTCCGCAGGACCCTGCGTAGTCTGCGCCAGCCGCAACCACGTACCCCTCCATCCAAGAGGGGCCGAAAATAGCCACAGACACAAAGACATGCAATGTGGCAGTCCTGTTGGACACAATTGGGCTGAGGGTGCGTGGGTGTTGGGGGTGGGAGGTGTGGGTGTGTGGGAGTTTTAGGGGGCGTGAGTGTGTGCGGGAGTTGGGGGTTTGGGGTGTGTGGGTGTGTGGGGGTGTTGGGGGAGTGGCGGTGAGTAGTCTGTGGAGTAATGCGGGTGGAGGATTAATCCATGTACACAGTACCATTTCATTAATACACCTGTTGTGTGAAAAACAATTACATGTCTGGACATTGCTTCTTGTGTGTTTGTCAACAGTGACCAGTGTCCAGAGTCCCCCAATCCCAGTGCCTAGTGACACACATTACCAGCACCTTCTGGGCCCCAGTGCATCAAAAATAGTGTGCTATCAATGTTTGGTGTACAGTACGTCCCTCACACACATCATGACATGGCTGATGTGCAGCATCTTCTTCATCATCATCATCTTCACCCGGTGGTGTCTGGTCCATGTCAGGTGGCAGAGGTATGTTGCGCAGGATGCACATGCTGTGCAGCATGGCACATGCCAATATTATCTTGCCCACCTTCTCAGGCCCATACGTGAGTGCCCCACCCGACCTGCTGGGGCAGCGAAACCGTGTCTTTAACAGCCCAAAGGTCTGCTCTATCACCACACGAGTGCGTGTATGTGCACGATTGTAGTCCTCTTCATGCCGGTTCAGAGGATGCCTGACAGGGGTGAGGAGCCACTGCTTCAGAGGATAGCCAGCATCACCTGCATGGGAGAAAATTAAGTGTGTATGTGAGTATTTATGCCATTCCATGTGGACAGTCCTGTACATTGTTCATGCCCATATACACTGCATTTCCGATGTCAGCTATTGCCAACACACCTGCACAAATATAAGGCCATTATACTACTCAGCAAGCCATGGTGGGGGGCATGGGTGACATACACAACTTAGAGACCTTGACATAAGATACACCACTCACCCAGATGAGGTGTGGAGGCCCATGATGTACTAACATGTGAGGGGTTTGTGGCAGGGACTGAGACGAAATGCATGTTGGGCACTGTATGATGCATTTGGCTGATGTCCAACATGATGTGGGTGGGTTTAACCATCATGCTTTCAATGATTCGATGACGCCATGCACATGTCCCTCAACGCCTTCACCCATGTGAACATGGCACGATGTGATCGGTGGTATGGTCCACCAGTGTAGGGATAAGTGCCTTTACTGATGCAGGGTGTCAACTGGCATGCTGGTACTCCCCCCGCACCCCCAAATCAACCCCAAGGCTCAGGAAACAGATAGGTTGCATATGCATGTGATTGCCCCCCCCCCCCAAATGTACACCATGGCCCTGTGGTCAGACTTACCCAACAGTCAGGCACGTCGTGCAGCATGTCGTTCCATGTAGCGGGGTAGCGTGGAGTTCCGCAGCACCATTGAATCATGTGTGTTATCATCTTGCTTGCATTTCACACCATCTGGACATTGATGGAGTGGTATTGCTTCCAATTGCAGTACTCCACCTCCACGGCATGCTGGACTACCAATTCCACGTGGGTGCAGTCGAGGGCACCAATGATGTTAGGCATGCCTGCCAGTGCATGGAATGCAATTTTGGTGTCATTTACCTCCTGTGAAGTCCGTGGTAGGGATATGTAGGCACTTGCATGCTTTAGGAGTGCATCCAGCTCCTGGTTCAGCACACCAGAAAAACATGGCTGAAAGATGCCATGCAGCTGACCCACTGTGGGCTGGTAGGTGCCTGTGGCCAGGAAGTGGAGCACACACACTAACTTCAGCACAGGGGGTTGGATGTGCGGATGCTGATCAGGTTGACCAGGTAATCAGGAAGGAGATCCACGATGATGGTGATGGTGTCCCTGTCCAGGCGGTACAGTGTGTGGATCTGTGCAGGGGTTAAGTCGAATGGACTGGCCCTTGTGCCAGGGATTGGTGGCTGCCTGTGGGGTACCACTGCCTGCACTGGTAGTATTTGCTGGGCCTGTCTCACCCTCCTCCTCCTGTGTCTCCTCTGTAGTCCCTGTTGTACTGCCTGCTCAAAGAGTAGCAGTGCAGGCATGTCCTCCATGCCCTGTATCGCAACAGCAAGTGGAATCATTTCGGTCTTGGAAGGGGTGTGGTGGATGGGTGTGCTCCTTTTGTGCTGGGCCAGACTCCATTGCCTACACCTGTGCTGATTGTGTGCACCTGTGGCAAGTCTGAGCACAGTTAATTGTCATTATTGCCTGTCCCGCGTTGCTGGTGTTAGCGGCATCATGGTGACCCTTCTTACGTGCATGTCCTTGCGACTCGTAATGTCCTCTTCCTTGCGGCATGCCAGTGTTTCTTGCACAGCGGCTGTGCATCTGCCCAAGTCCGGTACGGAGGTGCACGGTCACAGCGTGTCCCTGTCGATGCAGGCAAGACCGCCATTGCAGGTCGCAATGGCCCGGTGCGGTAAACAATGCCGGTACTGCCTTACCGGTATCGTTATTACCGGACTGCCAACCTTATAATGATGCCCATAGACATAGTCATTGACTGAGGACTGAGTCCCCCTGTGCCATGTCGGGTTTTTGTTTCTTATCTTTTTCAAAATCTCTGTTTAAGATGTGTAGCTCGCGAGATTTCATTAAGCAGCCCCATTAGACTCCTCTTTGACTTTTTAGGCAGAGGCAGTTAGCATGACTATGGCCTCGCCGGACCGACTAACCCCACAGGACATATTTAAGTCCGCACACAAAATAATGGAGGTGTTATCCAAGTTGTACGCATCATCGATGATCCTTGCAGAATCTGATAACATTTGAGCATCAGCGCTCTTCTTCCGGTTCCCATATATAGTGATCAAAGATAGGTGCTTCATTGATTTTACCGGTGGGAGGGCAGTTTCTCCTCGTTGTTTTAAGACCGTCATATGTATATAAGGCCCATAGTTAACTGATCTCATTAGTTCAAAATTTGATACATTTTTTATTGACGTCAACAGACATGCCTAGGGGTGCCCATCTGAGTCAGTCGATGCCGGGTTCAGATAAAACACAAAGCCATCCAGTGAAGGGTTTTTAACAAGCCAAGTTTCCTGTAAACAGATTAAGTCTGCGTTGCTCCACGATTTACTTCATTATTTTGGCAGATGGACAAATCCTTTGGTGTTCCAGAACACCAGAGACAGGGAAGGCTGCCTTGAGTCACCTGCAGTTCACTGCTAGACTTCTCTTGCCGAGGGGTTTGGGATCTGAGGGCACATGGCACCCACGCCAATTGATAGGATCTGCAGGCGGAGTTATCGGCCACCCTTTTGATTGTTAGGACTAGATTTTCCCTTCCCTTGCTTTTTAGCGGTTGTCCAAGAACTGGGCCTTTTAGCAGTATTTCCACACGAGAGACAGGTGATGGACTTCCTAGGGCCTTCCGTTCCAAGTTAGATTTCAAGGCTCGCTCCTGGTCTTCAAGTTGAAATTTTGGTCTGTTAGTTTGGTTTAGATGATCGTTGGCTATAAGGACAGGCTCTCTCAGGCTAGTTACATCTAAGCCTAAGGAGAGCAGATGAGGAACAGCGGCCGTCAGCATGACCTTGATGATTGCTCAACGGAGATGGAGATTGACAGAGCTTCATGAAGTTATGTCTGTTTAGAATTCACTCATGTCCAAGGTCCAGGACTCTCTCTAGTCATATACAGCGAGACCAGTCTCTTCTGCGTTCAAGGCTCCCTTACCGGAGGCTTGCTGTGCCATTTTGTCACGCTTTTGCCAGGTCTCAAACACATTCATTACTCCAGTCCCTGCCACCCACACGAAACACTCACGTTGGTCATGGTTGCTCTGGAAATCCGCGAGATGGTACTCGCTTTCCACGTTGCATCAAAGCACACACTAGTAGAGGCACTACATCATCAAAGCAGTTGTTTCTGTGGTGGCTTCAGCCACGCTTTAGATGGCAGTTTCCGTGGAGAATGGGGAATGCTCGCTCAGCATGTCCACCCGCTCACGTGACACGGATGCCGTCACGTGGCCGGGTGGCTATGGCAACGTTATGAAGAGAACGCTGGTTGCTCCGCTCGGTGCTTCTCAGCTGTTTTTGTTGCTAAGCTCCTATCGTTCTCTATTTTTTCTTCGGCTGGGTTTTGACCTCAGATTCTGCTCTTGGACTGCCTCTTGGAACTCTGCTCAACTAGATGCTACTTTCTATTCGGATTATACGAACTGCTACAACCCTTGGCAACGTTCTTACAGACTTCTTCTGGTAATGTTTTGTCACATCGCTCTTCCCTTGTGCTCCCGGAACCATCTGACCTTGGACTTTGTTTATTGGACTGCATTTGGATTCTCCTTCTGCATCCCGCACAGCCTCACCCAGGCCCATGTACCTGGATACTTGTTGACTCCAGTAGCCACTACAAGTGGTATCACGTCACGTGTTCATTCTTGGACCATGTACCCAAAACGCTGGTACTTCATGTCTTCACCACATTGCACCTCCTAGTGAAAGGGCTCCTACCTGAAGTCAGGGACTCTGTCCCCTCTCTTTCACTTACATACCCACCTCAGTCTAAAACTGGTAGGTGTCATTTCTGCTTGTCTGGTTGTGTTGTTACACCGAATACAGTACAGTGACTGATTTCTGATCCCTGCTTCCATTGCAGCTACCTGGGGAACCGGTGCCTTTGTTCCAGCCACGTGTTGCCCCATTAACCGGCCAGGGAGTGAATATTTATCTCCCTTACTGGTACTTGGGGACGGAGGTATACATAGTCAACACGGACACCAAGTTGTGACACATTTGCCTTAGAATCTCTTCTATTTTCCCTATGCTTAGGGAACAATGGATTGAAGAAGCTGACTGGCCTTAAGAGAGAGCTTCCAGGGTCTATTGGTGGGGCTTCTTTCCCTAATGATGATGTTAATTGCAGTGTCGCCAGCCTAGGTGTTATGTTGGGATTTTCCTTACTTGACTCAGCTTTGACCCTCGATGGGGCTTCTGCACCATGAGTCAGGGCACATTTCATTAACACTCATTCTCTTCTTTGTGCGAGAGTTCGTAATGGACTGTTCTTTGATGGAGCCGGCTTAGGGGGCCCAATAGTATCCTCAGTCCGATTTGTGTTTTTACTGGGCAATGCCAGTTGTGCTTCCATCATATCCTCCATCTCGTCATAAGTGGGATACGATGAGAGATTTGTTAATGAGATAATGTCATATTTCTCCCTGGCCGGCACCGTGGGGGACCTTCCCTTGCAGTCTAGGTCTTTTCTCACCGGGGACACCCGTTCCCCACAGTCATTTGGGTTCTCCAGGTCTTTATCAGAGGCAGCTGGCTCCTGTTGTTGCAGTGAGGCCTTTTTCTTTGTTCAAACCTTGCTGTACAATTGCCTTTTTGTTTTGGTTTCCTTTGATTTAAGCGGAGAGGCTCGGCTCTTAGTCTTTCTGGCTTACTTGGAAAGCCCATTGTTTGGCTTAACAAAAAGTGAAAATCTGTTCAGTGAGGACTTTTTAGAAATCTGTCGGGCGCTAGTGACCTCCTGTTGGGAGACCTGAGAGGTCATAGGCTGAGCATCCAAGTTACTTGGCTAACTGCTGGCCTGGTTGTTACCCTCTCCCATCACCAGGACTGACCCCTCCACCATTGTTGTAGCAGGTACAGGGCCAGCTTCCAGCATGCATCTTGTATCTCTCGCCATAAGCCCTCCCAAGCTCTGCCCGAAATTCATCACCCTTTCGGGTTTGCCAGCCAGATCACCTCCAGAGATGGACGTAGATCTTGAGAGTGACCTAGTGTTTGAGGTAGTCACTTTGGGTAAGCTGTTTGCATTTCCCCACCGAGGACTTTCTACCAAATAACCCTTGATGAAGATTAGCTTGGAATGGAGCATTACAAGGAGTGTTGTGTGGTCTTTTAAGGTGTCATTTAATGGCTTTGTATAGTCTCATAAATTCTCCATTCCTATGGTTACCACTGACAACTGTGAGAATAGCTGGTTGTTTCCTCTATCAGCTGATTTCTTTGGTTCGTTGCCGTGACTCTATGTGGAAGTTAGCAGGTCGTTCGATGCACCACTAGGCCCCCATGAGATAAACTGGACACCAGAGTTTAGTTCTTCAAGGCCCGAAGGCCCTAGCTCCACCAGAGCTGTCTCACCTTTAGCATTTGGCCCTTTATTTATTATTAATTAATTAATTAATTAATTTATTGCATTTGTTATACGCCCAAACCCTGAGGTATCACGGTGTAGGTTACAGACATCTTGATTATATGGTTACAATATAGACAACATTACATTTCACATATATTTGATAACATTACCATTTCGCACATATTTGACAGCAACACCATTTAGATATATCAAATCATAATTACAAGATAAGGATACGTCCAGTTTATTAGAATACATGTGCATCAGTGTTGACCGTGGCAACGGCGTGGGTACAAATGTGAGGTGAGTAGTAAGTTGCATCTCTAAGGTTGAAGAGGTGCGGTGAGGAGAGGGCTAGAGAGAGCTAGAATTTTTGAAGAGACAGGATTTTGTGACTTATTGAAGCAGAGGTGGGATGGCTCATTTCTCAAATGCCGCGGGAGGGAGTTCCAGAGTTTGGGTGCCATGACTGGGAAGCTACTTCCCCCACCCTTCTCAAACTTTTAAAACGAGGGACGAAAAGTTGTGTGTTGTTGTTAGATCTCACAGCTCTCGTGGTCTTATTTAATTGACAACATTGTTGATATATGTAGCGGCCGTTTTAGCAAGACATTTATGGGAGATGCAAAGTGTTTTGTAGATAATTCTGGCTTTAAGAGGTAACCAGTGGACTTCCCTCCTGGTAATAGAAATGTGGTCAGATCCTTTTAAGCCATGGGCTGCTCGCAGGGCTTTATTTTGCAGCAATTGTAGTTTGGTCAGATTGGCGTTCGAGGAGCATAGCAATAAAACATTGCATTACTCTAATTTCAACAGGATCAGGGCATGGGCAAGCATAGTAGCATTTTGCGGCATTAGGAATTTTCGACTTAGAGCAATTCGTTTGGATGAATACGAGGTGACTGATGGAAGGGCGTTAACATGTTTGGTCATAATTAGATTTACATCTAGGTGGACGCCTAAGGTTTTAACCTGGTTGAGGACTGGGATAGGATTCCCGTCAATGATAATAGATGAAAAGTTGATGTGGAGTGCATTCATTTTGTTCGGGGAACCCACAATGAGAATCTCCGTCTTTTCATCGTTAAGCCATAGGCTATTTATAGCCATCCAATTTTGAATTATAGCGTAGATCTTATTAATGGTGATTGTATCCTGCTCATAGTTACCAGTGATGGGGATGAGGATTTGGGTGTCATCAGCAAAATTGGTGTAGATGACACCCATAGCATCCAGTGCTGAGAATAGCAACTTGGTGTAAGCATTGTACAGAGTGGGCGATAGACAAGATCCTTGCAGTACTCCTAACGGTACTGGAAAGAGGTCTGCAGCTTCCTTTCCAATGGTGACTCGAGATGGGCAATCTCCAGGGAAGGATTTGACCCAGATGGTGGCTTCCTGCGAGAATTGAAAATTGTCTGCTAGCGTGGTACAGAGTTTATCATGATCCACCAAGTCAAAAGCGGTGGACAAGTCTAATAGGAGGAGGATGCAGAGTTTGCTGGCGTCTCTTATAGAGTACATCTGGATTTTGTGGCCCAATAGAGCCGTTTCAGTACTGTGGTTGGGCCGGAAGCCAGAACGTCTGGCTCCTGGGAGGTGGTTTTGTTCGAGATGGGTTTGTATTTGTGAATAGGCTATTTTATCAATGATTTTCAACAGGACGGGAACAGTGGTTATAGGACGGTAATTCATAGGGATCATCAGGTCCAACAAGGGTTTTTGGAGGAGTGGGGTAACCCACGCTTCTTTGATGCTAGCAGGGACAGTGTTTGTGCTGAAAGACAATTTGGTGATAATGGGTGTGAGAGTGGGGTCACACAATTTGGCTAAATGTGCACGGAAACAGTCTCTTTTGCAGTTAGATAGTTTCAGCTTCAAGATCTTATCTAGCACCTGGTCTTGGCTACAATTTGAATTGTATGCTTGAGTTATCAACTATTCTA
This sequence comes from Ambystoma mexicanum, assembly GCF_040938575.1. NCBI lineage: Eukaryota > Metazoa > Chordata > Amphibia > Caudata > Ambystomatidae > Ambystoma > Ambystoma mexicanum. The sequence continues at coordinate 672,955,046 of NC_090928.1, forward strand.
TCCTTAATTGGTGGAGGTGAGTTTTTATTAGCCAAAAGCTTTCTCTTGGAAGAGATTTTCCCTTGGAGCATAACTATTTTTGATGCCAGAGCGTTCTGGATAGTGGTACACCAGGCTTTGCTAGAATTGATCAGAGTATTAGACGGGATTGGGTTTTCCAATTCTCTAAGAATAGTAAAGAGTTCTTTGGAATTCAAGGAGTCATTACTTATGCGGGTGTTCAGGGTGTTAGCTTTATGTGCTATAATGACTGATTTGTATATTTTATTGGAATCCAGGAATGCTTTGCCAGATTCAGTGGTTAGATATTTTTTTATGGATATGCTCCTAAGCAGCACCAGTTCCTCATTGAACCAAAAATTATAACATTTGGATAGGTGCCGTATTTTGGTTGTGAGAGGGGCTAGGGAGTCGATAGTAGTTTTGAGACACTCATGATATGTGTCTGCAAAACCACCGGGATTAGAATTAGATTAGAATTAGAAAGTGTGTTGGTGGAGAGGGCCTGAAACTAACATTCTTCATCTGACCGCTGAGATCAACACCAGGTATTTTTAGGTGATCACATTACTTATTGTTAAAACGTTCACCACATTTGTTGTCAGTACAGTTTTGTGTCGAGAGATCAATCTGTCCCAGAACATTTCCGAAACTATTCCATCCTCTCTATCCCCACATCTCCTTAACAGGGCCAGTCTAGTTGGCCAAGTACCCTCACGCTCCATTAACAAGTGTTTAAGTGTTTGGTGTAATGGGTTTTCACAGACCTCACCTAGTTTTTGGGCTGCTTCACCTTGCCATCGTTTGGCTAATACCTCTCCAGTATGTATTAACTTTAGTCGGATTCTAAGGACGTTTTTTTCACTTTCCAGTCAGAAATCTTAACGTGAAACCTACCACGCAACTACTTATATTAGGTGACTTCAACTTAGGATTTAACGACCAAACGGACAAAAATGCCACAGAAATAGCTAATACGATCAAAGCACTAGGCCTTACCCAAAAAATCACTACACCCACCCACCTTAAAGGGAGAATATTGGACTGGGTAGCGGACCTTAACTGTTCTGCCACTATCACTTCCATCCTGCCTTTAGCATGGACAGACCATTCTCTGATCTCCTTTCACTTATCCACTATCAGACCCACTCCACTGGCTCGACCACGAGCGCCACCATGCCCAACCAGAAGCAATAAAAGTATCACGGTAGAAAAAATCATCCCCGCCAAACTGCCTACTCTCAACGCACTGCCTGATAATCTCGACCCCAGCAGCCTAGTTCAGGAATTTAACAACATTATGCTCACCACATTGGATAAAATTGCTCCTATCAAACTCAGACCGGGCAAACCCATAGCCCACCTAAACAAGTGGTTCACCCCACAACTCAAAGACCTTCGCACCTTAAAGAACAAAAGTGAAACAAATTGGAGACTATGCCCCTCTAGTGAGAATAAAGCCAAATTAACTGCACTTTCCTCACAGTACAAAAAGGAAATCTGCCAAGGAAAACGCGACTCCTAAGACGAACGTATTGCTAATTCAAAATCAAGCATGAAAGAACTCTTCTGCATACTTAAAGAACTTGAGTCCCCTATTGCTATCCCGGACGTCTGCACCAAGGACAAATCCTGGTGTACAGATATCCAACAAGCCTTAGCGCATAAAATTGATACACTTCAGAATAAAATTCAACTACAAAAGAAGGCTCTAAACCTACAGCATTCGCCTAACACTTTCCTGCCCAACGAGCCACCACCGGCACATAATGCCACATTCCACTTCTCTAAAATGTCCATCCTAGAGGTAGAAAAAATTATCCTATCATTGAAGCCTTCAAACTGTAAAGGTGATATCTGCCCTGCACAGCTAATAAAAGACGCTGCTAAAGAACTCTCCCCATTTATAACCAAATTGATAAATGCCTCATTTGCTACAGGTACTATACCTGCCAACCTCAAGCAATCCTGGGTGCTACCACTCCTCAAGAAACAGACACTTGATCCCCTCATCCCTACTAACTACCGGCCTATTACCACGGTCCCTTTTTTACTAAAAATACTGGATAAGGCCGCCTACTCAAATTCAGAAGCATTTAGAATTGCACAAACTCCTGGGCAACAGACAATCTGGCTTCCGTCCACTGCACGGAACTGAGTCTGCCCTAATTGACCTTAAGTCCCAGATAGACGAGTTGAGAGACAAAGGTAGGACAGTACTCCTGCTTCTACTCCACCTCTCCGCTGCATTCGACCTGGTCAACCACAAGGTCCTATGTCGGCACTTTGACTCTGCAGCTCACTTCTCCACGGACGCTATCAAGTGGATCGAGTCCTTCTTGAGTGAGAGGACCATGAGAGTCTTCTCCCCCTCAGCATCAGCCGATCCTACACATATCCTATGTGGTGTTCCCCAAGGATCCTGCGTCTCGCCTACCCTCTACAACATCTTCACTAAGCCACTGTTCGACGATCTGGACCAGCTGGGTATCACCTACACTAACTATGTAGATGATACTCAGATTCTCCTACCACTTTCTGGGGATTACGGTACGGACATGGGCCTAGTGAACAAAGTTTACCTTATCATCCAAGCATGGATGGCCACACACGGTCTATGCTTGAACGATGATAAGACTGAACTAATAATATTGGGCTAGCAGGCCAACATTAAAAAACTAGGTCAAGAATATTCATCTTTCAATATTGACGGCAATACTATTAAAGTCTCCAAGGATGTAAAAACCTTGGGATTCTACTTGGACTCCACACTATCCTTTGACAAGCAGGTCAAATCCCTTACCTCGGCTACGGCTTACACATGCAAACTTCTTAGAGCTGGTAAACTGTTCCTCTCTGACAATAGTTGTCTGATCCTGGCTAGAGCTCTTATACTCTCTAGAATCGACTATTGCAATGCCCTCTACATTGGGGCTAACAATTCCACCATTCATAAGCTCCAAACGCTACAGAATAATGCCTTAAGAGCAGGCTTTGGCATAAATAAGAAAACCCACATTTCTGCCTTGAGACGTCAACACAAATGGCTCTCCACAACCAATAAAATACTTCTAAAAACACTCTCTTTGACACACAAAGCCTTGAACAATGCGGCCTCTAGTTACCTTATAGACAAACTTCAGAAGTGGGAACACCAATTGCCTAAATATCCCCAAATACAAATTTACCACCATCGGGGGTAATGGCTTCACTGTTAAGGCAGCCAAAAGCTGGAATGCTCTGCCCCAGGAGTTGAGAGCTGACCAACCATATCCACTCTTCAGGAAAAACTTAATAAAACACATCACTGCCACCAATCCTTAGCTTCCCATCACCTTCTCCCCTGAGGACACTATCCTGCAATTATGAAACAGTATATCTTGCTATATTCTTTCCTTATGTATATACTGCAGCCTATGTATATGTAACCATATAAGATGTATATCCTTAGTGCATGTACCCTTGCTTCAGTCCTATTGTTCATATTGTATATATCCTGTAATCATGCAAAATTGGTCATCTTGCTATATGTAAATTCTGTAACCTGTGTATACGCAACCATGTAAGCCTTGCATTTCCTTGTCGTTGCGCCCTTTTACTTATGAGTCTGGTGCGCTTAACAAATGAATAAACAAACAAACAAACAAACAAACAACCTCGGGAGGCAGCCCAATTTCTTGTCAGCTGTCAAGATTTGGTTTAGAGGGACTGAATTGTGCAGATTTTCAATTGTTACAATCCAATCGCTCAATTCCACTGCTCTCTTTTTTTTACAACTTTATTTATCTTTGCACACAAGTTATGCACATAAATTTGTAACAATCATTTAGCAGTCATACAACGTATAGAAATTAGTTTCCCTCAATATTTCGGTTCTCATGTTCTGTTGAATCTGCCAGATACTGTTTATGCCTCAACCATACGTTCCTGGGTTTAGAGGGGGGCATTACAGAGTCAATGCACAGTTCTTCAGTATCGTTAGCCCACATCATACCATACCACCAAGGTTTTCGCCACGTTGGGTTCATTTTCCCCACCGCCCCCAGCATGCACATCCGCAGTGTCCATTCCACCGGTTGGTCTGCCATCTTATCCAGAGCTCCACAAACCTCTGACCAGTAGTGTCTCAGCTCTATACAGTCCCATAATATGTGAAATATCTTAGCGTTTTCGGTGTTGCATCTCGGGCAGGTGCCAGGCAAGGCAAGGTATATTCGCTTGAGTCTTAATGGTGTATAGTGTGTCCTATGAACTATTTTATAGTGAATCAGTTTGAATCTTGAATTGCATGATATCAGTTTGGTCAATTCACAGATCTGGGACCATTCTTGATCTTCTATCAGTTGCCCCAGATCTTGCTCCCACCTGCCCTCACCTGAGGACGGGGGTGGGGGTGAGTTACCCCCGGGCGTGTCTGCACTATAACTTTATAGAGAGCGGAGGCTGTAATTTTCTGAATCCCCCCTGTGTATATGTAGCCTAATCCCATGTTTATTTCAGGTTCATTCGGGAATGTTGAGTATATATGCTGTGCAATGGCTACTACCCGTTTGTATTGTTGCTTATGCGCCTTTGTGTTTCCCACTGTGTCTTTGATTTCTTCCCACTGTATAAAGCGCTTTTCCTGGAATAGCTGTCCCCATTGTGTAATGCCTCTAGCATTCAAATGCATCGGCACTTCACTTTCTATGGAGAAGGGCGTATGGGGGTCACCCCAGATTGGCATACTCGGGTGATATAACTTACTGGCACCAAAAATGTCGGCGATTTTGGACCATGACGTGAGTGTGACCTTGGTTGGTTTAATTGTGCTGTAGTGTTTGGGGGTTGGCCTAGTTATCATTTCTAGAGCTAACGTGGCTTCTTGCTCCCCTGAGGACGGGGGTGGGGGTCCTGGGTTGAGGAAGCATGTGGCCCAGCTGGCAGCATACCGTGCCTGTGCTGCTAGGTAATATATTTCCATGTCGGGAGCCATCAGCCCGCCCCTAGGATACGTGTGTTACGCTCACCTGGTATCCACAGGGACGCCACCCAGCCAGGTTACTCATTGGTATGCTTCTCAGCTTTGCCCTGATGTGGTCTGCGGGGAAGGTTCTGCCTGAAAATACAGGAGGACTGTGTTCAAGACTGACTGACTGTGGTAAGTATCCTCCCTCCACCCCCGTATGATTTCAGTCCCTCTGGCGCCCTCTCCTCACCTTGTGGTAGAATTAGGCGTGCTCCCTGTCCTGCCTTCTTTGCAGGGGCACGTTGTCTTTCATGGGTGAGTGTGGTCCAGTTACGTCACTGACGCCGGACCGTTTCATATTGTTCAGGTAGGTCTTATTGCTATTCTTTCGTTTTGTTGCTATCCTGCATGCCTTTCTTTGTTTAAAATGTCTCTTTTTTCTCCCTTAGGTATGAAGAGCTTCAGCGCGGCGAACTGGCTATGGTTGAGCCCCACTGGTAAGTGATGGCGCATTAAGATTGCTATGATGCGCTAAGTAAGTGCTATGCGCAGCGCTGCAAAGTCTTGCCTTTGCTAACATGTGTTTTCCTTCCTTGTAGGTCGCAGTGTTCTTCAGCGCGAGTGGAATGTCCGTAGTGGTACCAACCGAGAGGCGACCAGCAAGGTAAGCCTTTTGAGCAGTTCGTAATTTGTAAATGTCTCTACTGCTTTCTTTAATGTTGCCTCTATCTTCCTCTTTCAGGTTGTTCTGTCTGGGAGGTGTGCAGATTCGAGGAAGCTGTTCTCAGTAACTGCGAGTGTTTAAAGATGAAGACTGCAGGTAAGATGCCGCTGCTAATGATGGTCCTTTTGTCTCCTTGCAGGTTCTGCTTCTCTGAGGTTCGAGGGAATAGCTGGACACGGTGAGCATCACGTTGCTAGCTGCAAAGTAACGCAAAGCGTGTTGTCTTGCTCGGGTGTGGTTTAAATAGCCCCAACAAAATAGTCCAGGTAAAGTAGTCCCTAGGCTGCCACACCCAAAACACTGGACCGTATAGTTTGGTTCTTAGGAAACAAGCTATGTGGATGCCTCCATGTTAGCTGACAATACAATAAAGTAGTTCCCAAGCACATTGTTTTTCATCGTGTATGAGCCTGGCGCCATGGGCGCCAGGACTGGCCCCATGAGGGCTTTTGAAGAGGATGCCAGGCTCTAGAGGCCCGAGTCCTGACTCCACCTGGCCAATGGGTTTGTCAGAGGGGGTTTCGGGCGAGGGTTGTGACAGCACTCCCCCCTAAGGCCCCTCCCATGGTGTTCCTTCTGTCTGGCCCAGGTTTAGTTGGGAAGTTCCGATGGAATTTCCTGATTAGACGTGGTGCGTGGATATTGTCACTGGGCTCCCAGGATCTATCTTGTGGTCCAAATCCTTTCTAATCTACAAGATAATGTAGCTTGGTCGTAGAGTATTTAGAGTCCAAGATATCTTTGACTTCGAATTCTGGTTCTCCGTCAACAAGTATGGCCTTAGGTGGTGTCCCAATCCGTGTGCCGGGTTGCATTGGTTTCAGGAGGGACACATGGAATAACGGGTGGATGTGTAGATTAGGTGGTAAATCCTGTTTCACGGCTGCTGGTTTGATAATTGCCTTAATGGTATAGAGTCCTAAGAATCTGGGATGAAAGGTCCGGGTTCCCTTGATGGGTACAAATTTAGCGGCTAACCAAACTTTGTCTCCTACTTGATAAACATGGGCCTTTTTCCGGTGTTGGTCGGCGAATCTCTTTTGTTTTTCTTCGGCATGAATAAGGTGTTCCTTTGCCCTTTTGAAAGCCTGAGTAATGGTTGTGTGTAGAGTCTTTACTGCTGGCATTTCCAAGCTGGCTGGAAGGTCTAGTTCAGAGGTACGTGGATGTCTGTTATAAAGGGTATAGAAGGGCGTTTGGCCCATGCTTGAATGCAAAGAATTGTTATATGCATATTCGGCTATCCATAGTAGGTCTGTCCAATTCCTTTGTTCATGGTGCAGCATGCACCGTAAATATTGTTCGAGTGTCTGATTGGTTCTCTCGGTTTGGCCGTCCGTTTGGGGATGGTGACTGGTAGATAGCTGAACGTCGATCTGCGCCATTGCACAACATTTTTTCCAGAAGTTTGAAACAAACTGGCTGCCTCGATCAGAGACCAGAACCGAGGGGAAGCCATGTAGCTTAACCACGCCCTCCAGGAACACTTTTGCTAAAGTGGCTGCATCTGGGAGGCCTTTGAGAGGAATAAAATGGGCATCTTCGAGAATAAGTCCACAACTACAAGGATGGTGTTGAACCCTTGGCTTGGAGGTAGATCAGTGATGAAGTCAAGGGAAAGAGTGTGCCATGGAACTGGAGGAATGTCCAATGGTTGTAGGAGACCAGATGTTTTTTTTTTTCTGTGATTTATTTTGTGCTCAAACACCGCAGGACTGAATATACTGAATGATGTCCTTATGCCAGGTAGGCCACCAAAAGTTCTCTTTCACCTTAGCTAGGATTTTGGCGATCCCAGGATGCCCTTCGATCAGTGAATCGTGATAGTTTGAAATAATATGCTGTTGTAATTCCTTCTTGGGTACATATAGGCGATCCCTAAAAAAGGATAGATGGTCCTTGAAGGTATATTGTTCTCCTTGAGTTTGCCATGCGAGGTAGGCATCAGGATTCATTGTCCGTTGGATTTCTTTTCGTAGTTCTGCTTGTGTTAAGGCTGTCATGATACCTAAGAGTTTGTCTTCAGGTATGATAGGTACTGGGTCTGGAGTTGTATATACTATTTCATGTATGCCCATGCGAGATAAGGCATCCGTCTTTCCGTTTCTGACTCCTGGTCGAAATGTGATTACATAATAATATTCTACATAATCATATTCAACGAAGAAAAGGGCCCACCGTAATTGGCACGAGGACTGGGCCTTGGCTGTTTTGAGATATTGCAGGTTTCGGTGGTCTGTGATGACTGTAATGGTGTGCCTGGCCCCCAGAAGGTAGTGCCTCAAGGCTTTAAAGGTGGATTTGATAGCCAGGAGTTCCTTGTCCGTAATGGCATAATTAATCTCTGGAGGTGAGAACTTTTTCGACCAGAAGGCCACAGGATGTAGCTGGCCGGTTTCCGGGTCTCTCTGTGAAAGGACAGACCCCATTGCGAGACTGGACGCACCAGTTTCAACGACATAAGGGAGGTCTGGACGAGGATGTCGCAGGATTGGAGCGGAGGTAAACCTTTGTTTAAGTTCGTGAAAGGCTTCTTCTGCTTCTTCGGTCCAAGCAAACTTTTTATTGTTTTTTTCGTAATAGTACTGTGATTGGGTGTACAACGTGAGAGAAGTCTGGGATGAACCGGCGGTAGAAGTTCGCAAAGCCCAGCATGCTTTGCACCCGTTTCAGAGACGTCGGTGAAGGCCATTTCAGAATGGCATCTACCTTGTGCACGTCCATTCTGATGCCTCTTGGAGTAAGGATAAAACTAAGAAATTCTACTTCGGTGACGTGAAAAAAGCATTTTTCAAGCTTTGCAAACAAGCAATGTTGACGGAGCTTGGTGAGGACTGAACGAACGTGCCTGACATGATCTTGTTCCGAGGCTGATTATACTAAGATGTCATCTATGTACACTAAGGCGCACACATCAATTAACTCCCTTAAGACGTCATTCATGAAATACTGGAATGCCGCAGGAGTGTTGCATAACCCGAAGGGCATGACTTGATATTCAAACAACCCGTACTTATTACGGAAGGCGGTTTTCCATTCATCTCCTTTTCTGACTCGGACCAGGTGGTACGCTCCTCGAAGGTCCAATTTGGTATAAATCTGGGCATCTTTCTAGCATCTCAGGGATAAGTGACAATGGCGTAGCGGTTCTTCGCAGTGATCTGCTTCAATGCGCGGTAGTCAATACAGGTTCTCAAGTCTCCTTCCTTTTTCGGTACGAAGAACAAAGGACTGGCTGTGGGGGACTTCGAAGGATGGATAAATCCGTTTGCAAGGTACTGGTCTAAATAGGATTTCAAATTAAGGTTTTCTGGTTCTGTGAGAGCGTAGATCCCGCCGCAAGGGATTTGTGCACCAGGAACAAGGTCGACCTGACAGTCATAGGGCCTGTGCGGCGGCAATGTATTGGCTTGGTCCTTTCGGAAAACATCCTGGAAATCATGGTATTCCCTTGGCAAGGTATTATTTGCTCCCAGGGTTGATACTGTCGCTCCGGGAGGAGTCATGGGGATACAGACATCAGGTTTCTCCTCTTGGTAATAGCAGGCAGGGGAGCAGTCACCGGGGAAGGTTAATTTTCGTGCCCGCAAGTCTATCAAAGGGTTGTGAGCAACCAACCATGGCATCCCTATTATTAGCCTGAACTGAGGTACCTTGATGAGATCGAATGAAATAGACTCCCGATGTCCGTCCTGGCACAGCAAGATTACCCTGGCTGTGCACTGGGTTACTGGTCCGGAAGCGATTTCTGTCCCATCCATGGTGGTTACCTTGTCCATAGTTGGCTTAGAACACAAAGGAAGCCCCATCTCTGCTGCCAGTTCTTGATCAATATAATTTCCAACTGCTCCGCTATCGATGTATGCTTCAACGGCATGCATTCTTGATGACTGTTGGTGATTAATTGAGATCACTGGTATTGCAAAGTGCGAGGTCAACAACTCTTTCTTCTCACTCGACAAACTGACCTCTACGTTTCTAGAGCTTGGTAGTTTTCCCTTGGTCGAACATACACGGTCCGAGGGTCCGTCTTAGACCGGTCTGCCTTTCCGTCCTGCAACCGGTGGTCTAGTTGCACGACCAGATTTATGAATTCTGCACAGTCTTTGGGTGGATCAACCACCTGGGCTAAGACGTCCTTTAATTCGCCTCATAAGCCTCGATGGAATAACGTGGTTCTTTTGTTTTCTGGCCACTTAGCTTCGGCAACCAGTCTGTTGAAGGTAGCAATGTACGTTAACAAGTCCTGATTCCCCTGTCGGAGGGACAAGAGTTCATTGTCTACTGCTTGTTCCTGGGTATGGCGAGCAAAAGGTTTTTCCATTTCCATCTGGAACCACCCAAAGTCATGTAATAGAGGATCGTGATGGGTTTCCAACGGCACCGACCAATCTGCTGCACTACCAGTCAGGTATGATAAGACAAAAGCTACCCGAGCTTGGTCGTTTGGAAATTGTTAGGCGGAAACCTGTACAGCTCCCTCTGGGACCACTGCAAAAGATTTAGGACTACAGGTGTTGCGATGAACCCACTTGGTAGCAGTCTGTACCACACAGATTAAATTGGTAGCTGTGGCTGAGCAGTCAGACTTCTCTCAAGAAAAGTTGGTCAGTATAGGGAGCATACAAGATAGGGTAATTCTGCGCAGCAAAACGAGTAAACACGCAACCAGGCTTTAGTATAAAGGTAGCAAGTTATTTATTAATAACAGAACATCTACGGAAAGTACTAAAGCGAACCACGGCAAACAAATCAAAATACAATTACTCTGCAGAATGGAATAAAGCTCAATCCCCGAAAACACAATATCGACAACTCCAGGTCCTACGGCACCACTTATTTTCAGACAGAGGTGTATACCTCAACCCAGATGACACTCGAATATTTAGTGAGGAAGGGAGAGAAGAGATAGGCAGGTAATGAAGTCAACACGGTTCGTACTGAAGCAGGTAAAAATGCAAGGCAAGAAGGCATTAATCACACTAGATCATACAGTTCGGCGGCCAGGCCCACTCGGTGAGAGGTAAGGCACGATGTCCTGGAAAGTCTCTATGGGTGATGCGTTCAAGTCTCAGTTAGCAGTTTGGTTAGCGACAGGTTGAACCAGTTCAGAACAAAGAGTGAATAAAGCTTGGAGGCAACCCAACGGAACGGACAGGAATCAGATACCTCACACGAACCGATCGATAAGGGAAGCCAGGCGGTTACGGTACCTTGTTGTGGAAGACCACTCCAGCGGGGGCAGTTGTTCCTGGTGGTGGATGCACGACGGGTCTTGGCCAAGAGAAGAGATGCTCTCGTCATCGAAGAGAAGATGTCCGGTGCACCACCAGGGAAGAAACCAGCCGCGGAGGGCTTCGTCACAAGGCACCACCTTTCGATCACGATGCCGGAGTAGTGGCTATCCGGTTGCCGGGTGCTCTGCACGGGCAATTCGACCACTGCGTCCAGGGCGATCAAAAAGCACAAAGAAGAAGAAGACTGGTTGTTCCCACCAGCCAGGGAAAGAGCCTCTCCGGCAGGGAGATCTCTTCTGTCGTCGGGAGATTGTGAGACAGTTCCGCAGGGCTCCACCGGAGGTGTCGTCGTGCAGGTCGGCTCAGCGTTACCCTCGTCGGATTCTTTAGGTCCAGTGGCGACGTTCCGAAGATCCAGTCCCAAAAGCCCTGCTTTTATGCAGACGTCCCCCATTCATTCAGCCTAGCTTGTCAATCAATACATGCTAAGTGGTGAGCGGGAAGGCTCAGCACCTGGGCCAATCACTCCAGATTGCGACCTGAGTTGGCAAGGCAACTCGGTCCAGGGTGCCTAAACCCCCTCCCACACCCCTGAGGTAACCCAGACAGAATGGCGCCACTTTGGAGGGTCTCTGTCCAGAGGCCCGCCAAAAGTGGAACAAAAGGGCTCAACCTTTGGTTTAGGAGTCACAGAGAAAAACACAGACGCCATTTTTCAACCCGAGTTCTGGCAGAAAATACCACTCGATAAACCTATTTAAGATAAGTAGATCGGTGGTACGTTGGAGATTAACGAAAAACAGTATCAATCTTCAACAATGGGACGGATCCCATGGGGTTATGCTCGGGGTCGAACATAACAAGTAGTTTCTACTGCCACCAGCCAAAACTCGACGAGGAGGGACGGGACAGTGCCCCCTCGAGTAACAGATCCAGGAGTAATCGAATTACCCCTACTAGCACGTCCACAATAAGATGGTTGGTACTAGTTCTGTTAGTAAATTTAGGTCTAGTAAAGCCAATGGTGACTTTACATGCCCGGGGAGACGGTAGTCAGTCCCCGGGTATGGAGTCTATGGTGGGGGGACCAGCTAGGGTGCCCCGTGTCACGACACGTAGGGTGCGGAGTGACACACATAGAAAAACTTATGAGACCCTATGGAGTAAAAGACCCCATAGCCCATCGAACACATTGACAACTCAAAGGAATCACACACATACATGTCCAAGAGTGAGAGGAAAAGGGTCACACTCTTGGCAGGATGGAAAAAACAAACTCCAGAAATCCAGCAAAGCTGCTGGGGGACTCACTAGGTTAGGAAATTCAGCCTAAACAGAGAATTCTCCCTAACAGAAATGCTCCAGGCCTACAAAGAAAATGAAGGCGGCACTGATTGATGAATGCTGCATACTTCCGTGGGTCGCCTGAGAACCTTTCTGGTGGTGCCAGGGACAATGTTCCAGGTAACCTGATCTGTACCGGAGTGGGTGGTATGGTGGGGTTTTGCATCGTTGGATTGCTTCCAGGTAGAGGTGTCTGTCCTGCCTGTGATTGCAAGTATTGCCTGCTAATCTCTTCAGTGCGTTCTTTGGTCACTATTAGGTCTCTCCAGAGGGCATTAGTCTCTTGTCGGGCAGAATGAACCTCAGCACAAAGCTCTCCTAGTAATTGGGCCAATTGGTCCATTTCTGATGTCTCCATGGCGCCCAGGTGGATTTGTTATGGTAGGCTTCGCGTTCTGTTACGCTCACCTGGTATCCGCAGGAACACCACCCAGCCGGGTTACTCGCTGGTATGCTTCTCAGCTTTGCCCTGATGTGGTCTGCGGGGAAGGTTCTGCCTGAAAATACAGGAGGACTGTGTTCAAGACTGACCAACTGGGGTAAGTATCCTTCCTCCACCCCGTATGATTTCAGTCCCTCTGGCGCCCTCTCCTCACCTTGTGGTAGAATTAGGCGTGCTCTCCGTCCTGCCTTCTTTGCAGGGGCGCGTTGTCTTTCATGTTACTTCACTGATGTCGGCCCGTTTGATATTGTTCAGGTAGGTCTTATTGCTGTTCTTTAGTTTTGTTGCTATCCTGCATGCCTGCCTTTGTTTAAAATGTCTCTTTTTTCCTCCCTTATGTATGCAGAGCTTCAGCGTGGCGAACTGGCTATGTTTGAGCCCTGCTGGTAAATGATGGCGCATTGAGCGCTTTGATGCGGTAAGTAAGCGCTATGCGCAGCGCTGCGAAGTCTTGCCTTTGCTAACCTGTGTTTTCCTTCCTTGTAGGTTGTGGTGTTCTTCAGCGCGAGTGGAATGTCTGGAGTGGTGCCAGCCGAGAGGCGACCAGCCAGGTAAGCCTTTGAGCAGTTCGTAATTTGTAAATGTCTCTACTGCTTTCTTTAATGTTGCCTCTATCTTCCTCTTTCAGGTTGTTCTGTCCGGGAGGCGTGCAGCTTCGAGGAAGCTGTTGTCAGTAACTGCGAGTGTTTAAAGATGAAGATTGCAGGTAAGATGCTGCTGTTAATAATGGTCCTTTTGTCTCCTTGCAGGTTCTGCTTCTCTGAGGTTCGAGGGAATAGCTGGACACGTTGAGCATCACGTTGCTAGCTGCAAAGTAACGCAAAGCGTGTTGTCTTGCTCAGGTGTGGTTTAAATAGTCCAGGTAAAGTAGTCCCTAGGTTGCCACACCCAAAACACTAGACCACATAGTTTGGTTCTTAGGAAACAAGCTATGTGGATGCCTCCATGTTGGCTGACAATACAATAAAGTAGTTCCCAAGCACATTGTTTTTCATCGTGTATGAGCCTGGCGCCATGGACGCCAGGACTGGCCCCATGAGGGCTTTTGAAGAGGATGCCAGGCTCTAGAGGCCCGAGTCCTGACTCCACCTGGCCAATGGGTTTGCCAGAGGGGGTTTTGGGCGAGGGTCATGACAGCGTGTCTGTCAATACCCTCCAGCTCAATCTAGGATGTCTGCCCCAGACAAACGCTATGCAGGCACTATTAATTTTGGAGAACAGAGCGCGGCCGGGCCAGACCGGTATTGTACTGAAAAGATAAAAAAGCTTTGGTAATATTATCATTTTAATAAGTGCTATCCTCCCCATCAACGATATAGGCAGAGCATTCCAGCCCTTCATTTTGGTGCACAGTGCTTCCGCCAATACACTGTAGTTTAAAGTGCAGGACAAGTGGGCTGTTCTGGCAATAGTAGCGCCTAGATAAACGATATGCACAGGACTCCATATGAGATCATGTAGATTTTGGGGTTGTGTGGTGTTGTCTGTGAGAGGAAATATCTCGCACTTGTTGGGGTTAAGGCGTAGGCCTGAGTATTCACCAAACTTTTCCACTTCTGCCAGCACCCTGCCCAATGTGCAGTCAGGATTCTTTAGATATAACAGAATATCATCTGCATATAGCGTTATGATTTGTAGTTTGCCCTCGAGCCAAATCCCGAATGCGCTGTATCGTGATCTAAGAATGTCTGCAAGGGGTTCTATAATTAGAGCGAAGAGTAATGGGGACAATGGACATCCCTGTCTGGTGCCTCCTAATAGTTCTAGTATGTCTGTAAGGGAGCCATTCATTCTAATCTTCGCATAAGGACGTGTATATAATATTTGAATCCATTTTATGAATTTTGGGCCGAACCTGTAATTCCGTAGTACCCCGAATAGGAAGGGCCAGGAGACAGTGTCGAATGCCTTTCGCATATCGAGGGAGGCAGCTATCCCTTGGGTCTCGGGGGGTATTGTGGCTATGATTTTGTGGCATCGTCTTATATTTGTTGCTGTAGACATGCCCGTTATAAACCATGCTTGGTCCTCATGTACCATATATGGCATCAATGGTGTGAGCCTGGTTGCTAATATCTTTGCTAGAATCTTGGCATCTGTATTTATTAAAGATATTGGCCGATATGACCCACATTCCCCGGGGGGTTTCCCTGGTTTAAGCAAGAGTGTAATTATTTCCTCTCTGGTGGTTTCGGGGAGTTCACCTTTGTCCAATGCTTCCATCCAGACGGCATATAGTCTGGACGCTAATAAGTGACTAAATTTTTTATAGAATTCAGCACCTGGTCCATCTGTGCCAGGCGCTTTCCCATTGGGGAGTGCTTTTATTGCTTCAATTATTTGAGCCTCTGTAATAGGTTCCTCTAATGATTCCTTGGTAACATCTGCTAAAAGAGTTGCTGGTATTCGGGAGAGATAATGTTCTATCTCGGCATCCGTGACGGTGCACTGAGGGGAATGTAGTTCGTAATAGAATTTATAGAATGTTTCCTTCAATTTATTCTGATCTGTAGATATTGTACCGTCCGCCGTTTGTATGCAGGGTATAGTTGTGGGACCTCTTTCACCACATACCGTTCTTGCCAGTAGCCTCCCCGGGCGATCCCCTTCCCCATATCTGCGCGCTGCCAAAGGTCTATCAAAATATCAGATCTCTTGATCTGCTGTTTCCGTATATTCATCAAGTTTGGTCTTTATTTCTGAGCTTAATTGAGGTGAAGGGGAGAGTACATACTGGGATTGCAGAGAAGTTATTTGTGTCTCCAGCCTGGCTAGCCTACCCCTAATGTCTTTTAGAATTCCACCTTCTAAGGATATTGACTGACCTCTAATGCATGTTTTAAATCCCTGCCATAGTATGGCCTGACTTGAGACTGAGTTTTCATTGATATCGAAGTATTCTTGTATATACTGCACCACTGAGTTTTTATAAATCAGGTCTCTTAAGGCTGCTGGTTTAAATCTCCATGGTGGTCAGTCGTTAACCCTGTCGGGGATTTGCAGTGTTAGTTGTATCGGTGAATGATCAGAGTAGGTCCTAGGATAGATGTGGGAATTAGTTACCCATGCCATGCTCTCACTATCTATTAGCCATAAATCTATTCTGGAGTGCATGTTGTGGACCGTGGAGTAGTACGTATATTCTCTCCTGGTGGGTTTTAATGATCTCCAAGCATCCTTTAGGTGTAGGTCCAACATATGTGTAAGTATTGTCTGTGCTGCTTTAGTTAGAGATCCAGTTTGTGTTGATGTGCAATCAAGTTGTACATCTAGAATAGTATTAAAGTCCCCACCGCATAGCACACGGGCAGTAGGGAAATTTGCTAGTTCCTCAAAAACTGAGGAGTAGAATTCTGGGTGGTCAATGTTCGGTACATATATATTAAGGAAGAGTATTTCCTTTTCATAGAGATTGCCGTGAAGCAGTACATATCTTCCTTCAGGGTCACATTCAGCTTTGATACATTCAAACAGTAACATTTTATGTGTCAATATTGCAACCCCTTTTGCCCGCCTGGAGTATGTTGTGAAATATTGATGTGTCCCCCAATTCGGCATCAAGTGCTCGCCCTGTAGGGGTCCTGTATGGGTTTCCTGCAGGAAGATTATCTTAGTGGCTTGTCTATTTACATAGGCCAGAATCTTCCTTTTCTTAATCCTGGATCCAAGGCCCCTTACATTCCAGCTTAACACATTAATATTGTCTTTGCCTGCTTTAGCCATTGTCTATGAAGTGCTTGCAATCACGTGTACACCAGTGTGTCTCTGTTGTATGCTTAAATGCCTTCGTGCCTATGACCTGTGTGCTTTTTGCTTTCCCAACCTCCCTTCCATAACAAAACCCCAACACTCCCAAATGTATCCCTCCCTCCTCCCTCACAGTTCCCCAAACTTCAACTGTGCCATTAAATGTCCACCCCTCCCCACTCTTCAACATCACAAGCACCTGCTACAGGGGGGGCTGCGGCCTTTCCAGTGCCCATGCCTACATTGGTTATGAGTGTTGTATCCAGTTCTGGCTTGTTACTCTCACTCATCATGACGTCTTTGGCTTAGCGCTATCAATGTGATTTGAAACTTGCATTTTAGACATTCCAGGTTTGAGCCTCCCAAGGGAAGCCTCTGTCTTTGCTATTCCATCTTACTTCTTGAACGTGGTAGCAATGATATGGGTATAAAGGAACTTAGATTGCCCTCTGTTTAGATTTGTCCATTAATATGGGAATATGTGTTTCTACAAAGTTCGCTGCCTCTTCGGGGAATGTGAAAAAATATGATTTATTCTGATGTTGGATTTTGAGCCTGGCAGGGTAGAGCATTGCATATAGCACTTGCTGATCGCAAAGCATTTTCTTGCCCCGTGAAGATCTTCCTTTCTTCTTGCACCGCCAAAGTGAAGTCTGGAAAGATGCGATAGAAGGGATATTAGCTTCCCATTTTAGCTCCTGCTTCTCTCTAACAGTTTTAAAGATCAGGTCCCTGTCCCTGTAAATTATCATGTGTGCTATGATAGGCCTGGGATATGCCCCGGGTTTCGGCTTTGGGGCAAGTGATCTGTGTGCCCGTTGCACTATGAACATCGGTGACCATCCCGGGTCACCCAATAGCGTATGCAAAAGGTCCTCCACCGCTTTCTCCATTGTTCCTTTCATAGCCTCTTCCGGAACTCCCATTATGCGGATATTGTTTCTTCGAGACCTTGCTTTCAAATCTTTGCATTTGGACTTCACTGTTCCCAGTTCTATAGCCATTGTGGAGACTGTATTCTTCAGGGTTTCTTAGGCGTCTTCTGTGCCTGATATATTTGTTTCAGCCTCGGTCATGTGAGATGTTGTTTTGTCAAGTTGTGTTTTTATAGTAGCAACACTTGCTGTGATTCCATCTAGCTTGTCGGTGAGTGTTGCGAAGCCCTGCTGCATAGCCAGAAAAACAGTCTGGGGGTCCATCATTGATGCTGGGGGGCCTGCTTTTCCTGTACAGGCATTTCCTCGTCCATCTTGAGCTCAGTGTCTTTCTGCATTGTAGTCGTATATTTATCAATAGTTCCTCTGTTCTTTTTAGGGCCAAAGTTCTTGGGCATCGTTCCTGTTCTGGGGGGTATATCAGAAGAAGTTACTCCAGAGTTTCCCTTACCGACTGTCTTGTGCCCGTGATACCGAGCATGAGCTGAGATATAGAGCGTGACAAACAGGCCAACCCGCTGTCCTGGTATCAACGTATCATGTGTTGTAGTATTATGCTAGTGCAGGCCTGAGCGATGTCTATGGAAAAGTACTGTTGGAGGTGGACACCTCTGGCTACCAGCTTATTGTCTTAGTAATGATTCACCACGATCGCTGAGGTGGTTTGAATGATGGTTCATTGTCTTGGAGATTTAACTCACTGTGATCTAGTACCTGCACTAGCGCCCCGGGGGGGAATCGGGGATTCTCCTGCTTTGTTTTGCTTTTCGCCCTGTTGCTGTCGCTACCAGGGTATGATTGTATGCTAGCCCGCTGCCTCCACTACGTGCCTTAAGGGAGTTAAATGATGCGGCCCTGGTGTCTTGATTCTCCCCAAAGTTGTAGTGTCAGCATTGATGCCCTCACCGGTGCCTTATTTGTAGCCTCTAACGTGCCCTTTGGGTTCGTTTCATATGGGGTTATGAGGTATTGTTGCGACTCGCCTGCACATACGGGCCTCTTGTTTACGCAGGGCCTCTAAGTTGTCCAAGAGGGGGGCTTTGTTGTATGCGGCTTGGGTGATAACTGTCTATACTTCTTTTGATCTGCCCCGGTTGAGCACCGTATATTTCTTTCCTGGCGAGGATGCAGTGGAGGGGGGATGGGACGATGAGGCAACGCACCCCCCGCCCGTTCGCCTATGCCACTTGTTCCTACGGCGAAAAAGTCTTAAGTCCAAATGAGCAGCCCGCTCGTCCGCTCCCCCCGCGGTCTCCAGAAGCCTGGGGGCAGTGGTGCAGCTAGCAAGCCACACGAAGGACGAGGGGAAATACGCGGGGAGCGGGCCCAGCCTACCTTCTCCACGGCGGGCCTGAGCAATGGCCTGACTTCTCCTCTTCCTGGGTCGCTGCAGCGGTGAGAGCTGAGGGGTCTGCAGGCGCTCTACGGAGTTCGGATCGCCCGCGACTCTCCCTCACTGGATGGGCAGATGGAGCGCTCTGTTGCCGCCGCTCAAGTTATTCTGGTGCCGGGCTCCTCCCCCCGATCCTGAGCGGCCGCGTCCTGCGCCACCACGGGGAATCACAGGCTTCACATCTCAGGAATCTCTTCGCCTTTTGTACCAAACTTCGTGTGGGCTATCGGCTGATATTGATGCACGTTCTATGCAAAAATCGCATGGAACCGGAGTCGAAAAATAGCTTGTTTTGGCAGTGTGGCTCTGGATTCAGCCGGAGCTTACACGGGAGCTACCATTTTCTCTCGTGCGCAACAGCGCCCCCCAATTCCACTGCTCTCTTAACATTTAGAGGATTGTTCATCAGTGTTTCAAGATCTGTATCAGATTTTATTAGGATCTCCTTAACCTTTAGCTCCAGGTTGGAAAGAATGACTGATTTAGATTTCTCTAGGTGGGCCTTAATCTCACTGTAAAGCGTGTGTTCTTCTGCAGTGACAATCTAGCGAAAAAGAGACACCAATTTCCATTCTGCAAGAGATCACAAGGATTTTAAACCCAACTCAAATCTAAGGCTAATAGTTAATGTACACGTTGGAAGCCCAAGGTCTCTCTTCCATAGCAAGCCCTCTAATGTTTGCCAGTTTATGTGCCAGAATAATGGTTTGTCCTCTAGGCCATATAAAATCACTGGTAGGGCTTTGGCCACGTAATATTTGATTAGGGGTAGGATAGAAAATGTGCAATATTTGGTGAGAATGTTTTTCATCTGAGGGATGATTTGCAAAATGTTCTCATTCACATCTGATTCCACTTTGTATAATGCTGGTGAAGCATATACTTTGTACCCCAGGTAGATTACATCTTCTACCCTTGGGATAACCTGACCCCCCAGTACCAAGTTGGAGTAGTGGGACTTTTTTCTTGAGTGCTTGAATACAATTATCTTGGATTATGATGGGTTAATCGACAGCCCGTTTGTCTCTGTGTACTCCTCCAGCTTGAACAGTAAGCGCTGAAGACTGATTGCCGTTTTATCCAACAAAACGATGTTGTCAGTGTAGGCCTGCCAGTGAATCCTTCTGCCATTGATCACAGGGCTGGCCAACGCTGCCGGCTCTAGGGTAATGCCCATATTCACCAGTTACAAGTTGAAGAAGAGAGGAGCCCCCAAACAACCCTGTCTGATTCCTCTCTCCACCTTGATGAGCTCTGATAAATGACCCTGCTCATCAAGTTGCACTCTCAGTATGGTATCCCTGTACTATTCTACCAGCATTGAAAGCAAACCCTTGGGGATCCCCCTACTCCTTAGTTTATTCCATAGATGTGCCCTGTCCACCTGGTCAAAGACCCTGGAGAGGTCCACCCATAACCCATACAAGGGAGGATCTCCTTTATCGTTGGTGTTTTCACTAACCAGGCTCAAAACTAGCCCATTTAGGGTAGTGGCCTTGTCTAAATCCCGTTTGATGACTGGACAGAATGTGCACGCTTTCCACCCATTTTGTGAGGTCTTGCAACAGCAATTTCATAAACACTTTACTTTCTATGTCAAGGAGGGCGATTGGGCGATAATTCACTGGTTGTAACCAATCGCCCCCCTTGAAAAAAAGGAATGACAATTGCGGTCTTCCAGAATGGGGGAAATGTTTGACGCACTAGTATCTCCTTGAAGAGTCGGTTTAGCAGCTTAGACCACAGAGTCTTGTTGTTCTTCAGGACTTGATATGTAAACCCGTTCAGGCCAGGGCTCTTGAGACAGAAGACTTAGTTATTATGTCCTTGATGTCTTGCTCGCTGAAAGAGAGCTGCCAGGGAGCACTTAATTCCACCTTATGCAAAGTTACTCTAGAGTTCTCAAAGTTTTTATTCAGGTATTCAACCCAGCCGGATTCTGGTACCAGGTTGCATTGAATATTAGACGAGTTAGATTCCAATTGACCTATGACTAGAGTTGTTATTGTTATTTGTAGTCGTAGCATTCTTTGGCCCACAGATCAATTTTTATATTCTTGCTTCAATTTTTTGGCCTCTCTTCTATCACTTTCAGGGCCACTTCCTGATCTTTTCAACCTTCTTAACTTTTGTCTAGGTGAAACAGGTAGATTGGCAGATTGCCCGGGGCTGACAGGCTAAGGAGCCAAAGGAGCTTTTGCAATGCTGTTTTTCGTGGTGTTTTTCAAGCCTGCAGCAAGAAGGAATCGCAGTATTGCTGCCGAAAGGCAATCAATTGGAATAAAGGATGAGTCACACCACTTTTCAGACAAGCAGGTAAGTAAAGAATGTGTAAAATATTTTGACCGGGGACTATCAAACCAAGAGGCTTTTGCAGTTTTTCGTTGTTTTCACAACTTCGTTGAACTTCCGCCAAAAATATTCTCAATAAAAGTGGCGGGGAGCAGTCCGCGGGAACAAAGGAGAAATCAAACCAATTGTCAACGACAGAATGATTATTTATGTTATTCCTTTTTTTCCCCCCTTTGTCAGTCAGCTGTTGTAAAGCCCTCTGCTCCCAGCCTTACCGCATTTAGTTGTACTTTCTTGAGTCTGGTCCCGTTCACTTCTCTTCCAACGTGCCTTGATGAGATGCTTCAGGATAAATCCTGGCTATGTGGCACTGTCGCAGTAGTAGCGTGGTGGAGGAATATGGAGGAACCCAGGCTCTGCAGACTCAAAGGACTTGAAGACCCAAAGACTCTGCAACCGAGTCTGCGGCCACTCTGTGGCGGGAGTCGCTTTATGAATGCACTTGATGATGAACACAGAAAGAGGATTGCACAAGTCCAGCAGCTCCAACTGAAACACGCAGGTAACAAGCAGGAAACAGAAAGTAGAGTCCGCCCAAAGACTCTGCAACCGATGAGTTTCTCTTTATTGGTAAATTTGAAGCTGATAAAGTGATGGTCAGTCCAGTCTACTGCTGTGATGGTTTCTATAGAAATATGGACATTTGATGTAAGTATCCAATCTAATATCCTACCCTTGTCATGTGTGGGTGCCTTAACTAGTTGGGTAAAATTAATATCCGTAAGGGAAGCATGGAGAGCAATCCCTTTGTGGTCATGTTTATCGTTAAACCTAAGTTGATGTCACCTAGGAATATGAATTTGGTATTTGGCTTGAGGTGAGGAGTGGGATATCCGATTCCGGATGATTGCCATTGTTGGGCGCTCTATAGATGACAAGGCTGTTGGTTGTGGTTTTAGAGTCCATTGTGATTTTGACAAGGAGTAATTCATAGCCTTCTAGTAAGTCAAGTGAGCAAGATCTAAGTTGAAGGTTAGTTTTGGCAATGATAGCCATGCCACCTCCTGAGGCATTTAGTGGATCAGCCCTAAGGATACTGTATCCAGGTGGGATAGCCAACACTAATAGAGGTCCTGAAGCTTGGTGCAGCCAGGTTTCAATAACGACTAGTAAATCCAGTTGTTGATCAATAATTAGGTTGTGTGTCTTAATGGCATGCGCTCCAAGTGAGCGTACATTGAGGAGGGCGCCTTTAAGGGTGGGAGAGGGCGCTGGAGGAGGAGGAGGTGGGGGAGGGGGTGATTCCTGAGTCTGGAGGGTCTGGGTTGTTTGGTTAATGGGCTAAGTTGAGGTGTGGTCTTGGTAAGTGGATGTGTAAGGTTGGCAGCAATAAACATCTTTGTAAGTGTCTTAATAAGTGGATTTTGCAGTTGTATGTGAGGTGTATGCCTAGTAGTAGGACTGCCATGGTAATGGTGGGAGGTTCGTGTTGCTAGTCTATTTAATCTGGCGATTCCTAAAATAGGGTATGTCGTAATGGAGTGGCGTGATGTTAGTCTGGATCTGGGTGGTGTACATGATGGTGGTATAGGAGTATGGGTGGTATTACACAAAGTGGTTTATTTAATCTCCATTGAATCAATTTTGGTGGTCAATGTGGCGATGCCGCTATAGTTATTCTGGGTGCATTTATGGACTATTAAAGGTGGGAAGGGGAGGCTTTGGGTATGAAAGGGGTGGGGCATGGGAGTGGAAAGTGCATGTGGAATCCAAGTCTAGCTAGACCTTTACCCACTGGGCTAAAAGCGCCTTCCGTACAGCATATAGAATCCTCTATAAAATGGTATGGGTTCATGATGGTTGGAGTCATACTTGGGTGCCACGGGGCAATTATGAGGATTATCACAGTAGAGATAGTGCACAGCATACGGGCTAATGAACCCTGCCTGCTCTCATCCACTACACAAAGTGGGTTAGTAGTGACCAGATGTCGTAAGCAATTGGATGGGAGTATAAAAGTAGTAGAAGTGAAGTGTTAATGTCCGTCACTTAAGTACCTGCTAAATATTAGTTTAACATGAATGGGCCGTATTTTTTATCTCTGGCACAGTGACGGTTCACAAACAACAGGAGTAGGAATAGGCAACAGAGTAAGATAACGATGAGCACATTACAAAGCTGGTATGGTAATAAATCAAAGTGTTCTGAAATAGGATACAGTAATAATAGCAAGGGAGGTAGCAATGCAAAAGTGGTTGAATTTCGCTAAATAGTGTGTCTGAACAGTTCAATATGAAGCTTTGTTAGCAGGCAAGGCACTATTAATTCATAACACGGGTTTCAGTGTCACCTGGTTCCATAGGGCCTGTGGGTTTATTCTTGTACAATTTTTCGGATCACAACCGTCCAATGACGCTCTACATAGTAGCAAAAGTGGATAGGAATGACACTAGTGCAACCGTACGCTTAAAGACATGCACAATTGTAATCAATCAGGCTAGTGGAGACTATAATTCGGCACATACGTAGTAATAGAGAACAGTTTGTGCGGATACGGAAACTGCACGGCATAATACAGAACATGTTATTGAGATTTTTGTGTTTGCAGG
This sequence comes from Ambystoma mexicanum, assembly GCF_040938575.1. Classification (NCBI taxonomy): domain Eukaryota; kingdom Metazoa; phylum Chordata; class Amphibia; order Caudata; family Ambystomatidae; genus Ambystoma; species Ambystoma mexicanum. The sequence goes on from NC_090928.1 coordinate 672,978,717, forward strand.
ACGTATTTCTAGTGTTTAGATTTGAAGGGCGAGCAGACAATAAGACCCAATTAGAATGGTTTAGGCGTGCAAGTAGAAAATGAAGCTTAAGAGTGAAAACTCACGGCCGAGGAAGAAAGAGTTACTTAATATATTCAGCATTTCACCGTTTCTCCTGGCTCCGACAGGCACGGGACAGGAGCCTTAGTTAGTGTGCCTTCATTGGTCGGCCGGCTTACACCAGCCGGCGGCACAGGATTGGCAGATGAGGCGAAAGTCAGCCAATCAGAGGCAGGCTTTAGGACCTGGGAGGATTAGGCAGTAAATGTGATTTTGGATCGTTGTAGTGGCCATTTTAGCCATTGCTAGAACTCTCCCCACATGGGCACAACTTAGCCCTACCTCGGCCTACTACAGTTGAGGTTGGTGAGGAGTCGGTACGAACGTCCAGCCCTCTGGAAAGTTCTGCTCCTGAAGCTGTGCGTAGGCAGTCTAAGCCTTGCTTGGCAGAAATCAGACTGATTGGATCCTCAGGATTCACATTAGCAAAGCCTCCCTTTCCGAGTTCGTTGGAATGATTTTTGGGGGACCCTTGGTGTATATCGAACTCAGGGAGTGTAATCTCCATGGGAGATGGTGAAGAGCATACCCAAGATCATTTTGAACTGGAGCTCTCACCCTGGCTTCATTTACGGGCTCCTTCACATCCTTCACTAGCGGGCAGCACTCGTCAACATCCACCAGCCCCTCCAGAATTTAGCCGTCTGTTGGCTCCATCTCTCCACCTATTCTGTCGTTCCATGAAAAGTCGTTCATTTTCACTTTGGAAACTGCCGCACTTCCCTCCATTACCTCAGTGGCAGAGAGGCCCCTACCCCAACTGGCTGTGGGCTCCCCAGGTTTCCATATTATCGGAGGGCATTTAGAGGGTCTCATGGTGTACCTCGGAGGGGGCGGTAAACGGGCTGCACCTGAAATGTGCTTTGAAGTAGTAGCAGAAAAGGAAGGAACCCTGAATGGGCAGCAATACCTCTACACCCCCACTTCAGAGGATGCCTGATGCACGACCTCCCTCTCTGGTTCCACCACCTTACACGGGGGGGGTACATTTGGATTTAGCTGGGCATTGTCAATGGCCACTGGATTAGACCAGGTTCCAAGTGTGGTTCTGAACCGGACTCACCCCCCTGCTTCCAGCAAGGGGGCTCATGGAAAGCTGGTTTGTTGTCTGAGTAGGAGTAATCAGGATAGAGGGGGAGGGGGAGCAGGATTCATAACATCCTCCCCAGTCTCTCGGGGCTCCGCTGTCGGCATTTCCTCCGAAGTCACGCCGGTCCACATCTCCTCACACCTATCCACAAGGAGGGTTTCCGGCAGCTTTTGCGCACTTCCCTTGCCCTGAACCCCCAGCAGAGCTACTGGCAGGTCGTGTTGGGTGGCTGTTGCCGCAAGAGACACAGAAAGTGAGGATGATGTAGAAATAAGTTTTACTGCACCTCTGCAGGACCTAGAAAATTAGGAACCTCTGTGGGGTGAATGCTCACCTGATGGGTCAAAAATACTGTTGTTTTGTTTTTTTTGGGAAACATACCTAGAAGGGCATGAGGAAAAAGGAGACATGGACAGGGTCACATGGGTGTGGGTGCGCAAGGAGAAAAGATCACGAATGAAGGGGAAAGACAGTTTGATTGAAAGATCGATTGAAGGGGGGAATGTACTAAAGGTGCTAATTCAGCGCCAGATAGGGGGACGCACCTACCACCCCCGGGAGTAAAGAAGGGGGGGCACAACAGCTGCAAGGGAGTAATAACAAGGGAACACCAAGACACAGTCACCTGATAAAACAAAAGTTCACTGGGAAGGGCAGGGCTAATGATGCAAAGCGTGCATAGCCCAACATATTGTCTATAAGAAAAGAAATAAACAATATCTTTGGTAAACACATGCAAGAAGGAAAACCCTGGGGGACAGGCCCAACCCAGGAAAACCCAATCTGAAACACGTGACCAATACTCCAGGGGCCAAGGAGGAGGGAAATGGAGCTCAAGCTGCTCGTCATAGGCACATCGAAGCAGCTAGAACGGCACATGGTGATGTAATTATAGGGTGATCAGCCAATCCAGCAGTCACACAGGGTAGAGGGGAAATGGACTTGAGCCAATGTACCAGTCACATGGCCACACTTGCCCATTGGCAGGTGGCTATGGGAAAGGGGCACTGGAGAAAGTGGTGTTCCTGGGAGAACCAATCAGATGATAAATCACTGTGCTCTGGGGGATGGGCCTTCAGAGTATCCACCACCACCGGACTTGGGAAGGTCATCATCCAGCAGGTGTCATGTGAATGTCTCCTTTCCCACCAGTGTGTTGCCTGGTGTGTGTTCTTTTTTTAGTGAAAGTTTTTATGGTGTGATCGGAAGACCCCTTAGTACATTTTTAATCCTTTTTAAATCAAATAAACCCACTACCAGTTGTGGCTCCTATCGCCCTTTAAAGGTAATAAATGTTGATGAAAAATATGTGCCTGAATACTTGCCTTTAAACTACTGCCAATATGACCAACCTACTGCATCCGGATCAATCTGGGTTAATTTCTAATAGATCCACAGTGGTAAATCTTAGAAGACTATTTTATATTATGGCCCAGCTGGAACCAAGAGTTTCTGCCATAGCTGCCACACTTGACTCCTATCATTTTCTTTTTACTACTCTAAACATTTTTGGATTTGAGAGGTACTTACTTAACTGTATGAAATGTCATTTTTCTTCCCCCTATTGTCAGAGTCTCCACTAATGGTATCCTCTCACCTCCTTTCTCTCTTGGCACTTGTACCCCTCGGGTAAGTATGCTTTCTCCAGTGATTTTTGCTTTGGCCGTGTAGAGGAACAGCTGTATAACACTGCAGGAGACCCCGCCCTCCTTCCTTCCCTATATTGGAGACTTGAGACCATGCTGTGTTTGACACAAGCCGTTGTACCAAAACCACAGCGAGTGTTTGGAAGAAGGTACCCATTGAGAGAACCTTATCGAGTGTACCCTCGAAGGGACAATAACCTGCAGGATTAACTCCCTGAAGGAATATGAAAAAGGAGCAAAGAAGAAGAGCTAGTGATGTCATAAGAAGGTGTACAAAACCTCTCGATACACTGTCTGAAGAATGATGTATGTATCTAGGATCCTAGAGGGCCAATGATGAAGTGAGGATCAAGTGAACACTCAAGTATAAAAAATTTAAAAAATCAAGATTACACATGTACAAAGTACAGCAGAAAAAAACGTTCAATAAATGTACATACGCTGAAATGCAAGGCAGATTAAGTCATCATAGAAGCTAGCTATAAGTAATTAATAGAATGCAGGCGAAGCTGCCATTGCACAAAAACTGGACATTGGTATCATGAATTAAGTCAGAACCCATGAAGAAGGAATGGAAAACTGTGTCGCAGTAAGAATAATAGGCTTTTGGAGCTGCGTGGCGAGGCACGATTCTAGAAACCGAGGTCAGCTATTTACTCTGAAGAAGAACGAGTATGCAGAGGATGAACCTTCTCAAATTGAGGTGCAAGAAGGAAATACAAAGGATTCCAAGCAATGATTCATTTTGAGCATTTAAAAGCTGCAGGATGAAATGAATCGTGGTCTCCTGTCATTTGAGCCAAGGATGGAAATAGAGTTTGAACTTGGAGTTCAAGACATGATAGCAAGTGCCTTCACTGCTCTGCATTCTCAAAGACAAGGATACTCTCCAAGACCAAGTACAAAGACAATCTCATGGCAAAAGACATTGGTGATGTGAGATGCTGGGCTAATTGGGTGGTGAGGTAGTTTCATGTCTTAACTCTTTGCACATGGGTCTGGGTTTACGTGCTGCTAAATTAACTGAATGTCCCAGACATGGCAGAAGCGTGCCAAACAATTATATCAGTCCATATAACGAAGGACCTTATCGTTTTAAAACCAGTAAGAAACTGTGTATCTAATGTTTCTGAAATTACATGTTTTTAGAGGTATTCATAAGTTGTCCACCTGATAACGGACAGCCAATAATAGTCCTGGCTCCTTTAGAAATATATACTTAGATATCTCCCTTAACCAATCCTGACCCTTGATAGGTTTTTATTATTGCCACATAGCATGACATCACTCTGACACAGTATTTAGTATAAAGTCTGTATTTTGTGTAAGATCTTTGAGAGACTGAGCATACGTCCGTTGATGTTCGTTGTAACCTCCCTGTTTTAGATAATTGTTAATAAAACAGTACTTTGTTACTTCCTGAGTTGGTTCCATTATTTGGACTCAGAATTATTCTGGTGTGATCCCATCCATTCCATATGCACGTTCCTAAGGGCCATATGCTCACGTGGTAGCAGTGCGGATGGTTCAAAGATCCCAACCAGTTAGACTCCTGAATTTTTAACGATCGGGCATCCTCCACTATTAACTGGAAGATCGTAGAGTTTCCTGTGGAGAGCGGCCAATAGAAATAAACTAGCAAGAAGAATCGAGACGGTGGGCAGGTCCTTCTTTGAAGAAATTCCTTATCTGTTTCCACAGGCGCTCTGCGGACGGAAGGTGAAGTGGCCGGATTGCTGGAGTCGATACCGAAGGCCTCAAGTTGATTAACAAATGTAAGTAGACAAAGGGAAATTGCAATATAAAGGGGCAGGATTGTGATATTTTAAGTAACAATACATTTTGTGTAGATAAAGAAACACCTAAAAGAAATCCTTGTTCAAGGGAATTGGAAGAAGGCGTCTCAAACTCCAATAGGAGTATTAATGAGAAAAAGGGAAAAAGCCCTGTCAGGACCATGAAAGGTGATGCCTTAAGCCCTATACAGGGTAAAATAGGTAGAGGAGAAAGAAGTATACCCCTTATTATAAATGGTCACTAATGAAGGGTAGGTGATAACGGGGGTTATTAATATGTAACGTGAGAATATCTCAAGTATTGTTGTTGTGTGAAGTATCAAGAATTAACAGGACCATGAAAAGCTGATAGTAACAGTGTTTTGAAGTTAAGGTGTAGTAAGCAATTGGCACCAATCAAAAGACAGAATGGTTAGTGAAGCAAACAAGGATTCAGCAGCGATTGATGGTGCTTGCTGATATTTGTGGTTTTAAAAAAAACTATAAAGTGGTGATTTGAGTTCAATTAAAGGGTTTTATTTAACGATCTGGTAAGTATCGACAGTCAAGCGAAAATTGTCATTATGGAAGACATTCCTCTCATGCATCTTTGTAAACACTGCCAAAACATGCGCCCAAGCTCAAACAATATAGTGCATAATCGTGAAAGGGCACAGTGGATAAAATATTCATGCCATGGCCACAAGGGGGATCATTGTCAAAAGCATTACTAAAACATATGACCACAAACATGCACGCTGCGTACACAGGAAAGAGATTAGAGAAAAGGTTGGCAATTTTAGAGCTTTGGAAGATTGATCAGGAGGAAAAGGAGGACTCACCACCAGAGGACTGGATGCTTAATCAACATAAGGGAGAAGGCATTGCTCCTTCAGTTACTCTTACCTTGCCTGAGATTAAGAGCGCAAATACAGAAGAAATAGGAGTCTATCCGTTAAAGGAACTAAAAGCAGCTGCAGGGTATAGTAACCCGACATATGAACCCCCCACTTACAGTAGTGATGATAGTCCAGAAGAAAGTAAAAGAAAGGAAGGTGGCAGTTAGTTTATATGAGAAAAGGAAGAAAGAGGTGAGGGGTCCATGGACAGATAAAGACAGAGAAATTAAACGATGGAAGGGAGAAAAGGACATGGCTGATGAGGTAACGATCATACAGAATAAATAGATGGGATGACAGACATTACTCAAGTTAGATGGTAAAAGCAGGGAGGAGGATAGGTGGAGAGAAGATACGACGAGCAAGAAAAGAAGGACAGGGAACAAGAAAGGAGGTTGAGGGAGGATGAGCAAGGAAGGAAAAGCAAGGACTGACAGGAACAGATATATAGGGAGGAACAAGAGAAAGATGGGCAGAGGAACAAAGTAAGTAGGACAATAGACAAAGGGCGATAGAAGAAAGGGATAGGAAGGAAAGAAAGCGAGAGGAGGAAGAAGCACAAAGAATAAAAGTATAAAAGATTGCAGAGAAAGAAAGAAGAAGAAAAAGAAGAAGAAGAAGAAGAAGAAGAAGAATGAAGACAGGTAGTGAGAAGGGAAGAACGAAGGCAAGAAGAGAGGGCAAGAAGGGATGCGGTAAAGCAAAGAGAAGTAGATAAAGAAATAAAATGAAATAGGAGTCAGTGAGGACTGGATGCCAGTCTCATCCTTAAGAAACAAATGAGACCAAGAGAGGAAATACGATGGGATAGAATAAAATAGATCCCCAATAGAGGGAACAATGCCAGAAATACCTATGGCAACACAAGAGGAAGAAATAGATGATGCAAAAAGTATTGGGGAACGGATTGATAAGGTATACAAACAACTGAGACAGGATAGTTTAGGACATGAGGAAGCCATGAGCATTCCCCAATATCGAAATCACAGGTTTAAGAAGAAAATATGCTTACCAGTGAATACCGTGCATTGTCCTTAAGTAGATCAGATTTAGACAGAGAAGAGGAGGATAGTCACGCCAGTTGGGGTTTAGCAATGTGAGACGAAGGGTATTGGGCCGTGGGGCAGAGGGAGAGGTTGCATGTATGCCCATAGGAAACCTTCCCATGGATAAGGAGGTGAGATGGCCAGATCTGGAACACCCTAAAGAAAGAACGCCCAATCCTGTATCATATCCTGAACTTCCCTGAAGATGATCATATAATAAGAAGGGAGAGTCCTCACCGTATGTAAGTAGGCTAAGTTCACTACCCGCAAGAACACGGATAGGGATGATTACACCTGCCATAGATAGACTAATAGTGGGATCTGACTATGGAATGGGGTTCTCACAGTTACCCTTGTTGGAAAAGGGGGAGCAGGACCACAATCCATTCCATGGCCACAGATGGTATTAAACATTTGGTAATACATGGTGATTTGAACAAAGAACATTCCTCATTTACTCACACATTTTAAGTGACATTTAGAGCTCTGCTAGATAGTTTTACAACTCTTTGAATGATACAACAGATATCAAAGGTCAGACACATCGAAAATCAAGGGCACTGAGACAGAGATTGCAGGTGTTTTATCTATGTTAGCTTCTAATGAATATTCAGTATTTTCCCACTATGGGTCACGTGCAATGGGACCGTGTTAGCAATAGACTTATCCTTTATTTATTGAGATTTCTGCTATTATCAACGTGTGTGTTGTAAGTGACTTCAATCCAGCACTCCACTAAGTCAATGCTTAGTATGGGATGCCCAATGGAAGCCCTTCTTTATATATTTCGATGTCAAAGTTCTTTCAATCTGGATGATGAACCCATATATAACGCCCTTCTGTTTGAATCTCCCCGACCTGACTGAGCAAGAAGCAGGTTAGTTTTGCAAATTAAAAGGTTTATTTGAAGAATTGAACAATATATATGTCACACTTTTATGAATAAAATAATATCTGAATAGCACACTTATGAATATGAACAGTAATCAGTAATGGGTAATATCACAATATCAACAATCTCTTTAATCATTTAGGAGTAGGAGTATAAAGGATCAGGTTGAAGAGAATATTTTATATGATTCAAGGAAATTCAATGGTGGGAAAGAATGCAACACAGAAATAAACTTGATATGGTTTCAATCAAAAGACAATATGATCACTTTTTCCCCTGTGACTACTCACTCCCCCCACTATGCAGTATGAAGAGATGGAAATGAGGGCACACAGGTTTCAGGAATACACTCAATAATGCAGTTCAATCCCAGTTCCCCCAGAAAGCGTAGAGAAAACAGGTATGATTTTAAAACAGGCAAACATGCTTTTGAATGTGATTGCAATGAATGGGAAAATATGCTAAAATGATTTTAATTCACTAAAGGAGATCCAGCACTAGTGAGAATGACTTTGGATTGGTACAGGTCAACACTAGCAATGATTCATGAAGGGTTATCAGATTGAAAACGAATTTCAGCAGTTGCAAACAAGAAGCAGCTATTTTGACATGTGGTGAAAGTGAGCTAAATTGCAATTCGTGGTAACATTTCCGCGTGCGTGAAACGAGATTATGGAAAAACTATAATAAATTGGAATATCGTTTCAGGTTAGTTGGAGAGCTTAGGATCTTAGCTTCAAATTGACAGTTAAATTTCGGTTCTAGGACGTGCGGTTCAAAAGTATAGAGGATTTTGAGAAGGTAGATTTTTTGGAAATCAAGTCAAGATTTCAAAAATGACAGATTGCGCTTTAAAGATTTAGCAACAAGGATAGGCTTAGACTAAGGAGCTATGAAGAAGCAAGACACTCAACGGGCAGCCACCAGAACAGGGCGCCTCCGCTCTGATCTCTGTCCATCAAAACACTTGTCCCTCTTCAGAAAATATCAGCGCGAAGATGATTATTGCTACAATTATCACAAACAATAGAATGAGAAGAATTCAGGAAGGACACAGGATTCTATAATGCAGTTCTGGATAAAGTGAATGGATGGAATAGTATTATTTTAAACTAAGAGATGACTCTGGACAGTTTTAGAGTAAATACTCACTCCTAGGCTTTAGACAGGAATGGGCCTCGTCAAGATCTGATCTGGTCAAGGGTTTGGCTTCACTTGCCACCGGACAGGCCTCAGGCACTCTGCGTTCTGCTCTCAGCACTACACTGCGGTCTGGGTGGCCTCTTGAACTGGATCTGACATGTTCTGGATACAGCTCTATTCTCAGTTTCTGGATCTGGGTTCTAGCAGAGGGTTCTTGACTAGAACAGCAAAACAGCTCAGCCAGGCTGTTGGATTTTGAGATGCCCCTTGGAAGTTTAGGGGTTAGAATCAGGTTGCAAAAGATTCTGAAGGCCTGCTGCAAAGAGTTCAGTTTTGGGTTAGGCCTCTGCTTCAGGGTTCTAGAGTTTGGTTTAGAGTCTGGATCTGGAGTCTGGAATTTTCCTGCAGGGTGCTGCGCCAAGAAATCAGTTGAGTAGTGGAAAAGTGTGTGTCCTATCTATCCTCACAGTCCCTATTTATGTATTTCCAAAGTGGGTGGTGAGGCTGATTCTACAATGCCCAACCCTCTAAGGATCTGATAGGCTAGAGGATTTCCTATCCCCTGATTGGAGAAAGGATCAGTATGTCAGAATGAGTCAGAGTGATGCTGTGTTTATGGTCCAAAAGAAATCCCTCCCTTTTGCTTTTACATAGAAAATCTATTTTTCCCAAAAAACATATTTCCCAGATACACAAGTTGTTGAGAATACATAGTTAGATGACAGATTGCTTAAGGTATATTTCTGTTCAAATCCCATGTTTCTACGAGCTTGGGTTCAGAAATGACAACATCTTTGCACTTTTGGAGGGTTTCTCAATATTCCTTCTGCACCAAATTTGATACATGCATGCATGTCCTCTCTGAACATATTGCTGTAGGTTTTTATGTTTCTAGCATAAACACAGTATCTACAATATGAATAAAGTCACAGAACATCGCACAGAGTCTATCTTAGTCTTGAACTGTGAGGGAAATTTTCATTTCAACAATCTCAAAGTTTCACATTTTTGTCAGCTCGGTAAGATTTTTTGTAAGCATTTTTATAAAACATACATTTATTCCAATGTTAAATCCACATCTCAGTCTGGTCCGCCCCAGAGCTGGACTGACTCAAAGGTCACGTGTTCTGTTTCCTGCCAGCAGTTTGTGGTCAGTTACACCCCAAATTAGCATTCCCTATTCAGTCCAAGGAATCTATTGTTCCTTTCTCCGGGCTGCAGAGAAAATCTCCTCCCCTCTTGATTAGCTTGCCAATGTGACATCCTCCTTCTGGTGGGAATGACAAGGTCTGAAGGGTTCTTAGGGGAAGCAAGCCTTTTGGCGTTCTAACTGCCCCAGGTTACTTTCTGATCAATTGTAACATAGTTCCTTGTAAAAAAAAATAACATTTATAAACTTAAAATAAGCAACATATCTTTAAATCAAGTCTTTTTCAACATGAAATCACTGTGTGGCACTCTTATATGGCATTTTGATGGAATTCTATTCTTTGGCATATTTAACTTTTGAAACACCAGTTCTCCTGTTAGAATTATAAATCGCCAGCACCTGACAGAGGTGAGCAATGGTACTACACCCATTATGACAGCTGTCTTTCCATCAAGTATCTTTAAAATAGGATTTTGTTCTGAGAACAAATGATTCTTGCTGACATTGTATTGATATGGATTCTTGCAGATAATGATGTGAACACCCAACAAAGAGGTTGGATCTTTTAGATGATTTGTGAGCCATGATTTAATCAATTTTTGACAATCAAGAAAATGGATTTTCAACCAGCTCTGTGTTTCTTTTTGCACTCTGCATTGCTTTTTCCAAGTGGTTTCAGGCTACTTTGTGGGTAGCCCAATGGTGGTTTTTGGCAGTGATCTCCTGTGCGCACTAAGATAGGCAAAAGTGGATGTTGGCCTATTTTTCAGGTTTTCACTGCACAATTTCTGGTGATTTCTAGCGAGCAGCATGCTTTCCAGTGGCCATTATGATGTTTCTGCTGCCAGCAATGCACACTGATGTTGCAGGGCTTGGATGAGTGGGTTCATACATCCCACAAGCCCCCCTCTTGCGATGGCCATTGAACTTTCCTCTATAGAACTTCGCAAGACTGGGATGTCAGCCTCATCTCTCCGGATTCTACAAATGGCAAAGTTCAGCATATTTTCCTCCATCAGGGGTGAGACCTGTCCGGTGGATCAATCGGTTCTCCTTGCCAGTCCTGATGGGAGTATTGAGCGATACCCCGGGCCCCTCGGATCTTTGCTCCCGGTCCCTGGGTCGTCCTCCTTGGTCAGTCTCCATGGTTTATCTCTCTCTCTTTCTCCTAGGATGACAAAGCAAAAACATATTTGTAGACATTTCCCCACCACTATTAATGTAGTGGGGCGGACACATACATTTTATAATCAAATAACATTTGAATTATTGTATTTTATAGACTATATAGGGAATATTTTAGAGATAGACTTTTATGGATCTGGAGTGGCCCTGTCTGGGGTTCCAGAAGACTCCTCCAGTTGCTGCAGAGTGTGCCTAGGATGGCAACACTTCAGCTGATTAATATGGACCCACTTATCTTCCCCTTCTGCCAAACCGCCTTTGGGGATGCAGATCTTGTAGGCGACTGGTGAGATCTTGTCTACAATTTCAAAAGGTCCCTTCCAGGTAGGCAGACATTTCCGCTGTTTGGCCTGGTTCCTTTGGAAATTGTATAAATAAACCCGGTCTCCTACATTGTATTCTTTTCTGGTAGTCTTTAAGTCATAGTGGGTCTTCATGCTGTCGGCTGAACTTTCTAGATTTCGCTGCGCATAGGCAAAAGCACGTTGAAGGTGTTTTCTTAAATTTTCAACATACTCATGTGTTGTGAAGGCATTCGTCAATGTCTGCTCTTGGGTGCTGTAGAGCAGATGCTGGGGAAGCACCATCCTGCGTCCAGTCATCAGCTCAAACGGTGACATTTTAGTTGCAGATGAAGGGGTAGATCTGATGGCCATTAGGACAAGAGGTAATCGGATATCCCAACTTGGCCCAGAATCTGCCACAAACTATTTTAATATGCTCACAATGATTTTGTTGTAATGTTCTACTGCACCACTAGAGGCTAGCCGGTAAGCAATATGTAGCTTTATTTTAACCCTAAGTATCTCCCACATCTTTGTCATTACTTTGCTGGTGAAATGGCTACCTCTGTCTGACTCAATCCTTTGGGGTAGTCCAAAACGCGAAAAGATGTGGTTGATCATCAGGGCAGCTGCTGTTTCTGCCTTGCAATTTGGGGCCGGGAGACATTCCACCCATTTAGTAAATAAGCATGTCACGGTCAACATGTACTTATTTCCCCTAGAGGAGCGAACCACGGGCCCGATAAATCTACTTGCAAATCTGACCATGGCAGTGTCATCCCCCTCTTTTGGAGAGGCGCACGGTGTGTGAGGGATGTTGGCTGAAATTGTGCACACACAAGACACCCCTTCAAGTATTGGTCAAGGTCCTGCCCAATGTGTGGCCAGTATGCAACCTCTCTTAAGATTTCAAGTGTTGTATGAAACCCCCTATGACCGGCCCTGGCCGCATCATGGGCGTGACTTAACATCAGGCTTCGGAATGAGGTAGGAACCACCCACTGATCATGGCCAGCTAGAGATTTCCTTACCAGAAAAACGTCTTCGATTCCGAACATTTTTGGACATTTCATTAACACTCTGAGGTCCTCTTTCCCAATGTAATCGGTATCCATCAGGGGAAAGTTCTCAGGGTCCTCAATGTGTTGATAAAACTTACCAATTATTGGATCCCCTTTTTGAGCCGTCATCAAATCAGCATCTCGGGTCTCCTTACCCCCTCAAAAGATGAATCAGGGGTCTGGTCATCTCTGCGTAGCCCTCAATGAACTTTCTGCTTTAATTAGTTAGTCCAAGGAGGCTCCTTAGTTCCCGCAGAGTTGTGGGGTCCTTCAGTTTCTGGAGTGCTTCCACTTTCTTTTCCTGGGGACAGAGACCCTGAGGAGTAATCTCATGCCCCAAGAAATTAACACGGGTTCTACACCACTGTGCTTTCTGAAAGGAAAGTTTTGCTCCGGCGGCCCTCAACTGTGCCAGAACATAACGGATCTCCGCTATGTGTTCCTCCACAGTTGAGCTTTGATGAGGCATCATCTACATAAGCCAGGTTACCCCTCTCACCCAGGTCGGGCATGGCCTTATGTAGAAAAATGTTGAACTTATTGCCGGAGTTGAGGTATCCGAAGGGAGTCCGGGTCCATGTGTACTGCTTGCCCCCAAAGGTAAAAGCCAGCTTGTATTGGTCCTCCCTACTGACAGGTACAGTCCAGTATCCATTGGTCAGGTCTATTGCAGTGAATACCTGTGACCCCTGGATCTGGGCCAGCCCTTGGTCAATGTAGGTAAGAGTCCATCGGGAAGTATGGACCAGTTTGTTGAGCTCCCTAAGGTCGGCGCAGAGTCTCCACTGGCCATTTGGCTTCAATATTCCCAGCACCGGATTATTGAAGGTGCTGTGGACTGGAGGGATTATCCCATGGGACTCAAGGTTTTTAATGATTTCAGTCAGGGACTCCATTGATGCGAGAGGCAAGCGATATTGCTTCACAAACACTGGAGTCATACCAGGGTCCGTGGGAATTGTTGTTGTGTAGATGTCGGTGCGACCACAGTCATATGAGTCCACCGCAAAGAGATCCTGAAAATCCAAGAAAACTTTTTTGAACTTTTGCTTCTGCTCCAGAGTCTCACAGGCATCAGCTAGGTTGACTCTCTCTTCAACCATCTGCCTGAAGACTGGAAAGACTTCTGGTTTTACTATCTCAGCTGCCTCCTCCAGCTGGGTGGAGAAGTCCCTGGTCAAAGTGCTGATTTGGACTGGTTGCTTCAGGTGGGAAAGGCAGCCCTCATGGACCTGGAAAATCACCTCATCCCTTCTGAAATCACAAGTCACATCTTCCTTACCATAAGGGCAGGAAGTGTACACCAGGAAGTTCCCCCGATGCCGGGTAAAGATCCTGTCTGGTGTTGTGTTGTCATCACTGTCACTGTCAAAACAGTCCTTGGGGATTGGTCCTAACAGTTCATTTCCTAAATCAATGGAGAAATGTCGGTCATCAACCGCCATTCCAATAATGGTGCCTGCGGCTAGAGTGATACTCTTTAATTCGCTGTTATCCACCTCTATTAGAATGGTGTCATGTCCTATATTGACTAGTGGTGTTGGGTTTACCCCCAACCCTTGCTGTTGGAGAGAAGCATTTAGATGAATATAGGCATCAGGGTTTTTCAATTTCTGTCCTCTTTTACCTTTCATTTCCAGGGAGAATTGGCGGATCCTTTCTGGGATGGTGACTTCCTCTCCAATCTAAATTTCAACTGCATAAGGTAGCAATTGAGCTGACCTAAATGCTTTCTCTGGATCATCACGGCCCATGGGATTATCCGTTAATCGGGACCAAGCTTTGAAGTTTATTAGGTGCAAACTAATGGCAAAGCGATTGAGAATGTCACCGCCTAAGTGAAAGGCAGCAGTGATGTCTCGCACGACCCAACAATTATGGACTATGCTCTTGTTGCCTATGGAGATCTTGAGCATACACCTGCTTGGCACGAGATGTTTGGAATTGGGTGTTTCCAGGTCCATTTCCCATTTGTCTATAAGTCTAAAGGTGGGAATGGCTGGATCTTTTGGGAGTTGGTGGAACATGGCTTTGCTGATGAAGCTCATACCGTTGTTCACACACACTCGGGCGAGAACAGAGTCCTTCCCTTCATTTAACTGAATTGGGATGAACAACTGCTCTCCAGTTTGCTGAATATCAGCCAGGTTCTGAGCTGATTTCACATCTTTCTGGACTATAGGAGTGGGAATGTCTCATTGAGGGTTGGTAAAGAATTTCAGAGTGTTTCCTTCCAGTGTGGAATACCACCTTACTCTGGACAGAAGGTTGATTTTCAGAAATAGAGAGGACCCCCCATCAACAATCTGTTGTCCTACTGCTATTACTGTCACGTCTGGAATTTGGTTGATCTGGACGTGAAATTCTACTTGATCAGATTTTTGTTCAACCATGTGGCATGTGCCATTTAAACTAACATGGTTGACACTCTGTTTTAACTTTATTGGTCGGCTAGTCTGGGTCCAGAGGACCTTGTTTACGCAATCAATTAGGGGTGACAACCTTCTCAGGAGGTCATTCCCTAGTAAACAAGGGGTGCCCTCTGGAGTCACTACTATGACCGGGTGTTTCACCTTGTGTCGCCCAATTTTAATGTCCAAATCCGCAGTCCCCTCGATGGGAATTTCCTTCCTATCAAAGTTCTGAATTTGTCCAGGAAGAGGTGAGAGGAATTTGGTAATTCTCCCCCCTTCCTGAATTTAGTTCATCAAAGGCCTTTTTGGACAGAAGGATAGCTTGGGATCCAGTGTCCACCAGTGCCAAAATTGTACCCTGCCCCTGTACTTGAACTGGGGCATAGTATCTTCCCTCCTTCTCCGCAAGGGGGCACAGATAATGCACATTTCTGGACAACTGGTGGGCTAGTTGTTTAGTTTTGTAGATACAAAGAGGAGAGATTTGGGCAGAATTATGTGGAGTGTCTTGGGAATCTGAAAGAAAAAGTTGGCAACTGGAGATAGGAGAAGTTTTGAGTTCCCCTGGTTCCGGTTCTGGGCCTCCCCCCCCCCTCTTTTTGGAGGCAGTCACCAGGATGGGTTTGAACCAGGGGATTTTGATGTTGTTGGTTCTGGGATGGGATGATGGGTGGCGCTAGCTCAGTCCCCACATCTACCCAGTCTGGATTTGAATCCCTAGGGACCCATTTTTTTTTGGGAGGAGTTCCCTCATCTCTGAAGGAGAAGATCCTTTTCCCTTGATCCTCTGAGGATCCCTCTCCTTCAAATTGGAAGATCTGTACCTCCTCCTCAAAATGGGTCTGTTTGGGTCCTTTGTTTCTCCTTCCCCCCTCTGCTCCTTGGGTGGCAGACTTTCAGGGGCAGGAGATTTTGTTTCCGGTTCCTGGGTTTCCAGGGGCTGTTTACAAGTGGGGAAGGAAGCTTCCTCCAAGGCTTTACACCCCCTTCCCCTTGTGCCTCCTCCCTGGGAACCGGTGAGTTATCGGGGTGCTGCCCCCATCATTGTTCTGGAGCACCAGGTCCAGAGTTTGGGGCATTCTGTGCCGGCATGCTCATCTGAGGGTTCTGCTGAGCCCACAGCATGCGACCCAGATCGTGTGCCATATTTTAGACCTGGCGCTTAAGCTGTGAAACTCGCTCAGGCTGATACGGGGTTCTGTTTTCTCCCCTGGGCTGATCCCGGGAAGCATAGCTATCCCTTCTCTGGTAGTACCCCTGGTTGGGAAGATTTGGGTACCCCTCCACCCTTGGCCTCCCGTCTCCTGGATTAGGTTGCCTGGGCTCAGAGAAGTGGGCAAAGAAGGATGGATGATTTTGGGGTTGGAAATTTTGTGGATACCTGGGGAAAAAGTTCTGCCCAGGATTTGGTGAATTTCTGCCCTCCTGGGGGAAGTTAGGAGGGAAGTTCCCTGGGTTAGGTGCTTGGTTGGATCCCCCCCTTGGGCTGGAGGAGTCCACACATAACCCAGGATGGGTCGGTTTCCCTTGTAGCAGGGACTTACATAGTCAGTGGAGTGAGGGACCTCATTTGCGGGACTACCTCCTTGACTCCCTGTCTGTGACTGGCCCGAGGGGCTTCTGGGCTTAGAATTATTCTGTGCAGGCAGGTTTCTAGGCCCCCCCATCCCCAAATCTAAAATGGGGACAACCTTTACCTCTTCCACCTTAGCAGTGGCAGGGGTACTGGTCAGTTTGGGGCTTTTCTGAGCATTATTTTTATTTTCTATGGGCTTCTGCACCTCATAGATTCAGGTGGCCTGCTCAATGACCCAGTCTAGTGACCTTTTCTCATGAAAATCTCTCACTAGCTGGGTCATGATGTATTTGGGTAAGGCATGGAAAAACGTATTAACTAATTCTTTTCTGTCCGTGCACACCCTTTTGGTAGTCTGCGCAAAGGCACGCTTCAACTCCTGCACACATTCTTGTGGGGCCTGATCCTCCCCACATTGCAAATTGTAGCTGTCTTGCGAGCCTCTTGGGGATTTCTATGAACAGAAAAGTGCTTTAAGATGGCTGCCCTGTATGTGGACCATCTTGAATGATTTTGGCTCTCCAGCCCTGCAAAGAAGCTGGAGTATTCTGGGGAGAATGTCCATTTGACGTACTGAATGCAGCCACTGCTGTGTTTCAAATGGAAAGTCTCCATCATTTGCTCAAAGAGCTCTAAGTGTTCCCACAACAGAATACTTGGCGTTCTTGTGATAAGGCATGATGACACTCCTTATTTCCTTAATCTGTTTCAAAGGGTCCTTAAGCAAGGCCCTTTTTTGCCTTATTGGCCTTCTTGGTTCGGCTAACCCTGGTCCATTCATCCTCTGACTCAGAGGCACTGCTCCCAGAGGTGCCCGTCTGATCTTCCAGGTTTTCCCAGATTCTGCGAGCCTGGGAATGGCTGGCAGAATATGGAGACCTAGTCTCTTGTGTCTTGGGACGCTCAGAGGAGTCTTCAGAATCCTCCTTGCTGCCAGGATTTGATGGGTACCCCCCCCACTGACCTAACTGGGCAGAGGTTTTCAGGATGCCCTTGGTGGGCCTACTCTCCTGGGGTTCCCCACTAAGTTGCACTGTACTTAGGTGCCCATACCCGGATGCCCGCCCATCCATTCCTGGGAGGTACTGGCCTATGAGCCCCATACTTCTGACTGAATAGTAATCTGCCATCCCCGTGGCCCTGGGCTCATGTGCGCCAGGGGACATGGGGGTGGCAGAGTCCAGGGACTGGAAGAGATGGAGGCCTCTGGTATTAGGGCTTCTGAGGTTATGCTCAGGTGTTTCCCTTTCCCAGCAGACCTTATCTCCATCAGCCCCTGCTCCCTGTTGCCATGCAGGAGCCTGAGCTTTCAGTTCCTCAATCAAGGCCTTACTAGACTCTATCAGTCTCTCTAGCATGGCTACCTGTCGCTGGAGCCTATCATTGTGCTGACAGAGAGACTCATTCTCTCTCTGTGCTTTCTGGTTTGTCCTGGAGTACTGGGCCAGTCTTTGCTGCAGGAGGGTTACCTCCTGAGTCCCGTCCCTACTGGCCTGTTCCTCACTTGCCAGAGCATCTTCCACCCTCCTGGTGTGCTCTAACAAGTTTTGATGGTCTTTTTGGAGGTCACGCAGTCCCTGGAGGGCCAGGTGATTTTCTTCCAGCTTCCCTTTTAAGTGACAGACTTCCTGGCCTAAGGTATCCCTTTCCTGAGCAAGAGCTTGCCCCTGTGCCGCCAGGTCATCCCTCTGCCTTTGAAGGGCACCAGCTTTCTGGCGCTCTTCCTCAAATTCTGCCTGGGTGTCCAGGTCTTTCAGAAATAATTTGTTGCACTCTGCCTTCTCTCTGTCCAGGTGGCTTTGCATGGTGACTACCTGCTCTGCGTATGCCCTATTGAAATCCAGTTGTTGCTCCAGCTTTTTCTGGCTCTGCAGTAGGGAGTCCAAACCTTCTTGATACTCCTTCTGTAAGGCCAGAATTCTGGTATCCTGGTCTGCCTTTTCCTGTTGCAGGCTACCCATGTCCTCTTTTATTTTAATTAGATACTGCCTACTTTCGTTTTCTGACTCCTGGCTCCTCTGCAGCCTCTGCTCAGAAGAGTCCAGATCAGATTGGGCCTTCTCTAATGCCATCAGTTGCCTACTTGCCAGATTTTGGCCTTCAGCACATTTGTCCTGTATGGCTCCCATAGATAAATATAAATATAAAGCGCGCACCCGTGGAAGCCCCGGAAAGTCCCACTTAGCCGCGGCTCGCTCTTCTGTCCTTTGTGGATTTGCACGCTTTGTTTCTTGGATTGAAACCAAATCATTACTTCAACAACCACAATGCACTGCTTTGCTGAGGCATGTGTATAAAACTGTGCACGCGTGCGCAACGCGCGCACGCACCCGGTGAAGCCCCGGAAAGTCCTGCTTAGCCGCGGCTCGCTCTTCTGTCCTTTGTGGATTTGCACGCTTCGTTTCTTGGATTGAAACCGAATCCTTATTTCAACAACTACAAGGTGAACACGTTTTCCAAAGTGAACTTTAAAAGGACTTTTAGCCTTTTACCACATTTGTACTAATATCATTATTGTTCTCTTTGTTTAGGCACTACTTTGCTGAGGCGTGTCTATAAAACTGTGCAGGTGCGTGCACCGCACGCACGCACCCGTGGAAGCCCTGGAAAGTCCCGCTTAGCCGCTTTGCCGCGTTTGTCGCGGTTGGCGAGTTTGGAGGTCACTTTCCGGGCCCACTTTATTGTCCTGAGTTTAGTTTGAAATTTTCCCTCTAACTATCCGTTTTTTCCCGATTGGCTAACATAATGAAGAGAACACTACCAACTCTAAAAACGGGCATGCCATCAGTGCATTTAGCCCATGGCACTAATGGCGCCAATTTTGGAGGCAAGGCATCCCCCTGCCCAAACAAGAAAGTGAGACTAAGCTCAACACCTCGCCCTGGGGCGACAAACTTAAAATCATGCCTGAAGCCCCTCAAAGCAGCTTGCATGGACATTCGCCCCTTTTGTAAGGAGCAACTTTTGGGGCACACTAATTCGAGCAAAGTCGGCGTCACTTCTATTTTAAAACCACCTTCTACACTGAATGTAGTTTCTCATTTGCCTACTACAACTGATCATCTGCACGAAAATATTGAATCTGAAAACTTTGCAACCTCAGAGGAACAATTTACATCGGAGAAGGAAAATATAGCTACGGAACCATCTGTTGTTTTTTTGCCAAGTCTGAATGCTACTAATAATTTGGTAGTAATTGATATAGATATTAATAACTCATGTTTTTCTTTGTAGACCTTATCTGAAAATCTGTCAAAATCTCCTAATCTCCAAATAGATATAAGTGATACAAATTCAAATTGCATTGAAAAACTATCATTTATAGTCCCAACACCACGTAAACCGGTGATATATGATCTAACTCCTGAATTAAATACTCATGAAAGTACTGAGAATGGTTTGACTGAAATCACTCTGAAATCTATGAATGCGGCTATTCATTCATTAGCTAGACTATTTGAGACTCTGAACACCAAATCAGATAAACACTTTCATCAGCTAGACCACATTGCCCCTTGGCAACAAGAACTCTCTAAACAAGTGAATAATAAGATTTTCCATCCAACTACTTTTCATACTAAACGTTCAATTAATGCTCAAACTGATGGGGTTTTAAAACAAACATCAGATTCCAACAATTGTGAACATTGGCTTCCTTTAATATTAGAACCAATCATTGATCTAGCTCACAGTGATCCTAAAGAACATAATCAATGTACTGGCGGTAAAATTATTAGTGAACCGGAGATAAAAACAAATTATGCTCTTTTTGGGGGCTTTACTATCCATGCTCCCGAATTGCCTTCTAAAAATAAACAAAGCATAATTAATCCAGCGAAAAAGACTAAAAATCAAAAGACAAAACAAAATCATTATCGCAAACAAAACTTTTTGTGAAAAATGTAACTCATCCAAGGACAGCTGCTATCGCAGCGTCCAAAGCAATAGCAACTCACACCAAAAATAATCAGGCCTCACTAGCACAAACTCGACAAATAGAATCTTATAGTCCTCTTAACAAGTTACTCGAAGCTGTATCAAATCAGTCGCCAGAGATAACTTCCTCTCAAGACAATTCTGAACACCAAATTTGTAAGTCTGCGTGTGAAGATCAAAAACTAATAGAGCGTCGTAATGAAATTCGACATGCAGTAGATGAGTACATGTCTTCCATTCCTGCTCAGAAACAATTGCAAATACCAGCACTGCAAGAGCGAGTGAAAAAGGTAGATTTCAAACTTCCAACTCCTACCCCTCAAGAGAATAACTCAAAACTTTCAGACACACATCTCAAAGAGGTCTGTGGAAATGAGCACTTGGATATTGGTCAAGTGGGCTCTGCCCACCACTGTCAAACAGCCTCTGACAATGAGTTAAAAAACTTAATACAATCTGTATTAACGAAAATTCTACATGAGAAAGAACCAGCAAAAGTTACCACTCAGAATGGTGAGACAAACCAAGATCCACTTGGTCAGGATAAACGTAGTAAACCTGTCATTTCTATAGCAAAGCGCCCATCGCTTCACTGTCTAACCTTGATCTGTCGTCCCCCTCCTGTTATCCAATACAATTTGAACCGAGCATCAGTATTCTCAATATTTAGTGAGTTACCCGCTCTAGACGACATAGGTTCTATTGACATAGAACAAGTTGAATTTACTGATGCGTCAAACAGATCATCTGTCACTTTATGGCTTAACTCCTGTGTAGTTGTTAACACCATTTGGGCGGTTAAAGCTGAACTCTTTGACCTAAGCTTTGTTCTTCTATCTGGTCCCACCTCTTCTGATGTTGAGAACAATAACATGTTAACAAAACCATCTAACAAATCGTTATCATCAAATCAATCATTCAGCAATAAAGCATGTAATTGCAGTCATCAAACTGGTCAATGTTTGCTATCTCAAGTTAACACACAAAGACTATCAATAATTAGCTGGAATTCGAGAGGATTTACACATTTAATTAATAATGTAACCTCAAATCTTCAGCTCCATGATATTATCATGCTGCAGGAGACATGGTTAATGTCTATTACATCTTGGGACAGTTATGGTGTTTTTCTGAATCCAGCTATCAAGGTTTACGCAGGGAGATCAGTTTCAGGTTTACTAATTGCCGTTAAGCAAGGTATATTTACCAATCTACAACTATGGTATGCACCAAATCCTTATGTACAGATGCTTACATTTTATAGAAACAACATATTACATGTGCTGATAAATGTGTACTGGAATCCCTCTGGGATTTCTGACGCAGAGTTTCTCGAAAGCATGAATGAGCCTCTGAATTTAATATCATACGAAAAGCAACCTACCAGATTAATAATAGCTGGTGATTTGAATGTACATTGTCTAACACTTGAGAAACAAAAGAATTCGATTAGATTAATGAAGTGGTCAAATTTTGTAAAATCCAGAAATCTCTTCATGTTGAACAGATCCTGCTCGACTGATCTCCCACCAAATCCAACTTGGCATAGAGGAAATAGTACTGCGATTAGAGATTACATTTATGTAAACAGCGAATGGCTGCACTTAATTGAAGCTTTCAAGGTACAATATTCCAACGTAAGCGACCACAATCAATTGAATGCTGTTTGGGTTGACAAATGTAGAGGGAGAAAACAGAATGTATATAAAAATGGTCCTATTGCCATTAACACTGCTCGTAATAGACTAATTTGGTCAGAAAAATCTCTTGAAGCATTCAAAGATTGTTATAGCTTGCGGATCAATAATCAAGAAACAGACTCTCAAGCCCCGTACATTCCTTATTCGGATCTTATGCAGTTGTTCCAACCAGACTCTATTAGGCACAAAGTCAAAAAAATACTGCACTTACATATATATAATCATGACATTAGAACCATGAAATCGCAAGTCCGATCGGAAAAAAGAGCTGCTTTAAAACTGCCTAAAGTTAGCCAACCTCCTGCTCTTAAACAAATTAAAACTAAATACAGGAATTGGTTGAGGAGCATGAAAGCCAACTTATATCAAAATGACGGAAGCAATATGCTAAAAATACTGGCTTCCAAAAATTCAGCTGAATACTGGAGAATCATCAATCGGGCAACAGCAGGACATCAAATAGCTGTTCAAACGAATGAGGTAAAAGAGGAGATATGGATTAAATATTACTATTCTATATACTCCAAACCTACCCCTGAACATCTCTGTCCGATTATTGAGGGAGATGATAAGATAAACCTGAAGTTTGAGAGAGATGACATTCTATATTTTATTCACAAGTCTAGCAGATCACGGGCTCCTGGTCCTGATGGATTATCAAATCAGGCCATGAAACAATTTCCTGAACTATGGGCAGACATACTAAACATCATGTTTGAAAACATTCGCCATAGGCAACAAATACCAATCTCCTGGAAGCATTCAATCACTATTCCAGTTTACAAAAAAGGCGATCGAGCTAACCCGGCAAGTTATAGACCAATTTCCTTGATTGATGCCCCTAGCTAAATATTCTGTCGTATTATACTAAGAGATCTGAATGAGTGGTCCAGATTAAATCTCAAGAGAGACCCCTTTCAGTCAGGTTTTGTACAGGGCCTTGGAACATTACCAAACATGTTTGCCATTAATTTACTGAAATCACAATATGCTACCTACAAACAACCACTTTATTTTGCTTTTATTGATTTCCACATGGCTAGCGATTCAATAGATCGAACCTTATTATTTGATAAATTTAAATCATTTGGCTGTCCTACGTCCTTACTGGCTCTGATAAAACAACTATACTCAGAGACATCAATGCAAGTTCGTCTCTCAATGAGCGGCTATTTAACTGCGAAATGTAACACCTATTCAGGACTCAAACAGGGTTGTATAATGGCATCCATTTTGTTTAATCTCTTTATTCTTGACATGGGAGCTGCTTTTGCGGATATTATTTCAGATGCTCCTGAACTTGGAATACAGCGTATGGCTTGGTTACTTTACGCTGATGATTTGGTTCTGATATCCCAGACACCACGTGGACACCAAAATCTTTTAACAGCGTTAACATCCTATGTTACTAAAAACAACTTGGTAGTGAATATAGAAAAATCACAGATTATGGTATGAAGAATTCAATGAAACCACAGAAGTTTCCCTTGAAAAGATGGACACTGTGTGATAAATCCTTGGAAACTGTAAAAGAATACAAGTATTTAGGAATAACAATCCCGAATACAACAGCAAATACTATATTTCTCATTAATATACAATCTAAATTAGTTTCCTTGAACTCCCAAGCAAAAATCTTGATCTATAAATTTGGGAAATTCACATACAAACACCTACTTCTATTTTATGAGCAGAAGGTAATTCCCATACTAACCTATGGTATTGAATCAATGCTATATCTCATTGATAATGTATGGAACAAACTTGAGGCACGTTTTTGGTGGAAAGTGCTATGCCTTTCTGATTGCACCCCGATGCCAATTATAAGATTTGAATTGGGTATAGTTTCCTTAGCCACGCGAGTCAAGTGGCGAATGTGTTCCTTTTTTAGGAAATGCCTTATGGGCCTTGAGACTAACAATATGTTGAGTGTGGTAGCCCGCCAATTGATTGTATCTAAATCTCATTTTCCGAACAGATGGCACAATTTGGTTCTGAATATGTTAACTGAGGCAGATATTACCATCAAGCTTCTGCTAGAAAATCAAACTCATGCTAAAAGTAAACTCTATCATTGGGACTGGATGATAACCAGAGAAATCTGTTTAAAATTAAAGGATTTTAAGACTCACACCTTTGGTCATAAAAAATAATGTTGTATGTCTTCCTATTTGCTGAAATGTCCGTCTCCAATAATAAGGAAGAAATACTTATGTTTTAGACTTAATCAGTGGACCACTAGAAAAATTCTCGTGAGGAGAAAAATCCTACCATCGAATATGAATTTCTGTAGATTTTGTAAAAATCAAACGGAAAAAGAAACCCTATAACATGTCATAATCTCTTGTCCTCAGCTGAATGTACATCGTGAGAAACATTTATCTAACAAGTTAAATCTTTTTCATGTTGCTGAGGACAAAGAAATATGGATCTTGCTTTTTCAAAGTCCTAAATTCACTGTATGGAAATCAATAGTACAATTTCTAGACAAAGTATTTCCTGAAGAACATGATGTCACTGAACATGTGTTTTATAATCTATATCTTAGTCTGTATATAATGTTTTGATAAGTCATTGTGAATGAAATAATCATGTAATTTTATGTTATATATTTATATTTGTTTATGTGATTATATAGAAAATTTAATAAGTGTATTTGAAAAGTTGATTCATCAGCTAAATCAAATCAAATTAAAAAAATATATATAAATATGCCGCTACCCTGGCAATCTTGTTGTGCTCATCCTTGGCCTTAGGGGCCAAATATAGTTCACTCAGGGCCACATGTAAGGGACCCTGATCTCTCCAGATATCTAACCCAGTTGAAGTGACCTGTTGTGTGATCGCCTGCAACCACGCATTCTGGTCCTGCTCAGTCGACACACTTCTCACAAATAGCTTATGTAAGAGATGCTCTCTAGCTATCTTGATGTCCACCAATGTCACCATTCTGGAAATTGATTTCCTTCCTGACGTACAGAAGTTTATTATTTTATTTTGCAAAACAGACCGTTTCCTGAGAGCGTTCCTTTTTGAGGGGTGCTTTTACAGTGTAACACAGCATAGTAGACCAACGGGATTTATGTATCCTGTCAGTTAGCACACTGTATTAAGCTGCACAAGTGGTAGATCTAATCCAGAAATCCCGGTTACCAAGCCCCCAATCTGTAAGTGACTTCAATCCAGCACTCCACTAAGTCAATGCTTAGTATGGGATGCCCAATGGAAGCCCTTATTTATATATTTTGATGTCAAAGTTCTTTAAATCTGGATGATGAACCCATATATAACGCCCCTCTCTTTGAATCTCCCCGAACTCACTGAGCCAAGAAGCAGGTTTGTTTTGCAAATTAAAAGGTTTATTTGAAGAATTGAACACTATATATGTCACACTTTTATGAATAAAATAATATCTGAATAGAAAACCTATGAATATGAACAGTAATCAGTAATGGGTAATATCACAATATCAACAATCTCTTTAATCACTTAGGAGTAGGAGTAGAAAGGATAAGGTAGCAGAGAATACTTTATATGATTCAAGGAAATGCAATGGTGGGAAAGAATGCAACACAGAAATAAACTTGATATGGTTTCAATCAAAAGACAATATGATCACTTTTTCCCCTGTGACTACTCACTCCCCCCAGTATGCAGTATGAAGAGATGCACATGAGGGGAACACAGGTTTCAGGAATACACTCAATAATGCAGTTCAATCCCAGTTCCCCAGCAAGCGTAGAGAAAACAGGTATGATTTTAAAACAGGCAAAAATGCTTTTGAATGTGATTGCAATGAATGGGAAAATATGCTAAAATTATTTTAATTCACTAAAGGAGATTCAGCACTAGTGAGAACGACTTTGGATTGGTACAGGTCAACACTCGCAATGATTCATGAAGGATTATCAGATTGAAAACGAATTTCAGCAGTTGCAAACAAGAAGCAGCTATTTTGGCATGTGGTGAAATGGAACTAAATTGCAATTCGCAGCAACTTTTCCGCGTGCGTGAAACACGATTACGAAAAAACTATAATGAATTGGAATATCGTTTTAGGTTCGTTGGAAAGCTTAGGATCTTAAATTTCGGTTCTAGGACTACGGTTCAAAAGTTACAGAGGATTTTGTGAAGGTAGATTTTTCAGAAATAAAGTCAAGATTTCAAAAATGACAGATCGCGCTTTAAAGATTTAGCAACAAGGATAGGCTTGGACTAAGGAGCTATGAAGAAGCAAGACACTCAACGGGTAGCCACCAGAACAGGGCGCCTCCGCTCTGATCTCTGTCAGTCAAAACACTTGTCCCTCTTCAGAAAATATCAGCGCGGAGATGATTATTGCTACAATTATCACAAACAATAGAATGAGAAGAATTCAGGATTGACACAGGATTCTATAATGCAGTTATGGATAAAGTGAATGGATGGAATAGTATTACTTTAAACTAAGAGATGACTATGGACAGTTCTAGACTAAATACTCACTCCTATGCTTTAGACGGGAATGGGCCTCGTCAAGATCTGGTCAAGGGTTTGGCTTCACTCGCCACCGGACAGGTCTCAGGCACTCTGGGTTCTGCTCTCAGCACTGCACTGTGGTCTGGGTGGCCTCTTGAACTGGATCTGACTGGTTCTGGATACAGCTCTGCTCTCTGTTTCTAGATCTGGGTTCTAGCACAGGGTTCTTGGCTAGAACAGCAAAACAGCTCAGCCAGGCTGTTGGATTTTGAGATACCCCTTGGAAGTTTAGGGGTTAGAATCAGGTTGCAAAAGATTCTGAAGGCCTGCTGCAAAGAGTTCAGTTTTGGGTTAGGCCTCTGCTTCAGGGTTCTAGAGTTTGGTTCTAGAGTCTGGATCTAGATCTGGAGTCTGGAGTTTTCCTGCAGGGTGCTGCGCCAAGAAATCAGTTGAGTAGTGGAAAAGTGTGTGTCCTATCTATCCTCACAGTCCCTATTTATGTATTTCCAAAGTGGGTGATGAGGCTGATTCTACAATGCCCAATCCTCTAAGGATCTGATAGGTTAGAGGATTTCCTATCCCCTGATTGGAGAAAGGATCAGCGTGTCAGAATGAGTCAGAGTGATGCTGTGTTTATGGTCCAAATGAAATCCCTCCCTTTTGCTTTTACATAGAAAATCTATTTTTCCCAAGAAACATATTTCCCAGATACACAAGTTGTTGAGAATACACAATTACATGACAGATTGCTTAAGGTATATTTCTGTTCAAATCCCATGTTTCTACGAGCTTGGGTTCAGAAATGACAACATTTTTGCGCTTTTGGAGGATTTCTTGATATTCCTTCTGCACCAAATTTGATGCATACATGCATATCCTCTCTGAGCATATTACTGTAAGTTTTTATGTTTCTAGCATAAACACAGTATCTACAATATGAATACATTCCGGGGTTTGCTCACAGAACATCGCACGGAGTCCAGCTTAGTCTTGAACTGTGAGGGAATTTTTCATTTCAACAATCTCAAAGTTTCACATTTTTGTCAGCTCGGTACGATTTGTTATAAGCATTTTTATAAAACATACATTTATTCCAATGTTAAATCCATATCTCAGCCTGGTCTGCTCCCAGAGCTGGGCTGACTCAAAGGTCACATGTTCTGTTTCCTGCCAGCAGTTTGTGGTCAGTTACACCCCAAATTAGCATTCCCTATTCAGTCCAAGGAATCTATTGTTCCTTTCTCCGGGCTGCAGAGAAAATCTCCTCCCCTCTTGATTAGCATGCCAATGCGACATCCTCCTTCTGGTGGGAATGACAAGGTGTGAAGGGTTCTTAGGGGAAGCAAGCCTTTTGGCGTTCTAACTGCCCCAGGTTACTTTCTGATCAATTGTAACATAGTTCCTTGTGAAAAAAAATAACATTTATAAACTTAAAATAAGCAACATGTCTTTAAATCAAGTCTTTTTCAACATGAAATCACTGTGTGGCACTCTTATATGGCATTTTGATCGAATTCTATTCTTTGGCATATTTAACTTCTGAAACACCAGTTCTCCTGTTAGAATTATAAATCACCTGACCTGACAGAGGCGAGTAATGGTAATACACCCATTTTGACAGCTGTCTTGCCATCAAGTGTCTTTAAAATAGGATTTTGTTCTGAGAACATATGATTCTTGCTGACATTGTATTGATGTGGATTCTTGCAGAAAATGATGTGGAACACCCAACAAAGAGGTTGGATCTTTTAGGTGATTTGTGAGCCATGATTTAATCAATTTTTGACAATCAAGAAAATGGATTTTCAACCAGCTCTGTGTTTCTTTTTGCACTCAGCATTGCTTTTTCCAAGTGGTTTCAGGCTACTTTGTGGGTAGCCCAATGGTGGTTTTTGGCAGTGATCTCCTGTGCTCACTGAGATAGGCAAAAGTGGATGTTGGCCTATTTTTCAGGTTTTCACTGCACAATTTCTGGTGATTTCTAGCGAGCAGCATGCTTTCCAGTGGCCATTATGATGTTTCTGCTGCCAGCAATGCACAGGGATGTTGCAGGGTTTGGATGAGTAGGTTGATACATCCCACAGTGTTGTTTTCTCTTACTGCTAGGGACACTATTGAGATATTCCACATGAAGTCTTTTGTCTTACTACTTTACTGCACCTGGCTAACAAAGGCTGGTTCTGCTCATGTACAACTATAATTAATCTGGGCGTATACTGCTTGCGTCTTTGGAATTGCTATCTCATTCCTTTGTTCTGTTGTTCCGATACGCCCTTAATTCACTCTAACCTTGGCACTAGTTTATAGCTACTGTCTCCACTCTGCATAGGTGTGGGTCTTTGTGGATTCAGCCTTTTGAGTTTTCCCGAGGTCTGTGCTGATTCAGAGACATGCTGTGGCTTCCGTCTTTAAGAATATGGCTGCTCAGTTACACTCTTGTTTCTGTATTAGCAAGGTATATTTGCATGTTTCTCATGTTGCATTTACCTTATACATTGGTCATGTTAGGGTTCTTCATGTCTGTGGGTGCTATGTTAGTGTTCTTCATGTCAAAATGCATCTATTACCTATTGTACATGTTCTTCATGTGCAGTGCATGTTTGCTTTATGTCTAATGCATCTGTTTTTAATGTTATAATGTTAGTTTGAATGCTTTTGCCATCATCAGCTTACATTGTCCTCAGGCCCTGTTTTATCTGCCGTGGATAATGGCGGAACCGCTGCCTCAATGAATACCGTTTCTCACCTTTGTAGTATTGGAGTGGGGGAGGGGCGGAAACTATCGATGATGTATTTATCTGCCTGCCAACACTTCCACCCTCTGGCTGAGCCCTCGACCACAATCATTCTTCTCATTCTCCACCAGAAAAGACACTTTGGGTATCCGTATCTTGCTCACCCCTCTCTCAAACAACCTCCATGTCTCACATGTTCGTCTAAACTCCGGGTCATATGACAACATTTCCCATCTGAATCACAGTTTACCCAGTGTTCTGTGTAATTGCGGGGGTCCTGAGGATATGTGAATTTTGACCAAGGAGGTGCAATAGGGCTCCCCATTATTTGGGTACAGGGAAGTGATCCGTTTGTGTTTACTCATGCAAGTGACGATCCAAGTTTATTATTATTTTCATTCCTACTGCCTTTTTGGCTGTCTTTTTGCATTGGCTTATTGTTATTCTCAAGACACATAAAGCTAATTGTACTAGTAATATTTGGAATGTGTTAGCCAACCAGGTGGGTATCCATGAAACCAGCTAGGCAAACCAGACATTATCCACAATGTCTTCCACTTCTTCCACCATTTTTGTGTGTAGTTGTTTCAAGGTAACTATTGCCTCTGTGAGGGTCACATTTTCCTCATTGTGGGAAGGTATGTATGTGCAGCAAGATAGGCCCATGCATGTGCACACACCACCTTCCTTGACCGTAATAAGTTCAAGGACATACCGGTTTAGAAGAGTCATTAGCCTGGCTGCTCTCAGCTCTTCCCTTATGGCATTAAAGCCTTTCACAGTTGTATTTGTGGTCTGCAGTAGTTTCCATCAGTTTATTTGCATAATTTGGCATTTGTATATGCCTGCCACCCGGGAGTAAAGAAGGATGTAAAGAACAATTATGTTCTACTGAACAATGTATGCTCATCTGGTATGTCATCATATGCTTTTGCTGCTTTTACCAGGGAATAGGTATCCCTCTTTGTGCATTTAAGGGTGAGGGACCTTTTATTTCTTAGGTGTGTGTTTATCCAGGGACAATCACCAATCTGCACCACACCCTGGGGCACTACTAGAGACGGTGCAATTATTACCACTAGTGAGCAAATGTCTCCCCAATTTGGAGGGAACTGCATGTTAGCTCTGGAACCACAAGCCCAATAGTCACCCATTAATACCTCTGTGTCTACTTTTATTCCAGGCACATCGAAAATGTGGTTGCATCCTTTACTTACTGCTATTTCTACTGTGCCCTTATTTCTTATGCAAAGGGTGGCTTTTCTCAAGGGCACTATGCTTTATCCTCTACCTGCTAGTATTTTAGTGTATTTGGTCCGTTCTGTAAAGCACTGCTTATTTACCTTTTGCACAATCACTCATGGTTGCTCTACAAGCGCCTGTGCTTTACAGCAGATCAGTCCTTTGACTCAGCCTTTTGGGGTAAATACCTGGCCTCAGACCAACATCCAGGAATTGGTGGTCTTCTGTTATTATTTCCCCCCTTTGCAGGCCTGACAATATGTAATGTATTACATCATATTGTGCTTCAGCATTGCTCTTCTGGGACTCTCCTTTTATGAAATTATCCTCACGTGGAGAATCATCCTTTGTTACCCAGTGCTACCCAGTGCATGGAAGCACTTCTGCCCTGAAACTGCACCTGGTCATGCATGCTGTGAGGTATGTCAGGCTGTATGCTATCTGTGCGGGTACTTCAGTGGCTATAAATATTCTGGAGGCTCTCCTGGCATAGGAGATTCAGGAACACACTTAACTGTTCTCATCAGACATCTTTTTCCCCACTCGGCTCGTATGTCTATACTGCATATTATTTGAGCCATGAGCAATATTATCAAAATGTTGCCCCATAAAGCGTTGATCAGCAATTACAATTCTTTTTACCCTTCTCCCTGGAGTGCTATGTTTAGGATATTTATCAGGGGATGTTTCATTTGGTATTGATATATGTATTGTGCTAGTGTTAATATCATGGAGAACAAGAAAGGCTGGTCTTGCCTTGCTGTAAGTGCTATAGTGTTGCACTGCGAAACAGTAAATAAAATATAAACACACAGGAGATAAATGCTGCTCCAAACATAATGGCTACTGATTCTGCATGAATATCAGTCTGCACACTTATCTGGGCAACAAAGGGGAATCTTTTACACTACTAAACAGTTGCATCATGTATTAGGAAAGTCTTCTCTTTGTCACACAAAATAAACGTGCACACTGACAGTGTCCTTCAAAAAACCTAAAAAATAAAAATTCTCTTTTTATACACTCCGAGGGCTCTGATGGCAAAATTTAGTACGATACACTAGTCATATAGTTTAAGACATGTAAGGACTAAGGAAGAAGGCACTCTGGATGGTGTATGAACATGGTCTTTGGGGCAGCACTTGTGCAAAGATGTCTCTACGCTTATGTTTCTTCTTGCTGCTGATGGACTCTAGTCACCAACCTTAGCTGAGGTCTTTGCATGTCTTCTTCACCTTCATGCTCAGCACTCATGTACAGGGGGATCTCACCGCTATATAGCTGTCACGATCCATGCCCCTAACCCCCTCAGGTATAAAAGCCTGCTGGCAGCAGTGGGGCTAAAGCCCTTCACACTGGCCCTAATGGCCTTAAAACTCCATCGGAAACATACATGGAGGTAGTTCTGGTGCCTTTGGCGCCAGGTTCATTATCAGGAATAAAGTAATACCAGTTTTGGACCTTAATCCAACATGGAGGCCTATTATACAGTTCAGTTCTTTAGAACCAAGCCATGCGGTCTAGTGTTTTGGGTGTGGCTGGGCTTGGAACTACTTGGCCTGGAACTACTTTACCTGGGCTATTTAAACCACACCCAAACAGAAGAACACGCTTCGCATTATTCTGCACTCCTGCAGAGTAACGCTCACCGTGTCCAGCTCCTGCGCATCTGCTTCTCTGGCGGCCCGATCCTGAAGCCTTAGATCTGGATTCCATGAATAGTCAGTCTATTGACATATGGCGTCCTCTCTGGCCTCATCGCCAATTCCTCTATCTCTGTCCATGCTACCTCTCTCCCTATCTGTGTACATGTGGATGGGGCGTGTGCTGCCTTCCCGCTCTCTTCAGTTTCATCCCTATGTAGCATTTCTTCTTCCTTCTCTTCCTCCTCATCTTCGTTCTGGAATTCTAACATCCAAGGGGCTGTCTCGCATATGTCCCATTTATTACCTCTTCGAATACTTTCCTTTCTTCATTTAACGGGGACCCTCCCCTACTCTCCCTTATATTGGTGCCATCTTTTCTATTCCTGTACAGATTGCCAATGTTCATTTGTATAGTTCCTTCCTCTTCTCTGTCTGGAAGTGTATGCTTTTTAATAATGTCATCAAATTCCTTTCAGCGCCTCTCCCTACTTCTTTACTCGTCTTGTTGTCTCCGTGGCTTCCTCTTTTTTTCTTTCTCTTTTCCTTTTTTCTTCACGTCTCCTCTACCTCTCTCTTCCTGCCTCTCATTTCTTTTCCTTCTCTAATTCTTCTTTATTCCTTTTTTCTTTCTCTCTCTTCTCTTCTTCATTCTCTTTCTGTGTTCTCCTCCACTTTTTTCTCTTCTTTCTTCTGTCTTTCTCTAACTTCCCTTGCCTTTTCTTTAGAATTATCAATGCCCTTTCCATCCAGTTTAAGCATTATTTGCACTCCTAGCCATTCATTTGGTAAAATTGCTGTCTCAACCCTGTCATCTTGCCTGCCTCTCTTTCTCTCTGAATCTCTTCCTCTGCTTCTGTTAACTTCACTTGCAAGCCTCGTCGCTCGACATATTCTATGTGTGTGGACACTGGTCATTGTTTCTTTATTTTCTCTCCAATCTCAATGTCTTCACTTCTGTATGCGTGGGGCGCACATGTGGGATTAGTATCTTTTACCAGTCGCATCTTTAACCCATTCAGTGCGGTATTTGACAATTGTGTCCTTATATCGGGGCAATGACTTACATAAGTGAATGATTGGAGTGTACACCATGGTAATAGTTCAAAACACAATTTACCAATGATCACCAAACTCTACTTCAATTCTCTCTCACCTTTTTTCCTACTTTGCACACCCCTCCCCAACAGTATCTCACCACAAATTGATACCCCTGCGTCTGTCTCTCTCTGAGACCACGTCTTCTGGGTCAGTTAATCCTTCTGAATGGCACCACAAACGCCACTCAACCTTTGAGTAGCCCCACCTCGCTGCTTCCACACTGGACCTCACTCCCCGGTCCACATCACCAATTCACATCCTCCACAAATATACAAAAACACACTTCTAAAAGACCTAAACTATCTTACAACACAAGGCTGGCACCAGCAATCATTACACCAATAAAATACCCTTGTCAGAAGATATGTCTTTTTAAATCTCTTATTTCCTCACAATCCCACAATATACAATAAAAATTCCACAGTTTTGCCATGCATATGTCATACTTACATCCACAGATTGGCTGAAGGTCGACGGTGTTGAGTCTCCCCTATCAGCCTGCTGTCCTCCACAACCTATCGGGCAGCCTGCGGATACCGGACAGGGCTTCTCTTCAAAGGGTGAGCCTGTCAACCTCTCTGTTGCACGTGATCCCGCTCTCCACAGGTCACCTTTGCAGTCCTCATGGACACAGAGGGGAACCCTCATCAGTCCGATGACACTTTGCTAACCATCCTCTGCTAACAGCATTCAAGCATTAAAATCTCATCGCTCTCAACATGTTAATCAAGACCAATTGCTTAAGTACCACAAATGTGTCATCAATGACATCATAACATGATCTCGGCCTACAAAACCTATGGGGAATGGGGAAAGGTTAGTGTGTTTGGCTACATATAGAGTCCATACATAAGGGTTAAACATTTCATTAGGTTACAAGCATCTGATGGCTCCACCTGTACCCACAGCTAAATTGATAAAGGTTAAAATAAATCATCTCCATAACAAGTGGTTGGTTGGCACACTACTTGATGGATGGCCTGCCACTAAGGATTGGCTCTCTGCTAGGCAACCTTGGACACTTGACAGGTCGTCAAGATATGTGCCAGATGTAGAGAAGGGGTAGAGAGGCCTATCGGCTATGCTTCCTCCAATTAAAAAGGTTACCATCCATCATTCTCAGGCCATGAGACTGGGAAATTCCTTTGTACTTGGCCTTGTTTGGCGCCTCATCTATATGTGTGTGTTTAGGGAGTGTTGCAGGTGTCTTATCTATGTTTGCTTTCAATGACTAGTCAGTATTCTCCAGTTATGGGTCACGTTTGATGGTACCATGATTGGAATAGATTTACCTTTTATTTATTGAGATTTCAGCTATTATCAACATGTGTGTTATGCTTTATTTTACCGCTAGGGACACTCTTGAGATATTTTTCATGGAGTCTTTTGGCTTACTACTTTACTGCATCTGGCTAACAAAGGATGCGTGTGCTCTTATAAAACTTTAAGTAATATGTGAGTATACTGCTTCTGTTTTGGGAATTGCTATCTCATGCCTTCGTTCCTCATTCTGACACTCGCTTATTTCACTCTAACAGTAGTTGCCAGCTGCTGTCTGAGCTCTGCACAGATGTGTGTTTTTGTGGATTCAGCCTTTTGAGTTTTCCCGATGGCTTCCATCTTTAAGAAGATGGCTGCACCATTACACTCTTGTTTCTGCATTGGCAAGCTATATTTATGCGTCATTCATGTTGCATTAACCCTATACATTGTCATGTTAGGGTTCTTCATGAATGTGGATGCTATGTTAGTATTATTTGTGTGTAAATGCATGTATTACCTATTGTATGTGTTCTTCAGGTGGACGGCATGTTTGCGTTGTGTTGAATTCATGTGCTTTTACTGTTATAACGTTAGTTTTAGTTTGAATGATTTTGACATTGTCAGCACACTTTGTCCCCAAGTCCTGCTGTACTTGCAGGGGTTTTGCGCAGAACGGCTGCCTCAGTAAAGAACATATCTCATCTTTGCGATATTGGTAAGGGGCAGGGGCAGATGCTAGGGATGACACATTCTTCTGCCTCCCAACAAGGTAGTGATCAGAGGAGGTGGGTGTATTGATTGGTTATGCTTTTATTTGAGAGATTTCACTTCTCTGCCAGGCTCTTCAATAATGTCCTTCGAATATATACACTGGGGCTGCTTGATTGAACATGCACTCACACACAAGCAGTTGAATCAGGTTTATTTTCCTCAAGTTTGGGGGAACATAAAACATTGGAGTGCTGTAAAATTGTTTGGAGGTGGTTATCACAGTTAGCCATTAATTATTAGGATGTTGATTGGTTTTGTGACGCAACACACCACCAGCTTGAGTACTCTGTGCAGTAGGCTGGAGGATGAACTTGCACTGGGCTAGGTTGGTTGAACAAGCATATTCACTTACTAAGCAGGCAGTTATAATGTCTTAGGGTCCATATTGAAGGTGGCAAGAAAAATTGTTGGAGGTGGTAAGCAATTAGTGGTAGGGTGATTGGCTGATGGCACTCAACCAGCTTGAGCACTCCAAACAGTAGGTTGAAGGAGAAATTTGTGGTGGGTCAGCTTGTTTGACCAGCTGCACTCACACACAAAACAAGCAGGTGCATTGCTTTGGGGAGGAGTACATTTTGGAGCTGAATGGAAAATTGTAGAGGGGCATTTAGTAGCAAGTTGATTGTGTGATGCAACACCCCACCTGCTCAATCCATTGCATGAGGATGCTGTCACAACCTATCTATGCCATAAATGTTCTCTGTAAATCCCCCTGCATGAGGCTACGGCAACCATCATTGCCAGTAATAGTTACTGTAAGTCATTTGCATCAAGCTGTGGCCGCAATCTTTCTTAGCGTGTAATGGTCACTGTAGCGTGAAAACAGAACAGACATCAGTTTTGCTATGCCTCCAACATACAAACACATGCATGCATTGCATTCGCCTATGCTCACACTTATGCCCAGAGACTCAGACACTCAGGGGAGGAGATCATTTTGGAGGTGAATGGAAAATTGTAGAGGGGCATTTAGTTGCAAGTTGATCAGTAGTGGTAAAATCACTCATAACACACACTCAGTCAGAGACAAAAAACACACACACATACACACAAACGCTGGGTGGGAACTAATCCAGGCATGTAGTTCTGTTGCACCACATGGGGACTAGAACACCCAGGATATACTGGTGTCATGTTACTGAACAACATGGTTGCTACACAGCCTGGTGTTGTGCACTACACACACTGGTACATGACACAATTCTTTTAAAACTAACAATCAATTCCTTTGGGAGTCCTGGTGGGCAAACTGGGCACAATTGAGGCGACCAGAGTGCCACTGCCTCTACATCCCTCCCTGCTCTGCTACTGCCACCATCCTCACTTTTGTGTATGGCATGCAAGTCAATCGGTCAATAACTTTATTTCAGCCATAAGGCCATAAAGGTACAGCATGACACATACAAATCAATGGCAATAACAAATTAAGCATTCCATCCTTGCTGTAAAAAGATCATGTACCATGCCCTTTGGGCCTTCTTGTGTCCCTGAGGGAGCACAGTTGCGTTCTCTCCATCACCCAGGTAAGACAAGCCAGCTATCTCTGCACTTGCCATAATGGTTTGGCCCAATGGAGTTTGTCCAGAAGTCTTTTCCCCAAGGGGGCTGCATTTGCACCTGTGATCACAGGCCAACACGGGGTGGTTAAGGCATGGGTGTACATAAGACCCTCAGGGTGAGCACTAACTTCGACCATTGTGTTAACTGGTGGGGGGTGGCATCTCCTGGTGAAGCCCAATACGCTTCTTCCCACGTTGGCTCCCTAAAGTCAATTTGGTCATAGTCGTGTGTGCTTTACCCCTGAAAGGGCAACCTGGTACACCTTAAACACAATTCATGTGTTATGAATATGCAGCCCCACACAGCCCGAATCCAGTGAGTGCCCTTGTTTACAAGGGCCTCCCTGGGTTCATGGAGGTTGAAGGGCAGTGTAGGGACCCAGTGTAAACAGACTGACCCTCCCGTGCCCAGGACTGTCACCTTACTGTAGATGACAGGACGGTTCAATAACACGTGGTCTGCTCCACTAGATGGCTTTCTCATGAGGCCGTTGGTCCTAAGGCCACCTTCAACACTAGCTGCACGGGTGTGTGGGAAGTTGCCTTCTGTGTGCCTGTGATGTGGTTCTGCCCCCTTAAGACTATAGGGGCCAGAGGCACTGTGTTAGTCAGATAGCTTTTGATTTTCAGGCTCTCGTTATAGCTGCTGGTACACCCTGGCCTAACATGATCGGGGTTTGCTGTGATACAACAATTAGCGGTATTAGCAACCGGTACAGATGGCAGAGCATGTGGGTAGGCATTTTGGTCCCCCCTTGTACTCTCTGTATGGGTAAAGCCTCCCCCTTAGTCCCTCCTTTCCCATGTTGTTCCAGCAGAAGTAGGAGTGCGTTTTTTATGGACACCAGTTCAGACAGAACAAAATTACATTTCCATGCATGGACCCCTGGGTCATCCACCCAGTCCTGGTCAGCGATGGACATAGGTATTGGGCCAGAGTAAGTGGAGGCTACACAGGGAAACATAAGATGGGGGAAGTTGTCACATCCACAGGACCTATGTTGAACTTTTTTCAACAGTCCCCCTCCAAGTCCCCCTTCCCTTGGGATTTGTTGGGTCACATTCCAGTTGGGGTGCTTTTGATCCTGTTTTCTGCCATCGATGTGGTAGAACCTCCCCCCAGACTTGTTACTGCAGTCTCTGGGAAATCATGGGTGCCGATGGGGTCAAAGTCTTTCAGCGAGGCCCAGCTGGGGGATAATGGTGCCATCGTATTAGGCATAGGGGCTGTTGGGCTAGTGTATCTACTGAGGTGTTATTGGCATGGACTTTTGAACTTCCTGTACCCGCAGGTGGGCGGGATCTGTCCTGGGCCTGGGGGGTTTTGGTTTCCTGCCTCCCGGGCAGTGAATGGCTGACAGCAGCCTTGGCTGAATCCTCTAGGCCCTGGTGCAGATAGCTTAAGGTGGCATCCATATTCCTTCCTCTGGAGCCTGGATTGGGCTTTTTAGTCTTGGGTACTTGCTACATACCTTTGCCACCCCCCAGGGATCAAGATATACAGGGACGTTGGTGGATCCTAGGAACGGGTTAATTTCGCTAATAAAGATATGTGCCTCCCCCAATTAGTTTAGATGGGTGTTTTGCCTGGTCGTTGTAACTCATGCTAGCGGAAATAGCGAGGGGGCGGTGGGGATTCTTCCTGTAACCATTAAGATTTTCTGTTCGGTGAGAGCAGGGGTAAAAGTGGGGCATGGTGGGTGGACTGGCAGGCGGGGTTACAGCATATTGAGATGGCAATGAAGCAGTGATGCTGGGTTTATAGCAGCCGCTGCAGGTCATTTTAATGTCTAAGTGAATTGCGCCCCCAGTTAGGATTCATGGCACTGCCACAACATTATAGATATATGGTGCTCCCACTGCCTGTTCGCTCACCTCCTTGGGCGCTGATGAGTCAACACCTGCAGAATCAACACCCCATCATTAGTCCCCCACATGTACCCCACCGACTGCTCCTGCTCAGGATGTCTGACACTAGTGGTAGCCATTAACCTTATCCCTGTGCCACGCCAGTTGGTCCTGCACTTGGCCCAGACATTGTGGCATTCATAATTGTTATCTCTTTAAAGAAGGTTGTGTTCATTATGACCCTAAAATAAATTGGGGGTGATGGGCCCTTCTTAGAGATGCTAGCCCAGACATGTACTTTGACTGGATGCTTGATTATGGGCTTTGGTCTCGTCAGTGAGTAGGACATCCTCAAAGTCTTCCATCGTCACCATCTAGACCTTCATGTGGGCCCTCCACTTTTCCTTGTTGATGTGAAGGATCACAGGGCAGAGCCTGTAGAGCTTGAACATGGCATGGTTATAATAAAAGAAATGCATATCTGGGGTGATGAAGAGTGGGATGAGGATGAGTGGAGTGGAGATATGATATGACATGGCATTTATAATGCGCCTATACACAAGTGTTTCAAGGTGAAGAGTGGAGTGAGAAAAATTGGGTGAGTGAGGCTAGGTCGATTAGGGTGAATGGGGTGAAGAATTGAGGGGCCACTGGTGTGGTAATAAATGAGAGAATTTATGAGAGAAATCCTGAGATTGATGAGACATTGCTGGATTTCCATAATGGGGTAGCCTCATAAAGCTCCCTGTGTTTGGTGCTCAGCTTCACAGGGATGCAGTTAGACACTCTTGGAATCATGCATTCAGGCATTGCAGTTTAAGCAAATGCACAGACAACTGGTGCAGTAGCTCACGCGTTGCAATGTCCAATGAATAAGTATAAGTCCTCAGCAGAATGGGCCCTTTAAATGAGGAAGAATGGTAATAGCTGGGGTACTGTGTTATGTCCTGTCATCTAGCTTTGCCACCTTAATCACGACTGAAATTATTCATCCTACATAGACAGACATTGCCCATGTCAAAAGGTGCAAATAAGGGTGTTGTTACCCAACTGGAGCAAACACTTATGTATGGGCATGTTTGTTTCTACCTATTGGAGAGGAGCGACGGCACCCCTCCGTTCACAGTTGCTTTCGCTTTGGCATATCGCTGATGGAGAAATAGAATCAAGCAATGGTCATTGGATGAGACAAGGGGTCTTGCATAAAGGCAAAGTGCACATTGTGTGTCGGCTGATATTTCAGTTCATGAAGACAGATACTGTATGTTGTGGTCTTGTGAACAGTCAGGGTTTTGAGGAATTTCATGAAAACTAGGACATTTTCATGTGTGTGACGTTGCCTGGGCATTAAGTTCCATAGTTTGGTTGATTGGAATGAGAAGGAGGGCCCTCTTTGCATTTCCATTTCCATTTTACACCACTACTAATACCATGGGGCGGGGGCTCATTCTTACGGGTTTGCAATGCTGGATGTAATTGTGGTGGAATCAGTGCCCCTGCTGTGGAAGGCACGGTGTGCCATAGGGAGTGTTTGGAAATGCTTTTTTCACTTGGTAGGGAGTCAGTGGAGTATTCAGAAAGTCAGAGGGATGTTTTCCCATCTTTGCAGTTTTTAGGAGTAGTCCATTTTCAGCCTTTTGAACTCATTGAAGGCGGTTTTACAAATATTCCTGGAGGTTCTGGCAGTTGCTGTTGGCGAAATTGAGCCTGGAGACTACTAGGCTGATCATTCCCGTGGTTTTGCATGGGAAATATAGGCATGGGATTATGTGTTTGATAGTTCGGAGTAAGAAGAAGCAGACTCCTACTACGATTTGGGATTCAAATGTGAGGTTGTTGTCCTTGAAGACTGTGAGGTTTTTGATAATTTCTCTGGCTTTGGACAGGTTCCCATTTCTGCAGGCCAGGCGATTGGTGTGCTGTCGGTTGTCATGGTGCTTCAAATCATGAGTTCAATTTTGGTTGGGTTTAGTTTAAGTTGATTTGTTGTCCTCTATGAGTCAATGTGTGAGAGTCAGGTGCCTAGGTCTGGTTGATTTTGGATTGACTGCTGGGAGCGTGATATGAGTATCATATGGATAGTTAAGGCATCTGTTGCCAGAGTTGCTGAAGATTTCCAGAGCAAGAGCCGTCATGGAGCTGTTGAAAAGCAGTGGAGATAAGCTGGATCCTTAGCATACACCACAGGCGACATTGTGGGTATGTGACCTGAAGATGGCCATGTGGGTAGTCTATGTCCTGTCCGAAGGGAATGATGTAATGAAATGGAGCATGGTATCCTCTAATGCAATGAACATGAGCCTTTTTAGCAAGCTTTTGTGGCTGATAGTGTCCTAGTATGCGGAAATGTCCAGAAAGCTGAGGGCACTTGGTATGTATTCATTGGTGTTGTCACAAAATTCTCCCTCCATTGTAATTTTCATGGGTTTCTGGTACTCTCACTCCGCAGATCGTTTCCTACAATAAAATCTCTCAGATTGACAGCACTCTTCCTGCAGCCACACTTCTGCCCCCTGCCAGCAATCTCCCTTTACAGCTTCATTGTGACCTCAGGGGAGAGGGGCAGG
Organism: Ambystoma mexicanum; assembly: GCF_040938575.1. Lineage (NCBI taxonomy): Eukaryota > Metazoa > Chordata > Amphibia > Caudata > Ambystomatidae > Ambystoma > Ambystoma mexicanum. Next base: position 673,019,800 of record NC_090928.1, read on the forward strand.
GAGACGGGAGGCATTGGTCAGACCCAGATCCCAGCTGTCTGAAGAGGATGAGTCTGGCAATGGCACTCGCTGCGATGCCCAAAACTGTGCTACGATAGATGATAGAGGTGGTGGTGGGATCAGAAATGTACCCCTTAGGGTCAGTCTCTACGTTCTGCAATCAGGCACCTCCCCAGACTAGCAACCAATACCTCTTTATTGCACACAATAAATTTCCCGGGGCACCCAAGCTCTCTCTGAGTACATGAATGAGGACTTACATCCACACAAGGACACATCTGACTCGTCGAGGCGCAGCACAATCAAAAAACACATTCAGAAAAGTTTAGCCCAGACCCGAGAAAAGAGGGCCAATAGAACATGTACACCACAATTCCAACGGCGAGAATTCTATAAGCATCAGGGTTTTTACCTCGTCCTAGCTCATGACAAAGTTACAACCAGTGAGGTGGCATAGAAGGTATAGAGATTAAACCAGTTCTATGGGACAAGGACAGAGCTGTGACCTGCATCACTGCTCCTACTGCCCATCAGGGACATTCCTGGGTGGGTTTGCGGGATTGCCCTCACCCTGAAACCATGTTGCAGATAACAGGGGCCAGAGTCCTACTATTCAATAATTGAGCACATGTGCTAGTGGCCAAACAATTCTGCTTCCATCTTGGAGAGGAACGGACCATGCAAAGGGGCCAACATTCAGTGACATGGCGCCAAACACAGTTGACCGTGAAAATACCCTAACTATATTAATGCACGTAATTTCCCTTGAGGAAGTAAGGCACGGCCTTCAACATATTATAACTACAATTCTTTCAGGACACTCACACTAATAACCATCAATACAACATTGTTCCCGAAAAGAATACGCCTCAGCGCTGGCTCAGCCTGAAACGTGTGCACGAGTAAACAGACTTAAACAAAGCTTTCAAGTAGACAGTGGACTAGGAAGCATAGGGGAGAATGGGGCATTTATATTCAGGTCGGACTCGGAGCTGAAGTCATTTGAATCTGCTCTAATGTTTTGGGCCTATTCTCATATGGATCCGACTCCCATCACACCCGGACAAACACGGCATAAATCACCGGCCGTGCTGCTCACTACGCCCTGCACGGGCATTGTTTCAGAGGCTTCATGAAATGGCGCCCACTCAAAAGACGTGTTCCGTGGCACTGTCCCTTAGCACGCTGGCAGCATACTCGTTTCCGATGACCTGGAGATAAAAGCAACGAGTTCAAGTGGCTCTTTAAACATTGCTAATTTAAAGATAATCACCGCAAAGTTGGATGTCGTTATTGAATTCTTTGTGCATGACACAAAAATCAGGTTAAATAGGTTTTAGGTCCTTCAAAGTTGTTTGTGACTTTCGAGTATGGCATTTACAATAACATTATTTGTGCGGTGCACGACAGGTTCCTTTTCCCATCAGCAGGTCACTCTACTAATCAAATGTGACATTAATGTCCTATGGCTGGTACTCTTGAATTTACTGCTAAGTGAGCACGCCATTTTATTGAGTTTCATGATTAAATCAAGCAATGTTATATATTTAATGTAACACATTCGCGAATGTGTCTCTCCAATGCAGGTGTTTTTCAATGGCTGTATTAACTCTATATATTATACATGTTACCACAACATAAGTACCATGCTTTTTTCAATTGATACATTGGCCCTAAAATCTGAATCTGTTCAGAAATGAGCTCAAGTTGTTAACTCATTCGATTTGTACAGCACATATATCTACTGAGGGTATTTGATGTGCGTGCCATGACTGTCACTCCCATTGATGGAACATGTGTGCACTGTGACCCGTTATTCAAAACACACATTTCCAAAAAGACCCAAGCTGCATGGTACCACATGTGCTCCTCTGCAAAGCCAAGCATTTCTTCTCGTCTCCAAATTTCAAAACAATTGTCCAAGCCCTGGACATTTCCCACTTGGACGGAGACAAAGCCTTACTCGCCAGAGCCCCACGTGCCACCTTGGCACACCTGAAAGCCGTCACAGCATAGGATTACGGAAATTCAGCTAGATCATCATCACCCCCTTTCTCAATGAGCAGCACTGGCTATCCATCCAACAACACATCCTCTTCAAGACTGCCTTCATCCCCTACACAGTCATTACAACCGAAACGCTGCTCTCCTTGGCTGAGAAACTCTCCATCGGCGGAGGCCAACATGCCACTCAAAGCCACATCATCATTATCACCAGGCTGGAAACCAAGAAAAAGAAATGCAAGCCGGACAAACCAGGAAACAGGCCTTTTCCTGTTATGCACCCTGTGTCCAACAAGGTACCAACACAGATAAGACTGGCCCCCTCCATCCTAAAATTGTCACCAATCACTGATCACACAACGCAAAAACGCAACACTCTCCCCCCACTGGTCCCCTCCAACCACTTCCCATCCCAGCTCTTCTGCTATCCCTGCATCCTACTTTTAAACCCACACTCTTTGTACAGCACTCTATTGCTTCCCTGCCAGGTTTGCGCTTTATAAATCCCATACATACACTCATTAATTAAGCAATAAGCCCCGAGCCGCGGGGGCATTACTGAGTCAGGTAAAGCCCCAGGGCCCATAGTTAAAGACCCGAGCAAAGCGAGGGCCTTAACAAAGGCCCTGGTGCTTCATTTAAAAAAAAAAAAATGGCCGCCAGGGAAGGGAAAACAAAGTCCATTTTCCCTTTCCATGGCGGCCATTGATACAGAATGTAAAAAGTTAAACAAAGAAAATGGCCGCTATGGAAAGGGAGAAGGGAGTACATGTAGTCCCTTCTCCCTTTCAATGGCGGCCATTCAAAAAATAGTAAAAATGCACAATAAAAAAAGGCCACAATGGAAAGGAGAGAAGGTACAACGTGTAGTCCTTTCTTCCTTTCCATGACTGCCTGTCGCGGATCGGGAGCAGAAGGGCTGGGGACAGAAGTGTTCCCAGCGCTTTCTCTCCCGAAAAAGGACCAAAAAGAAGGTAAGTGAGGTTGGGAGGGTATGGAGGGGATTGTTTGAAGGGGGGAGAAAACACTTACCTGAATCCCCGGTGGGGGATGATGGCAGCCTCCAGCCTTTTTTTCCCCACTTTATGTTGCTGACGTCTGTTTTCAGTGGCTTTTTAAACTAAGCTCATTTACTTTTTTTAATTTTTTTTTTATTAATTTGTTTAGTTGCATAACAACTTTTCAAATACATGTAAAAATACAGTTATTTCATTTCATTCATTTCATTTAAGATAACATTTTCAATCAAATTTCATATTTTTAAAATACAATCTTTAAAATTTGCAATTATTTTGTTATTCAAAAGCTCACTTAATTCACATACAAGACAGGGGAAAGAAAGAAGGGCAGAATGGAGGGGAAAGGATAAGGTTAAAACGCAAAAGGAAGGAAGGAGGGCAAGAAAACAGCTTTACCTTGACTTAATAGGGGCACTAGAGTTGTTTTCCTTTAGTACATCATTATTCCCCTCCATCCTTTATACTTTGACTAAATTCAGGTACTATCCTTTCTAAAAACTGAACAATTGCTACTTTTACTGATGTTTTTGGGCATGAGAAAACCCATTGCCAAATTTCCTGTGCATTCATATATACTGTAAATTCAAATACTCTTTGAAAAAATTGTTTACGTATTGCAATCAAAGCAGAACAATGCACCAATAAGTGTTTCAATGTTTCAGCTTCACCTTCATTTAAACAATAACGGCAATATATTAAGTTTTTCGGGATTATTCTTCTGCGAACCAATACTTCGCGAGCATGCCATAGGTTGAACCTAAAGCGCATGTACTGAGACCGGATGTGTGGAGAGGGACATTTAGTCAAGTATTCCGCCATTTGTTTGTACCTTTTTACTCCAAACAGCGAAGTATCGAAATCCTTGTATTGAGCACAAAACTCCATATTCTGTATCCAATCCAGTTGACAGAGTTAAATTTTTGCTCGTCCAGGATTGGTTATTAATAGTTCTAAATCGATGGCTGCTTCCGTCATAGCATTATATGTTCTTTTACACCAGGTTTTTGGTAGTGTGTTGCAATCTGATAGTAAATGTTTAGCTGCTATTCCCAACACATTATGCATTCGAATACTCAATATACATTTACGGAGCAGAGAACACATTTTCCATAGTAATTGAGAATACAAAGAGAGTGACCCTAATTCATACCGAATCAAGGGTAGGGGGGTGCAGTTCGGCAGATTCAGTACTTTCTTCCAGAAACTGGCTTCCATTTTATTCCAATCTTCTTTTTTTATTGTGCAGAAGGCCTCCATGCCGTATATCAAGATTGGGATTACTTTCATTTGGTAGAATGACAGGACATGCTTGAGTGAAAATGTCCCAAACCTGTATGCTAGTATTTTAGCTTGTGAGGTTAAAGCTCGAAGTTTGGAATCTAAGCTCATTTACAATGTGTGAATCTGGCCTCTCTCCTATTGCCTGAAAGAGATTTAGATGAAACTTTCATCTACCAAGTATAAGGATGATGAAGATGTCATGCCAAGTAGCTTTCAGGGCAATACATGTTGTAATTTAATGTGTTTAAATATGCAGTAGTTAGTAAAGGGCATCACGTGTAATTTAGCACTAGTTTGAGTCATGATTGGTCGACTCTAATTCCCAATTGCACATTGCATTGCAGCTGAAAGTTCTGTTTGAAAAGGCAGGAAGGTGAGGTGGACATCAGATAAGGATGGTTGGGGATTTGCTGTTTGCAATTAGTTTCAATGATTTCCCCATACCCTTGGGCAGTAGGCATCTCAAGTCCCAAATACTTATGAGTCGGTGTAATCCTCAGAGGCCATGTTTGCAACAATCTTACATCAGTTTGTTTTCCTGGCAGACACCAGCATTATCTTTGTTTTATTCAAGTTAATTGAAATCTGGTTCTCCTTCGAATACAACCCCAGTTCATTTAACACAGACTTCATACCTGTCAGCATATGGTCAAAGATGGCTAAGTCATCGGTATACAGCATTGCTGTGATCTGACAGGCTCAAATCTTGGGTGGGCATCCGGCCCTACCTTTCAACCAGGCAAAGAGAATGGATATATAAATGTTGAACAGCAGCGGAGCAAGCATACAACCCTGCCTTACCCCACTTCTAATTCTCATCGGCCGTGACACTTGGCCATCATCACTCAGCCGAATCTGGGCCATTGTTTCAGCATGCAGGGCCATGATTACTTCAAGCAACCAACTTGGGGAGCCCCATCTTTGCATTTTCCTCCATTATAACACTTATCCAAGGAAGTCACTGGTTGCAATCTCAGGCATGCAGCATCAATAGTGGTGGTGGAAAATGGTAGTACATTCTACACATGTTTATTGACTGGACATGGTTCTTGAGCTTGCTGTTCAAATCATGGATTGTGTATCATGTTTTGACCGTGGGAGTATCTGTGGATTTGGGTGGCGTGAATGATGCCATGTGATGTTCCTCTGCATTACAATGACCCACGTACAGTTCTTGTCCATGGTATGTGTACAGACATGACAGTTGCATGGCCCATCAGTGAATGTGTGCACTACTTTTGTACGTCAATGTGTCCACTGATGGCAATGACAGGACCGGGAAGATCCCTTGTCAGCAAAAGCCTTACATTCATGGCTCACAGATCATAGTGTGGGAAATCACAATGTCAGATGCTTGTGGTTCCTGCCTTTTTGTGCCTGAGTGCACTTTGATGAACATGTGCATTTGTGTCTGGAGGCACATGACTCAAAATGTCTTTCTCTGTCCGTGTGCAGTTGAGGATGCACCAGATGCGGAGGAGGAGGAAGAAGTGTTGGTGTTAAGTCAGACCACCAGTGGGGGCTGTGGTGTTGTAAGCCATGAGAACTCACTGGTGCTCCAGACCATCATCAGTCGTGCTGCGCCCTCTTCAGACTCTTCGGACTCAGCTGATTTCAATGCTGAACCACCTGTGTATGTCTCAAAGAGGGCGAAGGTGAGTGCCCCAATGGGCAGATCAGTTGGGGCCATTGAGTCTGCAGCGGTGCAGCTGGGTTCACAAGGCCAGTCAGTGGTTGCCCCCAGTCTGTGGTGGTTACGGCTACAAGGCCACCCTGGAATGATTTGGTATCAGGTTCTGGGACTGATGTCCCAGGGAGGGTTTCAGACCTGCAGCCAATGGCAGGGTCACCACAGCAACGGGCATGGTCCCTTGCATCAGGCTGCCATGGGCCCTGCACATGCAGTGGACATGTGCAAGCTGGAGAGACAGTGTGGGAGTAGCAGATGTTGTGTGCCCCAATCTGACATGGCAATTTGTTGGAAAAAATATCAGAGGGCATGGATAAGATGGACCAGACCATGAACCCACCCGCGGCCTGGGTATAGCAACGGCTGCAGGACATGCGGTCCTCAAGCCACTCTAACAGACTATGCATGGAGACCAACATCAAGGGCCGACGGGCTGCTCTGAGGTGTCTGCAGGGGTCCCTGCATGCAGATGCTCAGGCACACACAGAGGCCCTGAGGCATGAGATGGAGGCCTTGAGGCAATCCATGCACGATGAACTCTCTGCCACAAGAACACATCTCTACGAGGAGATGGATGCCTTGACAGAGACACTGTCCCAGCAACTCAATGCATCATGAGTGAGTGTGCATACAGACTTTATGGCCATTCATGAGCAAGTGCATGGATACCTCACCATCCTTGCTGTGCTGGTGCATGCAACCATTTCACGGCTGGCCTTGGCTAATGAAGACCAGGCCTTGGCACTGCGTGGTATGGATCCACCACCACAACCACCTGCATATCAACGACAGGATGGGAGGCTCAGCACAGCCAAGCCTCCTGATCCACCATTGCCGTGATGTCCTCACGAGGGGATTTTTATTTTTATTTTTTTCCCACTCATGTGGATATTGAGATGCACTCCGCCTGCCCCCTCCAGGGTGGACATTTTTCACCCCCATGGATTTTCTTTTTTTACCCGACCGGTGTGGTCTTATTTTGTATTTTGTGACCCCTTGATTGGCATGGACCCTTTTTCCTAACTTTCAATAACCCAGTCCAGGATATAGGCATGTGCTGTTTTTAAGCACATTCTGAGAAGGACTACACTTTCTTTTTTTATTTGTTTTCCTTGCGATGTGCTGTTGCCCCCCACCAAAGGCATGAGGAGTACAGAATTGGACATTCAGCCATGCACAGTGTTGTGAACTGTTATGGTTGCTTTGAGGTCGACAGGATGTCATGTGCAGGTAACAATGGGTTGATGGAATATTGATACATATGTGCTGTATCAATGATTAGCGACAATGGCTGGTGAAATGCAATGTCCCATGTTGTTGCAGTGATCCTGATTCATCCGGTGACTGCACTCCATGGCAGATCCACCCTGCCCCATTTCACATTGCTAGTCCCCATGCCCTCTGCCAGGCACTGGCCCTCCTTTCACAAATTTGGAAGTACAGTTTCCGATGGAGGTGATGATGGTATCACATCATGCCAGCTCTGTCAACAGGTAAGCATGTGCACTGTCTCTCGTGTTATGTTTGTTTTATTGCTCATCATGGTCTTTGCATGCATGCCACATATTTGCTAGCTGGGTTGTAATCCTTGACTCACGGAATGTGTCAGTGCAGATGTGTCTCTGTCCACATGCATGTGTGTGTGTATGTGCAGTTACACTTTGATGCGTGTGCATGGTTTTGGTGGATGCACTTTCACAATTGACACAATAAATGGAAGTGATTGGGCCACACTTGTCACACTTAGCCATTGGAAGTATTTCCATCATTCTGGATGTACATACTAATTAACAGCATGCATTTTTGAGCATCTGCACTCTTTGTATTTTGACTCTCCAAACACTTGTCACAATGACTATGATATTGTCTCCTTACTGCCACCCTTCTACTCCCCTGTCCCATGTTTCCTATGGGGCCCTGCAGGTGTACTCCCTGTCCACACTACTCTTTGACCTGTGCTACTGACCACTCCACTCCCTTATTAGCTCACATGAAATGCCCTCCAAATGTAACACACATCCATTGTCATGTCTGCTCATCCTCAGCTGCTCCACTTCATGGCGTAGTCTCTGGTGACACTGTTCTGGGCATTTGTGTACATTGACTCCACAGGACAGGTTTGCCACACTTGCTGCATGTTTGGTTGTACAGATATGCGCATGTGTACCCCTAATGGACTGCTCTTGTGTTACCCAGTCAGGTCACTTGTACATTGTTTGTGTCTGTATGTTCTCTACACCAGAATGTATTGCATGATTGTATGTTTCCATTACTTTTTCTTCACATCGGGCACTTTGAGTGACTGAACTGTGTGTGTGCACATTGCGGGCCCATGCATGTGTTACACCATCCACTCCCCACATCTGGGCTTCATCTGCTGTCCCTGTTGGAGTGGTCAGTGCATCCTGGGATCCATGCACAATTACTGGGACAGTCTCACACAGGGTGTGTGGTCTGTTGGAGGGTGAGTAAACAGCTGCAGTGGTGTCCAACAGAGGATATTGTTGGTTGGTGCAGGGTATCAGTATGTGGTTGCAGGCCCTTCTTTGCAAGAATGTTGTGTACATGGGTCTTTTTCTGCTTTGCATGCCATGGCGGGTGGTGCCTGTTGTTTGTTTGATGTAGAGCTGCTGATTGACCTTTCACAGGTGGCCATACATTGCCACTCTGCCCTTCTCCATCACCCAACTTTGTCCTTCATCATCCACTACTTGTCATACTTTTCTGTTTATGTGCCTTCCAGGCTCTCTGACCAGGCTGCTTCTTGCACACGTTTTCATGTCTCTGTCTTACTCTCTTGGACAACTTCTCTATGCCCTCACCATCTGTGAGTCAGACATATCCATCTTCATCTCCCCTCCAGTCAGTCTCCTCCTTGCAGCCCTTTTCACCTATCCCTCTCTCACCCTCTCTCTCTCTCTCTCTCTCTCTCTCTCTCTCTCTCTCTCTTTCCACTCCACTGCTAGGCATTCATCACTATGGGCCTCATTACGACCCTGGCGGTAAGGGGTTTACGCCAGCGTTAGCTGCGCCGATCCCTTACCGCCAATTACGAGGTCCCCTAGCGCCATGGTGCTTTTAACACCTGCTTTTAGCAGGTGTTAAAATCCATGGCGCTAAGGGACCATGGAGTTAATTACGCCACCGTAATTTACGGTGGCGTAATTAACGCCTTCCCCACTCCCATTATGCCCTATGGGGCAAAAATGGGAATGGGGAAGGGTAAATGGGGATTGGGGACTTACCGCCCCGCCAAGGTCGGAATGGGGCGGTAAGTCCGCCAACCACCATGGCGTAAACGTAGTTTACGCCATGGTGGTAAAGTCACGGCCCAGGCGGTAACTTACCGCCTGGGTCGTAATGAGGCCCTATGTGTGCTGTCTCCCTCTTGCACTCTGCCATCCTTCAACACTGGGTGGTCCATGCCTATTACCTTGTTCCATACAGGAGTCCTTATCGCTGTCCAGTATATTTATGTTGATGTAATGCATGTCTTTGCAATTTCAAAATGTTTTTTCATGTGGGATGCAGTGGATGTGAGCCAGGTGGCCCTGTGCATATAAGTGAAGGGCACTCGGAGTGGCACTTGTACTTTCGTTGGTGTCAGGGAGTCAGACATTGTGTAAGATTGTTTTTCTTTTACTTGTATTGAGGTGAGCGGGTCCAGCTTCATGGATGCATGTGACACATGTTGATGGGAGGCTGGTGTATCTATGCATGCTGTTTTCTCAAGACAATCAAGGTGGCACTGGTTGCGGGGCAATAGCTGTGAGGGAGGCTGTCACTGTAGGGCCTTTGTTGGTGAGTTGTCATGAGGGTGGCTGGCCCAGCTGTATGTGTGCTGTGACACATAGTGATGGTAGTGATGGGGAGTGTTTCCTTGCAGTTTTCACATGTTCCTTGCCTGCCGCATGGCATCCCATACAATGAGTTTTTACTAGTCATGTCTACCCCCACAAACAGTCTAATCCTTGTCCTTCTTCCCCTTCTGGAGGTGTTGTCTGTCCCAAGACAATTCCACAGAGAGAACAGCATTGATGGCCATTTGGGGGATGCTGTGTTCACCACAGACACCAGACACACACCATTGACCAGGGTTGGTTGATTGCCATGGTGAACATATACTGTTCATGATACACTGGTAGAATTTCTAAGGCATGTTGACAGCTGCTCAGTGCATATCAACGCTCCTTTCAGTTCCCGGCACATTGGTCTCCATTCAATCCAGTCCATGTGTAGTCCGCCTTCCCATCCTCTCTCCTGTTGCCTGCTCCCCTTTGTGCGGCAGAGTCCTTTGCCTCTGTTTCTCATTCCTTTCTCATGTCTGCTTGTCTCTTTCATGCCAGTTGCCACGGTGCCCTGCCTTACAGTGTGACTGCTGCCTCTGTGAACAGCTGCCTTCTGCCGTTTCCCTGTCTTCTATGCAATTGGTGATATTTCTGCATCACATCGTCTTGGACTTTCCATCATCCGCTCCCCTGCCAGTGTTTACTGCACTGTCCCAGTGCCACGTTAATCAGGGGATGCCATATCATGGCATTGGGAGTACTTCTAATGTAATCCTGGGTTTACAACCTCTTAGTGGTCTCCTTTTGGGCGTCCTCTCAGTGTCATACTGACTGGAAATGGATCAGAGTGTTCACTATGTCCCATCACCATGAGAAGAGGTAAGTGTTATGTGGTACTTCACTGAATGGCACTCAATGTGGGCAGGCAGTGTAGGTGTTGTGGGTTGGTGCATGTCACTCAGTGGGGCACATGTTGCTATGTAATTGGGTGCATGGATGTGTTGCCTGCCCTGACATTGTGTTGTTTTTCTCTACAGAGGCCTTCTCAGTAGAAGATGGTTGCTGCGATTGAAGGGGACATTGCAGTTGGATGCATGTACAGAATACAGCATCAGAGTTGGGTGGTTTCCATGCCCACAGAGGGGACAACCATGGATTCCAGGGTCCAACTGCTGTAGCCTCACAAGGTATAAGGTCTAAGGTGAGATGAGCATCTTTCTTGCGGTGCACTTGCATTTTTCAAAATCTGCATCACTGTTTTGACGTGACTGTGTATTGTGAGCATAGTTGTCAGGGAATGGTTTGGCCACTCGACCTGTATATTGTTGTGGAACACACACAGGGGGTCCAGAGCAGTCCTCACATGTGTTAGTTTCTCACTTCCATGTTTTACTATGTCTTCCTTCTTGTGGTCTCATGTGTGTAGTTTGGTGTCTGCGTGCAGATTAGTTGTTGTTGGCCATATGATGGTGGCCGGGGACTTTGTTGCTTGTGCTGTGTACTTTTTGATATACCACATGGACAATGTTGGTTCCAGTTGTTATGACTGTGTTGGTGATTTCTGCACAGCCATACAGATTAGGGGTGTATCGACCACTTTTGCTCCGTTACAAATTGGCACTCTGTGGGAATTAAAATATGGAGTACAAATACTCTCTATTCACAGTATGAAAGAGAGGTATGGAATTTCGCGCACCTGCTTTCACACTCACAGCAACATGGATAGCTTTCGGCCAGTAATGCACATAGTACCACAGGAAGACAATAGTATTTTGACTGCCTGATTGGAATAGGTAAAAATGTAGCTTTTGATGGGCATCATCAATGACTAGGTGCTAAGAAATGAATGTTACCAAGTTAATGCATATTTCTATTCAAACATATTTTTACTTGCTTATGATTCTCCTATATTTGTCAATTGGATGTACATTTTTAAGGCCTCTGTAATAAATTTAGTACCAACTTTGAAAATTGTGAGTACAATACTCCAATTTACGAATGTTATCTGGAGCCCTGTTTGTTCATGTTGTTTTATGTCTAATGGACACACACAATTTGACTCATTCTCAGGGTGTTGTTATGGGCACAGAGGATAGGCCCCAATTCATCATTGAATGGCACCTGGGATGTGGCCTCACTGTGTGTGCTCCACAGGGGCAGGTTTTTATGTGAAGTATGATTGCACCAGCTGGGTGCGTGCAACCTCTCCCCGTGCCCTTTGGCCAACCAAGGGCAAGGGTAGTACCTGTGGGTGCGGGCAATGCCTCACCTGCATTTCCACTGGTACACCATGCCATGTGGTGACATTGTGCCGTTCACATGCTGCCACTATGATTTTACATACTACTGGTGGTGCATATAGCAACACCCCACCAGAGTGGTCAAGGGAGTGAGACCGTGACTTCAGTACTCCGAATGTGCTCTCTACGATGGCCCTAGTGGCTACATGTGCTGCATTGTATCTCACCTCAGCTGGTGTTGTAGGATTCTGGATTGATGTCATCATGAATGGTTACAGGAGGTAGGCACTGTCCCTGAAAATGTGTACATGGTTGTCATTAACATTTATTGTCAGGGTCTGTTGTTCAGTGTGTCACATGCATGCATGTGGGTGACAGTTCATACTCACTGATGAGACATGTATTGACACATTTTCCAGATGCCAGGGCCCAATGGAGCAGTGACTGGTGGTAGATGTAGCTATCATGTGTGCTGCCCGGAAAATTGGCATACACTTCCATGATGGTTCCATTAGCATCACACACTACATGGCACATTAATAAAGTGCCAGTGCTTTCAATTTTGGTAGATGTTCTCCGTCAACCGGGGGGGCGTAGCGCAACATGTGTGCAGTCAATTGCACCTACTACACGGCAGAAGTGTGCTACTGTGTAGAATTCCTGGATCACTGTCTGCATTTCCACCATTGTTCAGGGCATATATATGTGCCTGTGCACACATGAGCGTGCTGTTATGTATGCCAATACCTGATGTAGACAGCGGGATTGTGTGGCCTGCAATATCCCACTAACTATTGCTGTGGTTCGCTGGAAGGACCCAGTGCAATGAAATGGAGTGCAGTCAGCATTTTCCTAGGGTAGGAAGGGTAAGGGCCTGGGAGCATATGGTGGGTGATGCTAAATCATCTTCCCACTCCCTAACAAAGTCTAGGATTACATGGGGGACATGTACCTAGCATATATCTGGTCATCCGGCTTTCCAAACAGTGTGGTCTGTTGTGTGAAGATCCAGGCGCTGGGCATCCTCCACCTGCTGCAGTGTCTGTGCTTGATAACTCCTACTATTTCTAGGTTCATTGTGGCTGTAGACATTAGTTTGGTGTGCATTGCATGCTTTATACCCATTGGTCGTATGCGCGTTGAGGTTTGCACCTACTATTTTGTGGTGGATGGGTTACAGGGTTCGCGTCTACCTTTTCCCAATTCGAGATTGTGTGTTGAATTCCAATAATACGTTTGGGTTTGGTGGGAATGGGCCTGTGTTTGCTTAGATGTGGACCGTCCCTCAACACACCCATATTTTGCCTTGTTCTTCCTCATTTTGCATGTTCCACCCCCTATTTTGGACTCTGCATAGGCCCAACCCACACTCTGTGAGTAGTCTCGCACAAGGTGCTCGATTGCTCACAGAGGCGTGCCAGACATGCCTAAAGTCAAAGCAAGTCCTGGAAAAGTACCCCACATTCGATTCCATGAATTGACCAAAGGGATTTGCACATGTAAGGGCATACAATGTCCCATTTTTCCACGCAGATTATTTCATGAATACGTTATTTTTTTTTCTTTTTAATTTGGTTTTATTAAGTTTTCGACATAACACGTAAAACATCATACAGATACCATTGAACAGATGGTTGTCAAACAAAGAAATGAATGCCTACATATCTTCCTTCCAACGAATCTTAGAAGCATATCTCAAAGCAAATTTTCCCCTCACGCTCCCGCCACTCTCCCCGGAACAGTGTCATGCTCAGAATGAGTCCCTCTTTAGGTCTTTATCCACGAAGTACCACATATATTCAGATTTGTGTTTCATACATTATTATAGGTTAATGAACAGTGAACAAATAAGTTCAAAGGTGCTCTCGAGAGCACTATCTCGCATATACCAGGTGTGCCCATCATCTCCCGACGCATTGCCCTCCATCCCCTGCTCATACATGTTACAACATTTCACTGTTGGAATTCCACTCCACATTTTGGTTTAGGGCATGGAAACATAATTGTGAATGAAGTCTTTCCATAATGTATCATTTTGTGTGGATCTCCCGTGCAGAGCCGCAGTGATCCTTTCCAATCGTACAAATACTAGTGGCAACATTTTCCCACTCCTTCTTACTCGGGTCCCCGACTGCTTTCCATTTGATTACTATACAAGCTTGTGCCGCTAGGAGAGGGGGATGATCAACCCCATCGCCCTCATGAAATCATCATCATTTCTCTCCAACCCAAACAAAACCAAAAGAGGCGTGTGCTTGCGTTGGATCCCTTCTATATCCCTGATCCAACCGAGAACTTCATCCCAGAACACTCTTACCTGGGGACACCCCGACCACATGTGCCAATAATTTGCGCTTTCACCACATTGGCGCCAACATAGGGGACTCACCATTTGAAACATCTTGTACAGCCTATGGTGGTCATATTGACACCTATGAAGGAGTTTAGCAGCGTGCAGCTTATACTGGGAAGCAATTGATACCATAGAGGTACCTTTACACATCTTGGACCATAGGTCAGAATCAATTTTCATGTTTATATCTGTCTCCCATCTATTTTTGAGTTTGATTGTAGATCCCTTTCCAGCGTCTATCAGAGTTCTGTAGATGATTGAGATCAGCCCTTTAGTTACAGTGAGCGTATCAAGAAGCACTTCAAAGGGGGTGAGATCCCTTTGTATTTTCTCTTTCCACGGTTCCCTCATTAGTATACCCTTAAGTTGGAGAAAGTGGAAGACCGATAGCTTTCCTATACCTAGTGCACTTTCGAGGTCAGTGATCGTGATGAAGTTACCTCTCTTCCAGAGTTGCCCAACCCTCTCGAGGCCCGCTTTGAACCATCGTTAAAATCACCCATGGTCCGGGTTCTCTTCCCGAATCCCAGGTGCCCAGATGTGGCTCAAGGGGGATGGCCACTTTGTAATGTCTTGCATGTCCGCGCTCTCCCTCCAAATATACCAGATAGTGCCCAAGATCGGATGTTACCATATCCTACGCGTCAAATTGGCCTTCGGGACCCAAAGCCATTCCGATAGAGTGGCGGGAGAAAAACTGTGATTGTCAAAGTTTACCCACTGTAAATGTGCTTGATTCCTCAAGTGTGGTAGTAATACCCTTAGTTGTGCTGCTAAATAGTATTTTTTAGAGGTCTGGTAAACCCACCCTCCTTTTTCCTTGGGCAATATTAATACTTCGTATGCAATTCTTGGTTTTTCCACCTGCCATAGGAATCTCGAAACGGCCTTCTTCACTTCCCCAAAGAATGATTTTGGCATCTTGATTGGGAGCATCTGGAATGGGTATAGGAATCTTGGAAGACACACCATCTTAATTGCATTTACCCTCCCCATCCATGAGACTGTGAGTTTCTGCTATTTGGTTAGATTAAACTGGAATTTATCAATCAGGTGGGGGAAGTTGGCTTCATATAAGGCATCTAGGTGTTTTATCAGATTTATCCCTAGATATCGCAAAGTGGCTTAAGTGATTTCAACCCAGCACTTCACCTAAGTCAATGCCTAGCATGGGATGCACAATTGAAACCCTTAATTATATATTTTTGTCTATAAATTCTTTTATTTCTGAATGATGTACCCTTATATCACGCCCCTCTGTTTGAATCCCCCCCTGTCTCACTGAACCAGGAAGCAGGCTGTTTTGCAAAGTTAAAAGATTTATTTTATGGATTTGCACAATATCTAACACACTATTTAATATTATACAATGAGCACCAATGGGGTGATGTCACAATCAACAATCTCTTTAATCAGAAGGAGTATGGATAGGAAAAATAATGCAACATAGAATACTACTTTGTGTGGGTTCAGTCAAATGCAATGTCACTCTTTCCCCCTGCACACTACTCAACCCCCCCAATATGCAAGATAAAAAGATGGAAGGAGAGAAAACAGGTTTCAGGAATATACACTCAACAAATACAGTATTAATCGCAATTTCCCCCAGCAAACTCATAGAGAAACAGGAATTATTGCAAACGGGTCAAATGCTTTTGAATGTGGCTTTGAATTAATGGTTAAAAACACAGAAAAAATGATTTAATTCACTAAATAGGTTTCAAAACTAGTGGGAGCTGCTTTGTATAGTTCCAGATAAACACTAGCAATGATTATTGAGTCACTAGCAGGTTGAACATATAATTCTGAAGTCGGATGCAAAGAACAGCTGTTTTACACGTGATGAAATTGAGCCAAACGAAAAATTCACGGCAAACTTTTCCGCTTGTGGGAAGCGCGATTTTGACAGTTAAATTCATTTCTAGCATACACAGTACGGAAGTTACGGAGGTTTTAGGTCGGTTTTTCTCAGAAAGAGTCAAAATGTTCAAATGAAAGATGCGCTTTTGAACATTACAAACAATCTTTCTTTACATTAGGGAGTCTATGGCCCTCATTACGACCCAGGCGGTAACTTACCGCCTGGGTCGTACCCTTACCACCATGGTGTAAACTACGTTTACACCATGGTGGATGGCGGATTTACTGCCCCATTCCAAGGTGAGTGGGGCGGTAAATCCCCATTTCCCATTTTACCCTTCCCCATTCCCATTTTTGCCCCATAGGGCATAATGGGAATGGGGAAAGGCGCTAATTACGCCACCGTAAATTACGGTGGCGTAATTAGCACCAAGGTCCCTTTGCGGCATGCGTTTTAACGCCTGCAAAAAGCAGGCGTTAAAATCACCATCCCGCAAAGGGACCTTGGAATCAGGCGTTAAGGGTCAGCGCCGTTTACGGCGCCGTAAACCCCTTAACGCCTGGGTCCTAATGAGGGCCTATGAAGCCACAAGCTACCCGACAGCACAGCCACCAATCCAGCAATGTCTCTGGATGGTTTCTACCTGCCAAGACGCTTGTCTTTCTTCAGCAAATATATTAGCGCAAAGATGATATTATCACTACCATTACCAAAGGACTATAGGAATGAGAGAAAGATTCAGGAAAGACAAAATGTTTTCTACAATGCAGTTCTAGATATGATAGAATGGCTTGGATAGGATTACTTAAGGATAAAATACTGGCTAGGGACACTTCTATGCTATAGATACTCACTACTACTGTTTGGAATGGGCCCGTCAGGGATCTGGTCAAAGATTTCTGGATTGGAATTCTGCTAGCCCACCAGACGGAATTCAGGGTGCTCGGGTTCTGTACTCAGTACGGCACTCTAGACACTGCACGGCACTCTGGACTGGATCTGACGGGTTGGTTGTGGTTCGCAGCTATCTGGTTACAGCTCTGCTCTACTGGTTTGGATCTCTGGATTCTAGCAAGAATTCACAGCAAGAAAGCAGAAACAGCAGAGCCAGGCAGTTCTTTTTGGTTGGTTTCCCCTTGGAGGTCTGGGGTAAAATCTGGTTTCAGGATTTTGGAAGGCCAAGCTCAGACAGGTTCAGCTTTGGAAATGGGCCTTTCTGCTTTCAAAGTTCTAGAGTCTTGGATAAGGGTTCTCTTTTGCAAAGTGCTCTGCCAGTAATCAGTTGATGGGTGAATGTGTGTTCCTCTCTAGGTCCTAAACTGTCTCTATTTATGTATTTCCCTAAGGGGTGGGTAGGCTGAATTATACTAGGCACACCCTCTAGGAATCCTATTGGTTAGGGTCTGTCCTTTCTCCTGATTTGAGAAGGAAATCAGATGTCCTGATGATGCTGTATTTTACAATCCAGGGAGAACCTCCCCTTTGTTTCGGCACAGTAAATCTATTTTTCATATAAAGCATAATTACAATATTACCAACATGCTAACAATAACATATTTACATCACAGATTTAGTGGAGCAAGTATCAGTCCGAGTTCCATCTCGGTGAGAGCGATTTGACAGTTTTTTGTGCTTTTGGTTGGGTACCCAATGTCGGATTTGTCCACATTTTCCTACATATATGCACATGACATCTGGGCATAATCCTGTGAAGTTTCATATTTCTAGCATCATCACAATTGCTACAAAACCACAATTTATGTGGTCATGTGTTCTGAGTAGTTTCAAAATGTGACCAGGATTTTCATGTTAACAACACCATATTTTACAGATTTTTACAATTTTGCACAGTTCTCTGTGAGTCTTTTTCAAAAAGATACTTTCTTGTGGGTTAAGGATACACATATCTGTCTGGCCCTCCCCCAAAGTTTTGGTGTACCAAGAGCAATCCAGGCCTCTCTTCCTTCTGGTAGGGGTTTTTGTTGGCACTTGAATTTGCATACCCTTTCAATCCAGGAAGTCTATTGTCTATCCCCAGAGCAGCAGAGCAAAATCCCCTCCCCTTTTCATTAGCATCTGACCGAGAGTTCCTGTGGCAGAGAGCAAAAGGAAGGCACCTCTGTTTGGGGCACACTGTGGAATTTGCCTTTGAAGTTCTGTGGCTGGCATCAGAGGTTACTTTATCACACTTTGTTTAAAATTGTGTTTGCTAAAATAGACACACAGACCTCTAATTCCAGTCTTTTTACAAAATACAGATTGAATAGTGGCAACCAATATTGCTTTTGATGGAAAGTCACTTCTTTTCCATAATTTGATTTTAATGTACAAGTTTAAACTCCC
Organism: Ambystoma mexicanum; assembly: GCF_040938575.1. Classification (NCBI taxonomy): domain Eukaryota; kingdom Metazoa; phylum Chordata; class Amphibia; order Caudata; family Ambystomatidae; genus Ambystoma; species Ambystoma mexicanum. The sequence goes on from NC_090928.1 coordinate 673,038,379, forward strand.
AGTGTAAGTAAATGACAGCTTTGATACAGGCGGCCAGCGGTACTGCGCCCATATCTGACAGCACCTTTTTTAATTTGGATATTCTTGTGATGAAATATGCTTCTCTTGACATTGTGTGCCTAAGTGGATTCTTTAAATAAGGTGATGGTTAACACCCATCAAGGATGTTGGATCTTTTCTGATGTTTGGGAACCATTATTTTGCAATTTCAACAGCCAAGGAAAAACGGATTTTAGAGCACTTCTGGTTTTCCTTGCAATGAAGTACTGCCCTTTCAGGTAGTTCCATTTCCCTCTGTGGACAGCCCCATTACAGGTTTTGGCAGTGAGGTCTCCTTTTCTACCACTGACACAGGAAAAGTAGATTGGCATCCAATTTTTCCGGTTTCACTGCGCAATTCTCAGAGGCCTAGGGCTTTTTGCAGCCATCTGTTGGTTCTGGTGAAAGCAGCGCATATTGATGTCGCAGGGCAGATCCTAGTGGGTCAATACATACCAGAAGGCACCCCCGATAGTTAGGCCAAAGACGGCATACCTCTCCCTGTCACTCTGTGTGGATTCATTCAGGGGGAACAGAATAAACGTATTCTTGTTAATTTTGAAACCAGAGAGAAGTCCAAAGTGTTCTATCAATTGTATTGCTCTGGGTATAGATGTTAGTGGGTTTGTGACATGTAATAGTAGATCATCAGCATATAATGCTATCTTAAATTCATTCCCCTCGACCAGCCGATCAGCTCTGATTTCCTGTGTGAGAGGTTCAAGCAACAGGGCAAACAGTATAGTGGATAGAGGGCAGCCCTGCCAAGTACCTCTGCCCAGGGTGAACAATCTCGAGTAGTCGGAATTTACTGACACTGAGGCCACAAGGGATCTGTATACCACTTTTACCCCTGTCCTAAATCTCTCTCCCAGTCGTACCTTGGTCATAACCACTTCTAGGAATCCCCACTCGACCCCGTCGAAACCCTTCTCTGCGTCGATAGACAGAAGAGCGGGTTCTCCTGCCATTTCCTTAGATTCATGTATCAGGTGTAAAGCCTTGCGCATGGTGTCTGACCCCTGCCTCCCCAAAATAAATCCTACCTGGTCCGAGTGTATGAGCCGAGGCATATATGTCTCTAACTGAGCTGCTAAGATTGTCATATAGATCTTTGCATCGATATTGAGTAAGGATATTGGGCGGTATGATCCACAGTATTTGGGATCTCTCCCTTCCTTAGGTATGACCAAGATCAATGCTTCCGAGAAGGAGTCCAGTACTACACCCGTCTCCAACATATCGTTAAACAGTTCAACCAAGAAGGGGAGGAGGGTGTATAGGAAAGTTTGTAGAATCCCGCTGTGTAGGCGTCGTTTCTGGGAGCCTTTCCAGTGGTAACCTCTTCACCACATTTTTTACCTCCTTAGCTGTGATAGGGGCGTCCACTGCGTCCGCCTCCACACTTGTGAGTACAAGCATCTCTACGCCGGCCAGGTAGTTGTCTATTTCGACTCTACCTTGTGTCATTTCGGATTCATATAGGTGTTCATAAAACCACGCAAATGCTTCCGGGATGTGCACACCTTGTGGGTCCTGAGTATTTCCCACCCCTTCGTTTATGGTTGCCACCCATCAGTCCTCCCATTGTCCATGCAGCCTAGCTGCCAATAGAGCGTTGGCCTTATCGCCTTTCTCATAATGTTTTTGTTTGAGGAGCTGGAGCCCTCCAAATGACCAGCGCCTCCTCAAGGAGGTGAAGTTCGTCCTGTTTCTGCCTGGCCAGCACAATCTTCTCCACTCTAACTCAGAGGCAGTCCGAGCCACCCAGTCTAAGGGCCTCATTCCGAGATTGGAGGTAGTCATGGCGCTATTTGCGCCATGACTGCCTCCAATAATGGTACCGAGTCCGCCCTGGTTCAATGGGGACTTACCGGTCTATTCTGACCATTGCGGGACTGGTAATTCCCCATTGAAAATGGCAGTCCCCAATCCCATTTGAGCCCCCGTAGGGCTCAATGGGAATGGGGAGGGCGCTAATAACGGCCCGGCACATGCCAAGGCCGTTATTTGCGCCCTGGTCCCCTAACGGGAACCGTAAGGTACGTTTGGTCCGACCAAACATACGTTATGGGTCCCATTGGGGGACCTCGGAATAGGGCGCAAAGGGATTACCGGCACCGGTGTCCTTACCGGTGCCCGGTATCCCTTTGCACCAAGGTCAGAATGAGGCCCTAAGTGTGTTATTTCCTTCCTCAATTTTTTTCCTAGCAGGGCCCTTTCTCTTTTCTTATCGGCACCCTCTCTGATTAGTACCCCTCACCAGGTCGCTTTCCCTGCGCCCCATACCACTCTTTTCGCTACTTCACCATTGTTATCAACCTTGAGGTATTCTTTTATTTTGCTTACCATTTCTGTTCGAAAGACTTGGGGGGGGGTCATTACGAGTATGGCGGTAGGGGGTTAACGGCACCGGTAAGGATGCCGTTGCTGTTAACCCCCTACCGCCGCATTCTGAGGTCACTTAGCGGGTCCCACTAGGGCCGGCTGGTTTTACCAGCCGCCATTAGCGGGACCGTTAAGGGTCCAGGGAGCTAATAACGGGCACGCCATTGAGCCCTATGGGGGGGTCGAATGGGAATGGGGAATGGTTTTCGGAATTGGGATTTACCGGGTCCGCAAGGGTCGGAATGTCCCGGTAAGTCCCCATTCCGACACCATGGACCCGGACATGGGTTTGGAGGCAGCCATGGTGCTATTAGTACCATGGATACCTCCAAACTCATAATGAACCCCTTGGCCTTTCCACAAGGACTCATTGCAGCACCACCTATTTCCTTTACGTGGTAGAGCTCCGAGATCTAGGCCCACAGAGACCATTTCATGGTCTGGTCAGGCGATGGGTTCAATTTCTGAGCGGGCCGTTACCTCTGCCAATTCCTCCGAGATTTATATGTAATCAATTCTTGTGTATGTGCCTTGAGGTGCAGAATAGAAGGTATAACCGTGGTATCTGGATGTATTTCCCGCCATATGACTCGTAGTCTATATGTTTGCATCATCCCTGCCACCGCCGTTCTGCCGCATCAGCCGGTTCAGACAGATCCTTAGCAGCTGTTTGCCTGTCCCTATTGGTGCCTGCCCAGAGGTTGAAGTCCCCTCCGAGAATCACATGACCTGCGGCCTCAAACATTATTTTCGATATCGTGCGCTGTAGGAACTCAGCTCTTGTCTCACATTTGGGGCATAAAATGTTGCCAGCGTGATCGTTAGACTGCCCATAGTACCCACCACCATCAGAGCTCTCCCCTCCATATCCATCCACACCTTAGAAACTTTAAGATCCAGCCGCTTCTTAACCAGTATCCCTACACCCACTTTATTCAGAGGGCCAGATGCCCAATATTCCATTCCCACTCTGGGCTGTGCAACCCTACGTTCCTCACCCCAAGCATACTTGGTCTCCTGCAGAAAAAGCACGTCTATCTTAGACCTCCGAAATCTTCTGTGCACCGTAGACCTCTTTGTAGGGGAGTTAAGCCCCTTGACATTAAGTGTGCAGATTCTAGCAAGTGCACCTTTCGTTATGTTAGAATTTGCTGCCATTACCTATCCGGCACCTGTTGCAAGCACATGATGAATCTTAACAAATCTGGTTTCTTTATGTGACTCAACAGACCACTCGTCACATACCTGCATAACACTGCATATTTACTCGTCATAAGCATTGAGCCCCCTTTCGTTACCCCCTCCTCCATCCCCTCCCGGATCCCCTACATCCTCACCTTCCACCAATATGTCAGTGTTATTTAGGCTCATACATGAGCACCTCTTAATCTCCAATGGTAAGCCGGATGTTTGCAGCCGACTCTGCCCTGTTGCCAGCGCCCCATCAAGAGCTATTCTCCTCATTATCTAGGCTCACCCAAGAGTCATGCCTCTGCATCCGGGAATGCATTCATCCTCCTGAACTTCCTGGAGCCTGGGATACGCCTCCGACTCAGACCTTTGATGCGCCTTTGTCTGTTATCTTCACTTCTTCCTCCTTGGTTTGTTTCCTCTCCCTGGTCACCTAATAGGCTGGCCGTACAGTTCTGAATGTCCTTCTCCGATTTCAACTTGATTGTGCTCCCCTCCCATTCAAATGTGAGAGAGAAGAGGTAACCCCATCGATATCGGACTCCCTTTTTGGGATACACTTCCTTCTCATGGCCAATGTGTAAAACGACAAATCCTGGTAAATCGAGACCCTCGCCGTATCCAGGGGGATTTGTACAGTGCACTTGGCCTTTTCCAGAACCCTGGCTTTGTCAGCGAAATTGTGAAACCTGGCCAGGACTGTCTTTGAGCCACCTGTGGTACCACCAGCTCTGTCTATGCGGCCAGGTTTTGGTGCCTCGATGGAGTCATCTTCGAACCGGAGTTTCATGAGCATGTGGAGGGTTCTCTTTAGATCTTGTTCAGTTTCCCCCTCCCTTTCTGGAATACCAAAAATCCATATGTTATTGCAGCTTTGTTGGTTTTCTAAATCATCAGTTTTCATGCAAAACTCCTCCTCTCTGGCTTCAATGTCTGCAATTCTCTGGTCCATTTGGGATTCCAGTGTGCTGACAGAGGTCTGGTTATGCTCCACCTCTTCAATTCTCTCTTCCATCTTGTCAATCCTCTGTGTTATTTCCTCTACCTTCATACCTTTATTGGCTACCATACTTTTTATTTTGCTCAACAGGTCCACTACTTCGGCTTTGGTTGCGGCCATCGGTTCTCCTGAGGTTGCCATTCTGGGATCTGGAGAGGGGGGCAGCGTGAGAAGAGACAAGGGAAGAATCTATATGGTGCAAGTTTCTCCTCGATGTCCACATGTATGTAGCCCCGGATCGTTCAAAGAGGTGCGTTCGGCACAACTTGGTCTTCTGTAGGATCTTGTGCGGGACAGAAAAGGATACCCAACTTCCACAGGTGGAAAAGAGGGCACACGCCCCTAGAGTGGGTGCCCAACCTTCTCAGTTGTAGATGGTGGATCAGATCAGGTGGTGGGACCTTGCAGCCTAGGTATGACACCCTTGAGGAGAAGGCGGAGCCTACAGTATCTAGGTTATCTCTCAATATAGACCACACTCAATTCTGGGTAGAATGAAGACATGGTGCTTTGCTGCAAGTGGGTTACCTCAAGAATGGCCACAATCTCTTGCCTTTCAAGGAAGCTTGGTGCTGAGGAGGGCACATGCCCTGGTAAGCAGAGGCCCAACCCTCTGAGGTCCACTTTTGGATATCGGCCCCTTGTGTTAGCAATGGTGCGTTGGGTCCATCCACTATCCCCAGGACTCAGCTTCGCACCCTTCTGAGGTGTCTTGTCACAAGCAGCTCTTGGTATGATGGAACGGGCCTTCCAGTGCTCCCAAGGGTTGGTGTATCTCACTTCGGTCTTTAGATCACTTCATTTGACATCGACCACCGTTATATGAGAATGTTCAGGCAGACGTTGGGCTGAGAGGCAGCTCTCTGCCAGTGGGCGCAGCGTTGACCTACCATGTGCGGGGGGAGTCCCCAATTGCATGATTCCTGATAATACCTTTCTCTAAGTGCAGTGTATTGTTCATTTCAGCATCAATTAACTTTTACCACAGGTTCGATTCTTGATGCGGATGACTTTAGAATGATTCCAGGTACTCAACGTAAGTCCAATCATTAAATTGTCTTAGCCTCCCTTCACATGCATCTCCGCTGTTAAGTAACCAACGAAGAACAAATATATCAACCCCTCCTCGGTTCATGCGCTCCTTCCGGAAAGCAATGGTTGCAACAGACCATCTCAAATAGCGCTGGGTACCTTGAATGGGAGGCCTCTGGTGTGGTAGGCGAGGTCTTCGCAGTGTGCTCCAGAAACCAGACTAGTTTGCACATCTGCGCAAAGCCAGTGCATGCATATAGGTGTCCACTGTCAGTCAGGCTATATGCCTGAATGCATGGGTCAGGGGAGGGCCTGTCCACATAGATGTTTGCTTTAATCAGAGCAAGGGGCAAAGATGATTTAACTGCTTAGCTCACCTTGCATCACCGGGCTCAGTCTCCAAGAGCACCCTTATGAGATCGGGACAGGAACACAGGCTACCACGCCAAGTGGCTCACTTCGTGGAAGGGTGGCTGCACTGGTGGGGCTGTGCTGTAGTGAGAACACCAAGTCACACCTTGCTACCTTATGGCCTTGCAACCCAGACCGTGCGGCGGTAGCTCCTCCACGAGTGTAGGATCCGCGACCTCAGCTGGTTAAAGTCGGGTAAACACCCTCAGTCTTTGTGCACCTTTTCATCAGAATCCGCCTCATCAGACACTGCTTGATTCCGGGTGCCAGATTCCTGGGTGACGCCGATCACTGCATCGGTAGAAGGGGGAGCAAGATCCATGTTGGTGTAGGCCATGGCGCCGAGGCCTCGAGCCCATCTTCACTGGAGCCGCCAATCACCATGGCGGAGCCACAGCTCTCCTCGCAGCAGCTCCGCGGTCCCCGTCTTCTCCACCCACCGTGTCACAGGGGCCGGCTTTGGTGAGGCGCTGCAGCCGTTGTTGTGGTCTCCTTGGTGTAGTAAAATACTCCTTCTGTGCTCGCAAGGCAAAACTCTTTTCCGGACCCGCAGGAGCTGATGTGGGGCTAGCAACCACTACGCAGCTGGGTCCCAACTTGTGAGGGACACCTTCCCACAGTGAATTCCATTGACTTCTTTTGAGGGGGCCTATAGCGGCGGCTCAAACCACTTCTTAGGGACCATGGGACAGAGCTCACACAGAGAAGCCATTCATCCGTGTGCCACCTGGTGGCCAGTTCTCATGAATCAGGTCTTTAATCCACTGTATGGCCTCAGAACTCCTCAGTAACTTGTCTTATAGCAAATGGTAAGAGGTAGTACATTATTATTACTATGATGGTGTTTATTGAGTGCAGACCTAGCTTCATAAAGCAACAGAGCACTTTACAATCATAGGGGAAACATCACAGTGAGGGAAGCAGAGAAAAAGGGAGAGGGGCGCTAACAACAGGGAAGGACGTGCAATTGGCAGCAGGGGATCTACAAGCAATTAGAGCAATAAACAGTGAGGAGCAGACCACTGAGTCTCGGGCACCGTGGAGGGTTTGTGGACCTAGGTGTTAGGGAGTAGCCATTCCTTGAAGAGGAAGGCCTTGATTTCTATGGTGAATTGTAGAAGTGATGGGACGAGTATGATGTTGACAGGGAGGAGTTTCCAGAAGCTTGGGGTGTAGCCAGAGAAGGTCTGTCTTCTGGTTCTTTCATACCTGCACAGCCAGAGTTCAAGTCTGCACATGTCCTTATTTCTGGTGAATCGCAGGCCTCGGGAGATGCTGAGTTTCTCAGTGAGGTAGCTTGGGGACTTCAGGGTGACCGTCTCATAGATGATGCAACAGGATTTGAAGATGATAAAGCCATGCAGTGGAAGATAGTGCACTTTGATGAGGGTCGGGTCATGTGGTCGAATTTGCAGAGTCTTCTGATGTGATGTGCTGCTGCATGCAGGACAAATCTCAGGAGTACCAGGGTAGTCACTGGGAGGCCTTACAAAAGAGCATTACCACCAACGAGGTGGGAGAGGACCAAGGCTTGGCCAGTGGATCTGAGGTTGTCTTCTTGGATGAAGGGTTTGATTTTCCACAGGAGAGAAAGTTGATACCAAGCCATTTGTATCTCCTATGTGCTGTTTGAAGGTGAGGTGTCTGCCGATTTCAAATATATTTGAATCATAGACGATTGTTTGCCTTTATGAAGGAACTCAGCCTTCCACTCCACTCATCTATAGGGTCTCAGAACTCCCCAATAACATGTAACATCCTCATACAATATGGTAGGTGTGTCAGATATCCCTTATACCTTCCACTGGACGATCATTTGTGGGTCTGTAAGAAGGAAACAAGACTGTAACTGAGAGCAGGCGCGTATGTCAATGCAACAATTCCCTCCTTTTGGAAGCATAACATGAACTCTGGAATGCTATGGTATTAGGACACAATTTAAAAAAATGTACTTGTAAAATGTTTCCCTTTGTCAAATATTATCCAGAGCTCATGGCATTGAACTTAGGTATGGTATCATTTTGATTCACCGAAAAATGTAATATTGATTGCTGTTTTTGGTTACTTGTTTGCCAAATCGCTACTTTGAGAACTGAATGCATTGGTGGAGGAAAATTAGTATATTCGTATCAGTCTGGTAGGATTCTTAAACCCCCCCCCCCCCCCCCCGCTCGAATGCAAAGATGCTTGATATTGACTGCATATATTGATTTGCGTGAATAAAAAGGAAGAGGTGGCAGATACAATTAACATCTCTTTGTTTAATTTAGCCATCAATAATCTACTAGATATTCTTAAAGATGCTGAATGTTCTTTTGAAACATGAGCAAAGCAACTTTGGGCAACTGTGTATGCCGGTGATGGCGTTCTGTTAGAAGGAGCCTGCAATGGTTCAGGGATTAATTTCCTAAACCGTTTTATCGAAATAGATTAGTTATCAAATGTAATGAAACTAAATGTGTGAAATTTACATAAAACTGTGTTTTGACCTATGCCAGTCATGTTTGAAGGATTTTCTTTAAATGTTGGCCCATTACAACTACAGAACCAAACTTATTGTTATGAAGAGGGGTGTTGGCATTCAGATCTTTGCCAGTCAAATAACCATGAGCTAATTCTCTGTCTTATCAAAATTGCTCTCATGTTATGATGATTTACACCTGACTGAATCGCAATGGGTTAATCATAGCAATTAAAACGTCTATGTATCTTAAACAATGTCATGCTCTGGTTACTTAGAACACAACCAGCTGCCTGAAAGGTAATAAAACGATTTCACATTTCTTCAGCTCAGGTATTTCTAGGCAATACACCCCGCAGTACACATACCTGGATAAAAGTACTGTATCAACTGCTGATGTCCCATTTGCATTTCTATCCCACAAAGAGGGATACAAATGATTTTCCTTTTTGCTGACATTTCACAACTATGCGCTTCTTTTTCTGTCAAATGTGATCCCAGCACCCAAGTGGGTGCACAGGCTCGGCACGTCTCTGCGAGTGGCGAGTGCCTTGCGCGTGACACCACGCAGAGCATGGGCGTGGCCTGCACAGAGGGCAGAGTAGGGGACGGAACTCGGAAAATGAGGAAGAACAACATTGCACACCCACAAATGCACGCAACAAGATGTATTCATGGACCCGACTGCGCAACCTCTCGTCAGGGAAATGGCCACACAAACTCCTCATTCTATCCGCCACCCGAAGGCAGGCATACATACACTTGCGCATAGGATTCAGCATGCAGAGGTGAGATTGCATGTTGGATTTAGGGGTGCTTGTACGCAGCCAGGGTTCCGATCTAACTTAGGGGTATGCGTATGCAGTGTAGCAGGGTTCACACGCAGATTTTTCTGAGTTAAGGAAATTTGTACGGATGTTGCCGGGGTAACGGTTAGTTACGGCGACCCCGTGCAGTGTCACTGAGGTGCAGGCCTGGTTGTGGGGGGGCCCATGCACTGTTACAAGGGTGCATATGTTTGTGCCCGAGGAACACGCAAAGGTAGGTGTTTCTGGCTGTTTTTGCTTTGTGTGGGGGCGTGTCGTGGCCGTTCCTGCCGCAGCATGCATATACAGTTACTTTGCATGAAAAATTCCATGAATACGCAGAGCATGCAGGGCTACTTCTGCACGCATGCTCACACAAAGTCGTTCTGGGGGGCACAGGCTTTGCAGCATCTCTGTGCACTTTTCCACGAATCTGGCCCTAAGTGTTTAGCTCCTTGATATATGGGTTCAGTATTTACCTTTTATGCTTCAAATCATGCTATTTTTTTCTTAGTTTCATCAGGAATGTTTGACTTTGGTATAGTTGTGGGACAAGTGTTTGTTATTTTAGCTGTCATTTGTAAAGGGGCATGGCTTTTGAAACATACTGGGATGGGGGTCGGGAGTGTAGGGACCACAGAACTACGATTGGTGTGACAACGTGTATTAGAGTTAGCTTCGGTGAGCTTGCGCATGTGCTAGTAGGGTGTCAGTGAGACTGGAAAGCTTGTGGCAGACCCTCTGGTCCTGCTGCAGCTTTTAGGGATAGTTGAGGTGGGAAGGATTGTGTATTCAGAAGATCCTTTACCATGGAAGGACATTAGACTGCTCTACTCACAATTATTTCCAACACACCGTCTGGCTTCATCAGGTGTATATAAGAAAAGAGAGGTGAAGGTATTCTTATTGTCCGGGACATTTCCTTCAGTTTGGATACGAATCGTGAAGATAAGTGGGACGTGGGTACATATCTGCTCTTTGAGGGCCATGTAGGAGGTTTTCCTCTCACTCTAACTTCCATCTACTCTTTGAATGCAGGACATCATTCGTACTTCAATACCTTATTGCCTATACTTTTGCTAGTCACACATGGCGAGATTATACTGTGCGGTGATTTCAATGTATTTACGAATGCCAGTTTGGATGGATCTGAAACTAAAAGGCACACCTCGAATTGTTCATCCTCTTAAATGATAGAGGCTTTCCAGGACATGGGCCTAGCATATAGTGGGAGGCATTCTCTTCTAAAGTTCATAATGTTTATACTCTTATTGATCATGCATTTGCAAAGTCCCACCATCCAGTCGATGAACCAACAGGTGGAACATTTGAATATTACCCTGGCAGATCCACGGGATGCTTCTGGAGTTTCTTCCATAGCCCATTCGAGAAAAGGACCATATTATGGCAGCTTCATAGCTCCTTACTAAAAGATGCTTCTGTAACAGCTGATATCGGGGTCAAATTAGGCATTTCTTTGCTAACATTATTGATGTGGACACTAGTCACAGAAATTATTATACTACATTTAAGGCAGCTGTGACAGGGAAAATCATAGCTCTCACCATTATTACTAATAAATACAATGTGGTGATTAGAACAGGATCATTTATTCTCGAGATTGGTTGAAGCAAAAACACAAAGAAAGTGGATCTCAGAAAACCTACACAAAGTTTGCTATGATTAAGGTGCAGCTCGATGCCCTGCTTTCTAATAAAGCAGGACTGGCGTTTCTCAGACTAAACATTAAATATGACCATGGGAAAGACAACAAAGCTGACTGAAAGTTGGCACAAAGCTTTCATGCCCACAGACAACACAAGCACATCTTTGACATTGTCTCTGGCAACGGGGCACTTGTTTCCAAGGAAGATGAAAATATGTAGGTGTTCAGATCCGACCATGAAATATTATGCACTTCTGAAAAACAGATCTGATGTGGATGTTAATAAATACCTGGAGAGCATTTCCCACCCCAGAATCAAAGAACATATCAGTGACCAACTAGACACCTCTAGTCTCATGGAGGAGCTCCAGAAAGCTATCTATTTTGCTCTCTCTCAGATTCAAACATGAACATTCTCTCTCCTTTATCCCTCAGCTGGGTATGGTCTCCTGCTCTTGCTAATATTATCTTTGCATATTGTGCCAGAAAGTCCCTTTCTTATCTTTCGCTGCACATGCCCCGCCTTCTTCGCTTTGATTCAGTCTTCCCTGTACTATTCGAGAATTCTCTACCTAAGCCTCACAACAACCCAAACTCCTAACAGTTTTCAAACTAGGTCAGTTTGTCTAGTATTTGGTCTCAGCTGGCAATGTCATATCTCCCACTATCAAAATTACTGACTTTCCATTGAACAGTGGCTGTAGTGACTCTGTTTTCTGCTGCCTCTTTGTTACTTCCCCCTTTTTTCTTTCTAGGGAAGTTCCATATTCACTTTCAATGCCCTTACTTTTATCAGAACTACTACTGGTTCTCAAATGTGTCTGCTCTCTTCATGGTAGCCACTTTCTTTCCTTCTATTTTGGTCCCATAAATGTGGCATTCCCTTCCACCTGAACTTCATCTCTGCACTTTTTTTCCCAACATTGTGTCATAAACCAAAAACATGTCTGTTTACTTAAGCCTTTGCTGCTCATTGCTCCCTCTTCTGGGTCATTTTGTGGTAGCAGTGCACTCAACAATAAGCAACATATAGAAAATAGAAAATAAAAGACATACAGTTCCAGGCCCTTATGGTTTCTCAGCTGATTTTCCAAGCAGTTTTTCCCCTCTTTCCTTGTACCTTTGTGCAAGATGACTAAGAAGAGAAGGAACAACGGGCGAGCCAAAAAAGGCCGTGGGCATGTGCAGCCCATCCGCTGCACCAACTGTGCCCGGTGTGTGCCGAAGGACAAGGCTATCAAGAAGTTTGTCATCAGGAATATAGTTGAAGCAGCCGCTGTGAGGGACATCTCTGAAGCCAGCGTCTTCGAATGTAAGTGTAGCAAGGATCCACAATTCAACTGGAATATCACCCTTTTTGCTAGATTGGCTCCATGTTAGCATAGTATTTTTTTTAGCTCTGTCATTTGGCCTTAATGTCCTGTCATTAATTTTGCTTCTTCCGTCTGAACGGATTTAAGTATGTGAATCTCTATCGCACGCAAATGCTATTCTCCCCTTAATTGTTAGCCATGCAGTTACTTATGTCTCAAAAGCAAGTAAAACAGCCATTAATGGGATTTTCCTTTCTGCCTTAGTCATTTTGTCAGGTTAGAAATCTGTTCCTTGACAATCAAACCTACATTTAAGTCTTTTCCTCCGTGCTTCGGAGGGATTTTTTCGCTTAAGAATCTAAATATACATTTTTGTACGGGAAATATTCACCGTTTTGACTTGTGTATAGGCGCGTTACAAATGCCATATTTTAAATTGTTCTAGAATGTAACCTTTTTTCAAAAAATGTTGAGGTTCGTCAATACATTTTTGAACTTTTTGTATTGCTTGCCACTTTTGGGGATGTGTGATATAGCGCGATGAAATTGCGTCACATATTCAATACTTGTGTAATTCAATGCTGCTCCAAGGTTTTGGACAGATTTTTGGGGGTATGTTTGGGCCCTTGGATCTTTTTAGGTGTTTGCTTTTGTTTGGCAATGAAACCAATGCAGTAACCATTCTCTTGATTAACATATAGGTTCAACTAGGTGCCAGATTCAATAAGGCATGGGATATCAAGCCTAAACTGACACGACTGTGATTCAGTGAATGTGCTTATGATGTATATATTTTGTCCCGCCTAGTGTAACATGTGATGGGCACAATAGACCAGAAGCCTCTGCACGTATGGCCCACATTTTTCCAAGGGCTGTTTACACTAACCTGGGTATCCACGTATATACCAATTAATGAAAGATGCTGAAGATTTTGCTCTATTTTTGTTAGTCCATACAGATCAGTCCATTGGAGCCACCACAAGTCTAATGAAAAGTTGTAAGATTTAGTGTACATTTTGCTCAAAATTGGACACACATTTACAGGTGGTGGAAGGGTACCTGTTTTGTGCATAGTGGGACATGACCAGGGACACATAGAAATGGGCGACATGCACAAATAACACATGCTGACATTTGTAGAGAACAGCTGTAGAGAATGGAGCGATGGGGAAGTTTCCTTTAATGCTGCACTGTTCTCTTCAATTGCCACATCAATGGCAAAGGACCATATTACTGATATCAATGGTGTAATGCGATTCCTATAAATGTAAGGTATCCGTATTGCACCCCCTTCTAAAAAACAAATTGCACATTTCTGATCATATAAACCTATCCATATGGTTGTAAATCTAGAAGGGACGGCCCCTCATTTGGTGCTGTACTTTCTGCCTTGCCGGTCTTTACAGGATGAAGACATATCTTAGTAGGTTATCTTTAATGGTGCTCACCTGGCCAATTTATAGATATCTTCATATTACTTTTTAAGACCTTGGTGTCAGGCTAAAGTGCCCACATTTTCTTTGAACAAATTAAATCAAACACTAATGTGTAGTGTTACCTTCCTAGCAAGACTTGGCATGTTCAGACATAGCACAGGCGTGGTGTCACTGACTTTGCCACTTCATGGGGTTTCAAACAGTCCTGTTAACTAGATGCCTTGAAGGGGACTGACAATCTGAAGAATGGAGCTGGCATAGCGTGAGACATGACACTTAAAAAGTGATGGGTGTACACAAATGGTAAAAGGGCAGCCTTGCTTTAGAGCTCCTTGCAGGCACACACGGATAGGGGCAGGAGCTGAAAGCAGCCCTTGGTTATTGGTTATCACTCAGTGAGCAGGAGTCACCTACTGGTAACAAGGAGATTCAAAGCGGGTTGTTGGTTCCCTATGAAAAGCAAACTTATTTTCCACTATATATTCCTATTCTACTAAGCGTGTGCATCAGCTTTTATTCCCCTTAAGTTTGTATTGCTTCAGGTGGCCTAGGGCATCAGAAGTAGCTTCTGTCAAGCTAACCTGGCTCCTCGTCTGCAAGTGGGAGCTGATGGCTCACAGCCGTTTTTGGACCCTGCTTCATTGATTTCTCATGTAGGGTGACCATTGTCTACTATAGCTTCCCTGAGATCAAAGCCTCAAATGCCTACAGCTGTTTCCCAAAAAAATGACCGATGTTACCTAGCACATGTCGTCTTTGTACCATGGTTTTATTGAGTGGCATAAGGTTAGGGTGACAATCTAGCATTCCTCATGCATTTGGATTCTGTGTATTAAATGATGAAACTGATCGTGCATTTAGTTCTCATTTGAAACTGGCACTAAACCTTTGAAGTGTGCCAGCTAGATCTCTTCAGTGTCCTTGCACTGTATTCGCACAGCCAGAAATTACATGGTATCCAGTCATATATTAGCAGTGTTGGAAATGTTGCTTGGATTAACCGTGCAAAAATATTATTTGAAAGTTGCTTCGCTCATCCAACTTCGGTAGTAACAAGAAACGGTTATCTTTAGATGCACTGCTGGTGTGGGCATACAAAGTACTGCACAAGTACTTATGGTAGAGCCCCTAGTTATCCCCATTTTGGTTGGGGCCTAAATGATTTACTGAGAACACATTTAGAAGTGTACCCAGTTGCACCTGAAAGTTTGCACCCAATAGCCTCTCTGTGAAAGTTGAATTAAGAACTGTTCCCCCTCGCAACTAGAACTGTACCCCGCACCTCCTCAGAGGTTGAATTAGAATTGTACCCTCTTGCAATTAGAAGTGTATCCAACAGCATTTTAGAAATACACCCAATTGCATTTAGAAGCTGCACCCAATAGCCTATCTGAAAGCTGATTGTAAAACGGTTCCCACCTGCATTTAGAAGTGTACCCAATAGCATTTTAGAAGTATACCCAGTTACACTTGAAAGTTGCACCCAATAGCCTCTCTGTGAAAGTTGAATTCAGAACTGTTCCCAGCAGCGTTTAGAAGTGTACGAGGGTGTGAACTAGACGATGATAATGACTGAACGAATGTGTGGAGCGGACGAATATGAGGAACGGACGAATATGTACAACAGACGATGCTTAATATGCTTTGGAATGAAGGAAACACTTGAAAACATACATCATTACCACACCCCACGCTTACTCTCCCTCTTACACCACCACTCATCTAGAACACAGAGAAACTATGACACCATTCGGTATAACTGTTCTCATATCCACATCTCCCTCTTACTCCACATCACTCTAAGTAATCATTGCTGGATTCACACCCCCCAGCCAGGCGTTCTCCTCAGGCCTAACGCAGCCACACCCGTTCTGGGTAAAACCGACCAGAGCAAACACATACTCCTGACCTCTCAACCACCACACCTACAACTAAGAAGCAGCTACCACTCGATTTCCGCACCAGCTGCACACATACCTAGTGCGCACATGCACTTTTGGACTCCCTCTACTCTCTATACTGACCTGAACTTCGGTTCCCGAGGGCGTTCAACCTACCAGCGCCTTCAGACCATACCAATGGTATATAAGGCGCTATATAAATGCAAAATAACAATAACAATAACTTTACTGAATACCTTTGGTGTAGAATCCACTATTACAAAATCAGTGAGAGAGGCTATCCTTTCAGTGTTTCCTAAACCAGGGAAGACCCACTCCTCTTCAAATCATATATACCAAGAGCACTACTAAATGTAGCTATTAAGGTGCAAATAGGCTGGGTAACAACTTCCAGATATATATCCTGATCAATCTGGCATTGTCAGGGGAAGGCAGGCAGCAGATACTGTGAGAAAGATTGCCCTCCTAGTTGACATTGCTCTCAGACATAAAGGCCCAGCTGTCCCACTTTGCCTCGATGCTGAAAAATACTTTGTTGAGTGGAGTGGGGTGGACTTTACTCTATCAGGTTCTGGCAAAAGTGCATTGTTGTAGCCATTCAATTGCCATATTTTGGTTAACTATAATAATCTCAGAGATAACATCTTTTTCAAAGGTTGCACATGTTCTTTGTCCTGCTTCTTGTCATCTTGGTGTTAGAACTATGGGCAGACAATTGAAGGTGTAATTAGGCGAGTGAGGGCATAATCTATGCTGAGTCAGAGTTTAAACTCACTTTGTTCACTTACAACAGAACAGTAGCTTGGATGTACCCTGAGGCATCAAGTTGAACACTGATGAATTAATTGAAGCTGATTCAGCAGGTATCTGGACTTAAAATAAATGTAAATAGAAAAGTCAGAGCTTCTAATTGTAATATTGCCTCTGGATGATAGGTACAACCTTTGATCCATAGTTCTGTTGAAATGGGGGACAACTAGAGTTTAATATGTGGGGCCATTTATCTCCAACCATGACTGTTCCTTTCATACCGCTAAATACCCAACTTTGTTTGACATTATTCTAAAAGAATTACACCAGTGGGGTAATTCATCAGTGTTATGGCTGGGTCGTGTAGCCTCAGAAAAAGTAATGCTTTACCACAGATACAGGCCATAATGAACAAGCTTAAAAAGGTACCGAAATAATTATTTAGATTTATCTGAAATAACTGAAAACCCTCTATAACTGGGCATAGTCCTTTGGACATTACAACTGAGATTGACAATCTTTCTGACATTATTTGATGTTTATCTTCCCCCAATGACATCAAATTTGTCAGGATGTAAATCTAGGGGGAGTTTAGTTAACCTGTTTGCTGATCTAAGTTTCAGATTTAGATCCAGCAAAGGCATAGTAAAGAGCCATTATCAATGTTCCCTCTAATTCATTTTCCCTAAGTCGGAAATGGTTACATTTTGTGCAAACATTATTTTCCATGTGCGCAACGGAATAGCGAGGTAAGCCACTTCGTGAGCATGTGTATTTGGTGAGCTACCATCTCTGAAGAATTTCCCCTACCCAACCACTGCAATTCATTATAAATCAGGGTAAAAGGTGCATCATAAAACACTTTTTCCAACCACGTAGACTATAAAAATAAATATTTTATATGTTATTTATAAAGAGAGCTAATAAACCAGTCCAAGACTTCAAGATATGCCATAATACCTACCCAAAGTACTCCTGAGCAGAGAAAAAAAACATGTTTGCACAAACAAAGCTTTGTATGCATTGTGTGCTCGGGATAAACAATGGGTTTATTTGTGGCTATTTATGTGTTCACACTGCTCAGAGACCATGCAGAAAGTGTTTAATGCCATTGGGAAAAATCACTCCTGTTTACTCCAAGAAACATATATCGCTAATCACTGATATGGCTGTCAGAACATTTAGACAGGATACATTTTTCCAAATGGAATAATGGCAACTAAAAGGAACTTGAGTAAATATGAGTTCATGTGCCACTTTAATTAAGTAATTCAAAGGCCAGGAGAACGGGCCTCTCATAATTTGTGTAAGGAAGATAATTGCATCATAATAACTGCACCACAGAATATGATGATCAGAATTCCTTGGCTTCTGCTTACTATCTACACCACATTGTCCTGTGATTGTGACATTTACTCAAAACTAGTCTTACAGTTTAGAGGCATATACACTATCCATCTTTAGGAAAATGTGCCCACAAAAATGGGAAACCATGACCATTTAGGAGCTAACCCCTTGCTTCTATCCACAAAGTTCCATGTTTTTGAATCAGTGACCAGCAGAGCAGTGACATAGGTAGGAACTCTAAAAGTATTACTGCCTGATCTCAAGAGGAATTTTGAGGGGAAATCCCAACTGCAGCCCCATTGAAGAAAATCACATATATATGCTTTTTTAGTCAATAGCTGCAATGGTCACAGGTACAACAGATTGAGTGCTGTCTTCTTTAACTATGGACCCCTCTTCTGAAATTCACTGTTATCAGTTGAACAAGATGCATGGGGATGCTAGAAGCAATAATCACTGTAAAGGTGAAGAAGCATGAAACTGACACAGGGGTTGCATATTTGTTGTTAACAAGTTTTATTAAATAAAAAAACTAACTTTCCCTATGCAAACCGCACACACTTCACCACACAACAACAACGAAACAAACCACATATACCCTTGCACAACAGCTACCGACCAAAATAAATCACACCCATGCTCAGCGAGTCCTACTAACTTGCCCTACCAGCCTGCTTTTCAGATCTGTCAGAGTACCATGGGAACACTTCGGTGGTGATAGTGCGCAGTATAAATATTCCTTAATATAACATAACTGTAACGCTCACCTGGTTCCCACGGAGGCGCGGCGTCGAAGGCGCAGAACTCTGAAGATGGACAGGAAGGGCCCCTCTATTCTGGCTTCCCTGGCTCGTTGGATACCCTCCTGTGCGTGAAAAGGGAGTATTACCACTGTGGAACAATGCTCAAGCCTCCCACTCCCTTCCAACCCTCCACGATACCTCCTCCACGATTCCCCGTGAAGCCTCACCTTAGGGTTTGGAAGGATGAGCTCTCCATCCTGCTTCTGATGCAGGGGCGCGTTGAAACCCAGTTACTTCACTGGATTGAGGATTGATGGGAGTTCAGGTAAGCTTGACTGTTCAGGTAAGGCGCTGTAAAAGTTCTGTTCAAAAGTTCAAGCTTAATAATAATGTTCGTTGTCTAATTGCAGCAAGCGCTAATGCTTATGTCTTTTTCCCCTTAGGGGCCGGGGTTCGGAGTGCCGGAGATATGGCGCCGACCCGAAGTGAAACAGTTCTGGATGAGCACTCAGGTAATGTCTTTGCATTCGCTCATTCAATGTCTTTGTCTTTTTTCCCCATAGGGGCCGGGGTCCGGAGATGCCAGGAAGCGGCAGGACCCGAAATGCAGTGGGAATAATCCAACAGGTAAGACTTAAAAGGAAACTGAGCTTTCCTTATTCCTTTTCTCCCTCTCACCTTTGTTCTTGTCTTTTTTCCTCTAGGCGCCGGGGCGTAGCTGAATCCGGAAGATCGCTGCTGGAGATGGAAGCGCCTTGCAAAGGTGAGTAAAATGCAGCGCTGCAGCGATCGAAACGAAATGCCTTTAAAATGATGTCTTCCTTTTCAGGGCTGTTGGAGAAATGACTCCGGGATGCAGATTTAGCAGGTAAGGGCTTTTCTTCTCCTATTCTCTTCCTTTCTCCCCTTGCAGGTGTTCCAGGGTGCTGGCAGGCGTGGCTGAAGTCAGGATGCAGGAGCTGACACGGTGAGCGTCCAGCTGCTAGGTGCAGAACAACGCGAAGCATGTGTGGCTGTTCGGGTGGGGTTTAAATAGCCTTGGAAGAAGTTCCTGGTATGTATCCTTCCACCAATCAGGTATGTATCCTTCCCCGACCACACCCGGGTGGTGAAGTAGTCCTACAGGTTAAGTAGTCCCATTCAGGCCTCAAGAGGGCCTGGATGAAGCAGCAAGGTCTGCATCAGGTAAGTGTGCACCCAAGCACTTAAACACATATCCTCTTCTATGAGCCTGGCGCCTAAGGCGCCAGGACTGGGGTCCGCTATGAGCCTGGCACCTAAGGCGCCAGGACTGAGTCCAAAGGGCCCCGACTTGGGCCCGCTGAGACTTCCCTGGGGAAAATGATGTCTGCCTCTGGGGTTGCTGGGCCCGGCCTGGCTCCTTAGAGGTAGGCATCATGACAATAACATAACGTATAGATTTCCTTGCCTCAACTGAATACTGAGGAGTCTGTCAAGATGTCCAAGAAGGTAAAGAATGCACCGTTCTGTGTCAGAAACCTATTTCCTTCCATTACACTTGAAAATGAACTAACAAAGTGGTGAGTCTTCTGGGTGCAGAAGAATGACCCCGTCTCTGGACAGCAGCTTCTGGTTTCACCAAAACAATGGACTGTTCCCCAAGGGAATGACTTCCTTCCTCAGGTCACAATCATTTTGGAAGGTGAAAACAGAGTTCCAAACAAAAGTCTCAAAGAGGACTACAAGTTCCTGGTTCAACTCAAAGTCAGCATTTCTTATTGACCATGATTACTGATTTTACTGTTGGATCCCTGGAGAGTGTCTCCCCCTCTCCTGGTGTTCTGCGTCTATCCCCAGGGGGAATTTCTCACTTCCCCTGGGTCTTACCCAGACTTCCTGTGGTGTATATTGGGCCACACCAGATGTGATGTCCTCTCAGCACCAGGGGGTATGCTTTTCCTTCCTCTTGTCACTTTTCAGGCTTATCACAATGCCAAAGGAAATTAATCCCTTTCCCGTGGCTTTTCTCCAGCTTCTCACAACACCAGGGGGAAGACTCCCTTCTCCTGGCCTTTCTCATGCTTCATACATTGTCAGAGGTAATGACTCCCTTTCCCTTGGCTTTTCTCCAGCTTCTCGCAACACCAGGGGGAATGACTCTCTTCCCCTGGCATTTCTCTGGGTTTTCTGCTGATGGTATAGCAGACCTGGTTCACTATCCTGCACTGCATTGCTGTTGTCCATATAACTGTTATACTTTCTTTTCTGTATTTTGGGTTCCCAGACTCTACTTGAGGTGCAATTATTTGTTCAAAGGAGGCTGTGATCTCTATTCTGCACAGATATACAGCAGTATGTGGTACAAGAGGGGTAAGTATAGGATAGGAGAGTGAGAGGGAGTCTAATGGAATGATTAAATATCGTGTTCTTCCTGGATAGTTGTCACTGGTCCCATGGGGTTTTCCCTCCCCATGAGATCCTCCCACTGATTACCACCCCCAGGGTAACTATTAGGTAGCGGCCTCAACTCCCTGGCCTCATGGAAAGGGCCTCCCCCTAGGGTAGAAGTGATGGCATCTTGGGATTCGTCACAATGCAAAGACATGATTATATTGAAAAGCCCTAATCCGCTGAGCATAGAAACAGAAGATGCAGTTACCTAGACTTTTACTAGAGTTTCCTATTCTTTAGCAAAAACAAAAAAAACATTCCCTTCACTATACTCTCAAACCATCTGATTTGGTTTCTGAAAGTTGCTGATTTGTTCTTCAACCCTAAGGAGTCTTCTCCTGTGCCCTTTCACCTATACTCCTCCCCAACCCCTGTGCTAGCCTCCAATACTAGTTGACAGGGGTCTGTAAAAAGTGAGGAATTGTAGCACTGAAACACTCACTGGGATATTTGCATATCCACAATACTTTGCAAGCAAATAATAGGTAAAGCCTCACCATGATATTTATGTGCACTTTAAGACAATGTCACAGATCAGATTATGAGGTACAAACAAGATTGTTTGCAACATACCCCGCCTTTAAATTGCTGGTGGGATTATGTTAATGCTCAGTGAACCCATTTCTATATAGCAGCGAGCTACCATATAATTTGTTTTGGCCATGCTCCATGGAACTCTGAAAACTTGGAACGTTGCAGATTGTGTGTAAAGCATTCTAGTAATTTGAATATCCGCTGCCCTAATACTATATACACATAATGCCAGGCATAGCCCATGCCCACTTTCCCTTACAGGCCAAGTAAATGGTTTTGCAATGCTGCTCTCCACTTATAGGCTAATGTTGCCAATGCTAAAGTAGAAGACGTTGAGCATGACATTTGCCTACTGAAAATCCTTAGAGGGAAAATTCATATTTGAGTTGTTTAATGCGTTAACTTGCAAGGGGGCTGCTACAAAGTGCTTCTGTGACATATGTACAAAGAATAGAAAGCATGGAATGAGGTTAAACATCCAAGTAGCCTGCTTACTTACAGCCAGTATCCAATATTTGAGCTGACAGTTGGGTTACATTGTCTGGGTGACGCTTCTGCGAAGGCACCATGAGTAACAGAAATACTTGTGCTTGAACGTCATTCATATTATAACAAACATAAACAAATGGATACAGGTACAGGTCTGGTAACCTTTCGTAAAAGCCAAGGTAGGCAGAGTCAAGGTTGACTGGTTATATCTGAATGTGGCCTGGGGCAGAAGTTCGAGTCATAATGTGTAAGTGTGGTAGAGTCCAGTGTAGGAGTCAAAGGTGAGGAGTGAAGATAATTTGGTTAATGTAAGCAGGCATATCTTTTTTAACCTCTTGTGGCTGTATTCTATTTTTAGGTGTTTAAGGTCAAGCTTACATAGTAGGGCAATGTAAATAGGCTACACCAAAATATCAAGACTAGTTTGTATAATTTAGATTTATTTTGAGAGAAAGTAAATATTGGGTACCTGTTATGGCTTGCGCCTTGTTAAAACTTTTTGAATATGTGGGAATTGTCTATGTGCACTGCAAAAATTATTCTGAGCGGCACCCAAAAAGAAGATGGGCAAGTTATACGTACAGTTTAGATGGAACATTGGCACTACCCTGCACCTCAGAAATAGAACAGTGTTGGCACAACAAGGACTGGACACTGCCCTGCTCCAAAGTAGGTGAATGATTTTTTTCAAGGTCAGAGACAGGCATGTGTGGGTCTTGGTTGATGCAACCCTTGCCTTGAGCAAATGTGGACGTACAGAGACAAGGAGCAGTCCTGGGTGTGGTGTCTCTGCCCATAATGTTTCATTGATTGTTTATTTGAGCCAGTATTTTATTAGTGTAGTTCACGTTTTTTTTAACATTGTAGTCGCCTTAAGTGCATTTTAGTTTTAGTCATTATATTTTTTTTATATAACATTGCTTTTAATTGAAAATTGCTGAAGACCATTTTAGCCTGTGTGTTTGAATTTGTGTTAAATTCTGTTTCTGCTGTTAAACTTTCTCTGCGTGGTCTCTTGCTCATACGCTTTTTCCGAGGCCCTTGTCGGAGTTAGAGACTCACTGTAAACTACAAATCCCAGCGGATTTGTAGTCCTAGGCTCCTTTTAATACCATGTCAGGCGCGTAAGCGCAGGCACATAGGGGCCGGTTTGTTCCGGTTCGTTTCAGGAGGCAGTAGGCAGCCCAGAATACTCACATCCACCAGCAAGCAGCCCGCCCGTAAGACGTTGAGGGATCATGTTTCCATCTCATAAGATATTGCATCTGATCTGCTCTCGCCCACTGTTCCGGCTTCCAGTAGGGGAGCTCTACCCACATCAACCAATTCCCCACTGCTGCTTAGCAGTTCACTGGTGCTGGAAAATACTATTGACTTAGGGACATGCACCCCTGAAACACCTCTTGTTACTAATGTAGAAGCTTCAAAGGAATCCAGGTCAGCTGTAGTTACTCCACATATATCGTTGGAAAAGCCCACAGCATGTAGTATGGTGACAAGAAAATGTGTGGAGTCACAAACAGAATACTTGTGCGCTATTTATCACTACTATATTCAGAAAAGGCGTCTCTAGCAGCAATTCCGTACCCACCAACCCATCCACAAAGGCTGGCAACAATTAACAATAGTATAATGAAAACGGGGGTAGGAATGCGCTTGACACTGTTAAACTAAAGTAAATCAACAGTCTTGCTGAATACAATGTTTTTAATAATAAAGCTTTCTTTGAAGAACAGCCGACACGTGTTTCGACACTTAGGTCGTTTTCAAGGCACACAAAACTAAAGATCATCAATTAGCTGGTTATATCCGGATCAAAATATTGAAAAAGTTCCCATCACTTGGGAAATATGGCGAAATGCAAAAGAACAAGGTACTAGTTGCCGTATTGGCCGACTGAATTATATAGCTCGATATATCGAGTGAGAAACATATATACCAGGATAAATTGTAGTATGGTACCTTCCCTCCAGGTTAGGCCAGACACCGTTGTAACTAATCAGTCAATATGTACTTTGAAATGTATGTTGCTGAACACCAGATAGCTGATTAAACATGCAACCAAGATTGCATCTATTATCCTGGAGCAAGAATTGGACTTATGTGCTATTACTGAGACCTGGGCCCATGATGCAGCGGATCCAGTGTTTGACTTAGCTATTCCTGAAGGTTATTACATTGTAAGATAGGACAGAATTACTAATAGAAGGGGGGGGGGTGTTGCCCTTATCATAAAATCTCACTTTAAAACTTGGGACTGCAAGATTGATACCATTCAAGGTACTGAATCACTTCATCTTAAACTAGCGGTGAGCGCAGAAACCACTCTTAATGTTCTTCTATTATACAGAGCCCCTATAGCAGACACCACCTTCCCAGCCACTTTGAATGGCCTTCTTTTATCTATTTTAAAACTCAATACCAAAGTTATTATTTTGAGCGATATTAATATGTGTCTAGGATGTGCCACGGATGCTTCAGCTAAAACCTTGGAGAATGCATTAGACTCTTTAGGTTTCTTGCATCATGTTAGAGTCCCAACCCACATCATGGGACGCACTTTGGACTGGGTCTCCTCCATGGATATGACTCTTTTGATTCTAGAAGTTAATGCTTGTCCATGGTCAGACCATTTTTTTTATAAACTTTCTTATTCAGACCACCTATTTTCCCATAAAAGTTGCACCATCAAGGCTCACCATTAAAGCGAGAAACAATAAAAAGTTGACCTCTACACATCTAGCCAAGTGGGCTATCTCCCTCAATAATAAGATATGCAATATTGAGAAGGTGGAAGAAATTTCAAATGTGCTCATGAAGTCTTTGGACTCTGTCACTGAGAAACTTGCTCCCATTAAAAATAAGACTTTTCCCCCAACCTATACTTCATCCCTGGTTCAATGATGATCTGAAAGCTCTCATATCTGAGAAAAATAAATCTATCTACGCATGGCGTTCTTCTAAAGATTCACTTAGTCGGGCCAGCTATAAGAAAATCGCTTCTGAATATAAATCAGCCATATATGCTGCTAAAAAAGAATCTTTTAATACGAGAATCTTGAATTCACAATCTAATACCAAAGAATTTTTTAAAATATTGAAAGAGCAATTGCAGGCTCCAAGTCCCTCACAAGACTCTTTCCCTAAAGATGAACAATGGTGCCCAAAAATTCAAGAAGCAATGTCTAATAAGCTTATTAAAATCAGAGAAGGAATAGAGGTAAAAAAGCTTGCTGAGACAGAACAAGCTCCATCTACTAATTTACCTATTGCTAACCAGAATGCTGACAACCAACCTACTTTTTGCTTCCAGCCTGTAACGGAACAAGAACTGTCTAAGGTCATTTCGCAACAAAAAAGCACTAGTTGCAAAGGAGATCCTTGCTCTTCAGTCATACTCAAAGAATGCTCGCCAACTCTTATCCCGGCCTTGACGAAATTTGTTAACTCATCCTTCGCCACAAACAGCGTGCCAAATAATGTTAAGAATGCCTGGATCACCCCACTACTGAAGAAACCTAATCTCTGCCCTCTGACGCCTCAAATTATCGCCCTATTACTAATACTACCTTCTTACTTAAGATCCTGGATAGAGTTGCTTATAACCAGATCTCCTCCTTCGTGGAGAAAAATCAAATCTACCATGACTTTCAGTCAGGTTTCCGTATAAATCACAGAACAGAGACTGCCCTCTTGGCCCTGAAGTCCCATCTCCATCATAGGATGGATAGTGGTCATATTTCACTCCTTAAGATCATTGATTTATCAGCAGCTTTTGACCTGGTGGATCATTCCATCTTATCCACCAGGTTAAAAAAACAAGGCTAATTTCTCTCAAGCAGCAGTGGATTGGACCACTTCCTTTTTGAAAGGTAGACAATCAGAGTGGCCAGCGATAGCGCCAAAGCTAAACCTTTCTCACTTACATATGGTGTCCCAAAGGGGGCTTGTGTCTCTCCTTGTTTTTATCACATCTTCATGATTCCTTTCTTCCAGATGCTGACAGAGGAAGGGATCATTTTTGCAAATTATGCAGATGACACACAATGGCCCTCATTACAACTCAGGCGTTAAGGGTTAACACCACCGTTAACCCTTAACGCCTGATTCCCACCTTAACGCCTGCTTTTTGCAGGCGTTAAGTTCCATGGTGCTAAGGCACCTTGGTGCTAATTACGGCACCGTAATTTACGGTGCCGTAATTAGCGCCTTCCCCACTCCCATTATGCCCTATGGGGCAAAAATGGGAATGGGGAAGGGAAAATGGGAAATGGGGATTTACCGCCCCACTCACCTTGTAATGGGGCGGTAAATCCGCCATCCACCATGGTGTAAACGTAGTTTACACCATGGTGGTAAAGTTGGTGCACTTAGCACCTCAGTTGTAATGAGGGCCAATGTGTTATACCGATAACAGGCGTCCATGTGGAGGATAAGTTGCTGATTAATTCCATATATCAAAAAATCCAGGATTGGATGGTGTCTAATGGCCTTGCATTTAATTGTGCTAAAACCGAGCTTTAATTGTGCTAAAACAAACTTGCAAAGCTGGATCCCTGCTATAAGAACTTTATTATTGACAATTGTACAATAGAAATTTTGAGTAAAGTAAAAACACTGGGGATCTACCTGTATAAAAATGTTAGCATGAAGGCTCAGGTTAATAGCTTAGTTTCCTCGGCCTCTTATTATATTAAGCTCTTCCGTTGTCTCCGACCATTTGTGTCAGAAAAGAATTCCGAAACCATGGCAAGGGCTATTATCAGTGCTAAGGTCGACTACTGTTGTAGTCTCCTGGTTGGTCTACCTTCGTCTGATTTCCATCGTCTTCAAGAGATCGAAAATTATGCTGTTTGAGTGGTTAAACTCCTTGCTAAACGAGATCATGTTTCAGAGGCGCGTAGAAGCCTGCATTGGCTCCCTGTTCAGGCCAGGGTTTCTTTCAGACTGCTTCTTATTACACAGAAATGTGTGCATGGCACCATGCCGGCCTATCTGAAAGAACTCATTATCCCCAAGCAAAACATCAGAAATCTTAGATCCGATGAATCTTATACTCTCCGGGTTCCTCGTTTTAAGCTGGAGAAATCTAGAGATGCTGCATTCGTGTCTGCAGCACCTCAGTCTTGGAACTCTCTCACTTCCATGTTACGAGCCACAACCTCGACGGAAGTCTTCAAGAAGGGACTAAAAACCGCCCTGTTCTCTTAAGGTTCATTGCCACCTTCCTCTGTCTTTGCTGAATCCTGTCTCCTCCTGATCTATGCCAGTATTCTCTCCGTTCTATCTGTGAATGTTTTTTGTCTCTGTCTTTTGTTTCAGCGCCCTTAAGCCCTAGGGTACCTGGTGCGCAAAAAATACACATCGAGGCAATTGCAGTCTTCTGCATGTTTGTTTGTAAACTAGAGGCTTACACTGCACTCTGCACTTATATTATAAAGGCAAGAATCAAGTTATCTTGAACATTTCTTAATGTCTTCAATACCTTCTTTTTTCATATCAAGTCAATAAAATGCTTCAATACACAAAAATATCAGTATCATTTTTTAACAAGGTGCAGCTTTAACGCACTATTGATATGCAACAGAATTGTCACAACAATAAGTACCTAACTACTCATTATTGTGTAACCTACACATCACTGATGGCTGTGAAATAAAATCTGTATAGCATGAGTTAAATTACCTGTCATATACCAGTGTTAAACAGGGAATACCACATATTTGAATCATGGCAAAATTGCTGGGCCCCATATGATCCCTTTTCCGTTTGTATTATGTGCAGCTCTGTATAGTGTGCCATTGGTGTCTTTGGTCTATTTCACTGTTAGGAAATATACAAGACTTAACAGAAACCGTGAAAGGGTATCATTGGGATTTGCAACAGTTCACAGTAAACACAGCTAAGGGGGGATTCCATCTTTAACACTGGTGAATCATTATTTAATTGTTATAGGCTGCAAAGAACCTTCCACTCATACACAACAAATAGCCTCAATGAACCGAGATACTGCAGAAAATAGTTTGGTGGTAAGATGCTCTCCATCATAGGCCTAAAGCTATGGAACAAACATCCTGAAGTTATCAGATGTAAACCTGACCAGATCGATTTCAGGTATGCATCAAAAGTGCTACTTTTCGGTGAGACATTCCCTAGCTTGAAATATTAACCCACCAATTTGGGTTTCTTAAAAATGCTGTCCTAATTGGGTTCTGCACTGCTACTTCACTGTCTGGTGTGAAAGTTGCCCACCTGTACATTGTGTTCACTCTCTCCTGTCCTATGTTCCTCTCCCCGTCCACACCTTTCTCCTTCCTTCTCGCTTCCTCACTCCCACTCTTTCCCACTTCTTCTTTCTTGGCGCTCTGTGGGGGATTTGCATGCATGCAGCATGATATGAAAGTCCACATAAATAAATAAACAGCAAAGATGTATCCTTGGATGCATTCTCGTATTGTGTTTAACGTAGGTGTTGTGCCTGTCATTTATTACAATACCTGAAAACGAATGTCTTATTTACACATTGAGTATTTTGATGTACGTGTTCATATTCATGTACATTAACATGAAACATGCAACAGCTTGCAATAACAAGAAAAGGAAAGTTAATCAGATTGTATTAGCAGCGAGAGCTAAATGTGAAGAGTTTTTTTCTTAGGAGATTGGTATGTTTCAAGCTTCCCATTAAATGGTTAGTGCGGTCTGATGCTGTATACACAGCAACTCACGTGAGACACTTTGCACATCCTCATTGACACTAATCCTGGACCAAATGATTTGTCCAAATCCTGAATCACTGGAGTTTTCACTGCATTTGGAATCCACTGTACTTCTTAAACTTTTAAGAGATTTGTGTAAACGAGTTTGGGCAAGCAGATTTTCCTGGCTACGAAGCCTGCTGAAGCTCTTCATCAGAGGGGGAGAAGATTAGGTTGACTGGTGTCTGTTGCTGTTTGACCAATGTCTTTTCTAGGTAGGGCTATCTGTGCTTTTAAACAAAACATCATTGCTTGTTGCGCATTTAAAGCACTTGGAAGGATTGTTTTAGGACGTCTTCAAGAGAATATACTTTAATTGTTTTATGTTTGCATTAAGAAATCTGTATTTCACAGAAAGGCAGGCTCAGCTTTGGGATGTATTTTGATAGATGTCACTCTGTCAGGATACTCAAAAATGTACTTTGTATATTTGCACAGAGGCTGGTTGAATGAATAGATACTCACACACACAAGCAGTTGACATTAATGTACTTGCCACAACGTAAGGGGTCAGAAAAGAAATGGGGCTGCTGGAAAGGCTGCTGGAGTTTGTGATCACAGGTCTAGGGCATTCCTGCCTGGTTGATTGGCTGTGTGAGTTGCTTGAGCACTGACCAGTAAAATGGAGGCTCAATGAGGAGGTCCAACAAGGCCGAAACATGTCTGGGGTTGCTTGGTTTTCTGTGCAGAAGGGACCTGGCCTAGCAGTTCGGGCTGGGCTGCTACCTTCGGTGGCGGCAGCTGCTCACTGATTTGCACATGGCTGGTCCCCTTTTGCAATGGCGCAGACGGGCTAAAAAACGGTGGTGTGGAAGGTTGCCCAGAGCAATTGCCAGTGGTTTAGATTCATTCGAAACCTTCCACCCATCACTTTTGTGGTCAGTAAGATGGAGGAGGCATTTGCACTTGGCAAGCTTGTTTGAATGTTGCGCTCACACACAAAACAAGCAATTGAATTGCTTTGGCAAACAGAAAATAATGTGGGGGTGCTAGATAAATTGATGGCAGTGATCACAGACTCTGGGCATTAGTGGCAGATTGATTGTCCATGTGATGCATTACACCACCTACTTCAGAGCAGTAGGGCTTAAGAGGAACTGGATGTAATATTTGCGAACATTTCAGCTGCTTTCAGTAGTTTAGTTCAGGAAATGTGCAAGAGGATACATCATTGCATCCTTTCGAAAAAGGGGCTTCCACTGCCTCTGGTGTATGAAGCAAAAAGCAACATCAACTAAGATGCCTTAAAAGCCAGTGGCTAACTGTGGAAAGATGACAGAAAGGTGCTATGGAAGTGTTGGATGGTTCATTTCAGAAACAGCAGCTGCTGCCTGGGGATGCATGAATCCTGGGTAGTAGAATAGTACAACGACAGTGAACAACCACATGTTGCACATACACCATTTCTACAACAAGTATTACAAGCATTCAAACTCCAGTTTTGGTGGTGGCTATTGGTCCTACTAATGTCATCTGTGGTTTAGCTGTTTCTGCGACTTCATTGCAGCCAGCGAACAGCCCAACATCCATGAGATCAGTCTGGCATAAGTGGGGATGTATCCGAAGATCCCTTGTTGCAACAAACCCGTGTAGACACCGAGGTTCTGCAGGGGTCTGTTGAGGTACCAGTTGAAGAGACTGCTACTTAATCTGTGGCAGAAGGAGAACATGTTCATGAGGGGTATTTGGAATTGCAGCTCTCTGCAGTAGGTCATGGATCGCCGAGCCATTCCCAATAGCCCAAGTAAAAGGAGCATAATGTTTTCTCAGCCAAGCACAGCCACTGCATCTGCCACCCCTTACACTCATTTCACCTCTAAACCTCGATGATGGCACAGATGATGATGATGATGATGAGGGAGAAGATGATGACCAGGACACTGCCTGCAAACCATCTTCCTGTAAGAGAACACTGGTACCCAGCAGTAGCCCAAAGGGGGTGTTAGAAGAGCAAACAGAGCATTAAAGGGCACCTAATATCATCACAATCCTCAAATGGATTCAGAGTGTAGAAATGCCACCAAAAAGCACTTGTTCTGTGTGCACTCTGAAAGAGTGCAGAAGGAGGAGACTGACACGGGTGGCATGCTTGTTGGACTAAACATTTACCTAGTAAAAAATAAAGAATAAACCTATCCCTCCCTATCTCTAAGAGGGGTTTCCGTGCCTCAACTAAGGCACTAAAGATGTTGTCAGAATGGCCAGGTAAATGAAAATAGCCCACCATCGTGTGTCAAAATGCCTACTTCTGTCCCTCACACTTGTAACTAATACTAAAGAGGTAAAGGATCCTTTCTTCTGGACAATAGTCTATAGTTTCAATTGCAGGTGGGAATTCACCTGAGAGAATTACTCCCTTCTCCAAGTCTCATTTCCTTTCCAAGATACGAAACAAAGTTCCAACTTGTGGTGTTGTAAAGTTCCTAGTTCAAACTAAAAAGGTAAAGTTCCAACTCAAACATCATTCCTTGTTACCCATAGTTTTCTCCATGATTGGGTGCCAGGAGAATGCCTCCCTTATCCAGGTATCCTCTTCTCAATACTTTCAGAGTACCGGGGGAATGAGCCCCTTCCCTGGGTCTTCCTTGGCTTTGCTTCACAGTACACATGAACAGGGGGTATGGCTTCCTTCCCCTGATCGCTCTTCGCTTCATGGTACACAATACAAGGGGTATTGTTTCCTTCCCCTGGTCTCTCTCATGCTCTTTGCCACAGTTCACAAAAGCTGGGGGGTTGACTCCTTTGCCAGGTCCTCCTCAGATTTTCTGAGACAGTTTGCAATGTCAGAGGAATGACTCCCTTGCCCTGGCTTTGGCCAAGAAAAAGTCACTCTTTTCTTGGTACTGCTTTCTCACAGTTATACTCCACAGGGACTATGCTTCTCTTACCCTGGCCTTCCTTTTACCTGTGGGTCTCAGACCCTAGGATTCTGATGCTTTCATTTTGCAGGCCTGTTTCACTTTCCTGCTTCGTGATGCTCTTCTCATACGAGTGAAGGCCCCATACCTCTACTTCTCTCTCTGCTTGCTCTGGCTGGCCTGGCTCACCTCTCTGCCAGGTACTTTTTTCCGAAGAAGACGGTTTGTGATTCTCTTCTCAATTGGGTGCAGGTCCCAGACCCAACATTTGTATCTCTTGAACCCTTCCAAAGCCCCACTAAGCAACCTGGTAACCCTGGTACCTGTGAGGGCCTTGCCTACGCTCTCCGGGTTGTGCTCAGCTTTGCATATCTTGTTGGGTTTCTGCAGTCTTTGTTCGCCTTTCCGCATGCTGCAGCAACTCTGCAGCACTCTGTTCCTCATCGGCAGTGTGTCTGCCTCTGACTACGTCATTCAGCAGTCTTCGTCATCTGGAGGTTGACTCTCATAGCTTTCTGGGGTGTCTGACCTCAGCGAATGGGACCCAACATTTTCCGCTCTCCCGAACCCGGGTCCTCCAGGGATGACTTTGCTCTGGGGTCCTCCAGGGAGGGTCGAATATTATTTTAAGTCCTTCCTCACATTCTATAATAATGCAGTGTCCACATTGACAGGAACACTTACTTTGGTTAAGTGATATGTTCCTAATGGCTCCACACTTCTTCATCCCAGTATTGACACGGTCAATCTCTGCTGGGTTAGTTGAACTCTTCATTGTCCCAGTCTTCCAGTGTACCTCACGTGGGTAGTTCCTAATCTTCCTCATCTCAGTGTTTCTCATGAGGGTTGCATTATTTACCCTACACAAATACATGGACGTGTGGGGAACTAGTGTGCCCTGTATATTATAGGAGAATGAGGGAGGTTGTGGTACATTGTGGAGGTAATGTGCCCTCCCCGGCTAGTCATCGCTAGTCCCATAGGGGGGATGCCTCCTCATGAGATCCACCCATTGAATACCACCCCCAGGAGTACTATCTGGCAGCATCCTTTCCTCCCTGTCTTCATGGGAAGGGGATCCCCCTAGGGGATAAGGGATGGCATCCAAGGATTCATCACAACTCTCTTTGCAGCACCTCTGAGATGGCGGGTTGATACTGGTGCTCATCAATCCTAAAACTAGACCATTACAGCAACCAGTAACCCCTTTTGCACATATGCACCTTTCAGAGTACCATGTTCCCCCTTCTAATATCTCTTCTCAAAAGCCAATGACACCTACTTTGTGTCCACAGCGGATATCTATTGTGTGGGATTTCTTGGTACAGGATCAAGAGCAGCATCTTGTCACATGCATTCTGAGCAGGCATGTTGTGTCCCATCGGAAGGCAGGAATCGATCAGGGAACATCATCATTGCTAGGCAATATAAAGTGAATTCATGCACAAGACACCGGCCAACATATTACAGAACATACTCAAAGGAGCCAGTGAACCCTCAGCAGCATGTTGGCACTGTGCTGAGCAGTAAGCCCAGAATTGGGAGGTGTATCATCCCGCAGCAAAGTAGTGTGTCTTCCAGTGCCATTAGAAGTAACCAAAAACAAAGTAGTGGCAGGGGAACAGTACCTAATTTCCAGCTCAGCAATGGTGGGTCAATTCAGAGCAGTAAGAAATATCCTCATAGCCATGTGTCCACTGCTCAATGCTGAATTGGCGATTATGCTGACAGTTGACCTTCTGCATATGCCTTTGTTAAAACAAAGGATTTAGAGAGGTGATAGCAGGTGTTAATGCCCTTAATCAAATTCGGAGCCCTACTTACTTTTCATGGAAGGTTGTCTCTTCCTTGTATGATGCAGTAGTTCCTGTGGTGATGCAGATTTTCAAAGGCCATGGATAGTTCAGATGGTAGGAAAGTCCACTTCAATACAGATAGGTGAACAAGGGGCAAAATCATTGATTAGATGCTGTTAACTTACCCCTCTTGTACCACATACTGCTTTCACATTCTGTACTTGTGACTAACAGGGGAAGTCATCAGAGCAGCTGCATCCAGCCACTTTGTGTATGCAAGGCTTTGAGGGTAGAAACCACACAGGAGCAGACATCTGCAATAAAGTGGAGCGGATGGCGGAAGAGTGGCTAACTCCTCAGCAACTAGAATTAGGCAATGTGGCAGCAGGCAAAAGCTGCAATGACATTGCTGCGTTAAGGCTGGGAAACACAATGCATGTGTCAAGCTTTGCATATGTTCTCCACCTTGTTGCGACACATTTTAGCAGTGATTGCTGCCCTGTCTGTAATAAGCTTCCAGTGGCACACAAGATATGCCCTCATTTTACCTGATCACACAGTGCCAGAAATACTTTTACTGCATTGCAGGTATAACAAAAAATTCTACATCACCAACTAAAAATGCCTATGGTGACCCTCTGGAATTCAACATTACATATGCCAGTGACAGTCGTGCATTGGATATGACCTTCTTTATCCCAACTCAGTGGCAGCTCATGAGCCATATTTGTTGTTTGCCAGGGCCCTTTGAGGAAGCCACACAGTGTGTGAGCCACAGGTCTGTGTCAATGAGTGAGGTACATGATAACACACGTGAGTCATGCATAGTGCAGCAGAAGAGAGACCTGCTGGCAATTTTTCAGAATGACACAGTATAAAATGCATGGAAGAAAACATTGAATATATTTGGCATCATTTCCTGACTTCCGTTTTAAGTGGCTGCATTCCAATCTGTGACTAGTAGGATGGCACAGACAGAAGACATAGTTGGAATGTGCAAGACTGAACTTGAGAAATGTTTGCAAGATCACATTCTTGCAGAATAGAGCCTTGAAGGACAAGCAGCAACAACAACTGCGCACCCACAAGAGCCAGTGGGAAATATGGCTTAATATGGTAGTTTCGTCTCCGCTGCAACTGTCAGTTGCAGGGTCACCCTGTGTAGAGTGTGAAACTCTCACACGTACATCTCTGTGGGTCTCTCTTCCAGATCATGCCATCTTCACTGTGACTAGGCCTTGGAGAACAACAGTTAGTGGTAGAGGATGTACAGCTACACAGAGGATGGCTGTGTATTTCAGGTATGCATGCATGCTTGGCAAAGATGGTGACCCAATGCAGTATTTTTATCAAGCCATCTGTATGGCCAGCTGTCCGTTAAGCTATTGGCATCCTAAGCTACCCCCAGCAAGTAGAAAGTCAGGTTACATTTTTAGCTCTTCTGGCACTATTGTCCTAGATCATAGGATGACCTCTCTATAGCTCATGTAGAATCACTGACATCCATTAGAATCAAGCAGCACCATTTCCCAGCTCACTATGGCAATGTACAAGATACTGGTTGCTTTCACAAGCACCGTAAAAGGATCCCCAAAGCCATTAGCAGATCATAGTCAGACAATGACCCTTGTCAAACATGCAGGATTCCCAATGGACAGGACAGCCTGGGCAGTGGAGGGAGGAGTGATAGCTGCTGTGGTTTCAAATGATAATACTGTTTAAGGATGTATAGATTCAATTGTATGGTGGTAGAAATGATGTACAACAATTCTGACAATTACCCCACCCAGGCTGTGAAGTAAAAATTGAACTGTGTTTGCATTAACAGGGCATATCACAGGTATGCATGATCTACTCTAGATCCACCAGTAATCAAATAGAGTTATTCACACCATGAATTTTAATGTCCCTCCTCTATCACATGGGTGAGGCCACAGACTGAAATGTTTTTGACTCTCCTCTCTCAAAGCAGTGGAGTCACAGGCTAAACTGTCTTGCAGGGGTGAGGCCACACACTTATTTTTAATGTCTCTCTCTCTCACAAGAGTTGAGGCACAGACTGAGTTTTTACATCTGTCTGGTCT
This sequence comes from Ambystoma mexicanum, assembly GCF_040938575.1. Taxonomy (NCBI): domain Eukaryota; kingdom Metazoa; phylum Chordata; class Amphibia; order Caudata; family Ambystomatidae; genus Ambystoma; species Ambystoma mexicanum. Next base: position 673,073,794 of record NC_090928.1, read on the forward strand.
CTCAGGGGTTAGGATGCCCATTCAGTTTCTACATATCTCCTCTCTCGTAGGAATGGGGCCATACTCTCAATGTCTCTCCTCACTGGGTGAGGGCACACACACTCAATTTTGATGTCTCTCAACCGTCGCAGGGGTGAGGACACACACTGAATTTTTGCGTGCCTTCTCTCTCGTAGTAGTGGGAGCAAAATCTAAATTTGTCAACTCTCCTGTCTCACAAGGGGGAGGGTACACATTGAATTTTCACGCCGTTATCAGGAAACATGAGCCCAAATTTGAAAGGTGCATGAGGAACGACTCTCAAGTCTGAGCTAAGTGGTGGCACTCATTGCAGAATAGCATTACCAAATCTCAGCAAGGGATACTTACACTGTTGCCAGAGCATAATATGGCTTACTGGGATATGGTAAACAGTAATAGAGTATTTCCAGCTGAAAACAAACCCCAAATAACACACACAGTCTACAAAGGAAATTACAATCCAGCCTAACCCCTCATAAATGTCTCTGTTTTTCCAACTCGTGGCATGGATCAGCCCTGGCTTTACTTCCAGCAACTCAACAAACAATGGAAACAGGAAGTTGCTTTATTTAGGCTTCCAAACTCGTTTTCTGCCCACACATTCACCTAAATCTACACTAGAGTACACAAATCCAATGCCACTATGACGCTCTTGGGCAAATCCTCATGCAGTCCTCACATAATGCCCAAATCCATGTACTCGCTTGCCAATCTCAACTGAACTCGTGAGTGAAATTCATATTTAGCAATTCTTTGGGGGTTGCAGAAAATTCACTCTAATCTGTCGATTGCGTCTATGGGCATTTGTGGGGGGTGGGGGTTTGGGGAGATTTGCCCATGCTTAATTTCCACCTCAGTTATTTTTATTCATTCAGGGCTTATAAAAGGGAACTATGTCTTTTGTATTAATTATGGTAAAGTATGCACGATTGGAAGCTTTTATGTGCATGTGGTGCGTGCGTGTTTTTGTCTGTGTGCGTCTGTGTGTCTCCGTGTATGTTTGCTAATGACCACACACTACATAAAACGAAATGGATGCTGTATGAGTTCACACTTATATAGTAAAAGCACAGCTATGGTTAGAAAAATAAAATGGTATGTGTCAATAACATTGACAGAATAAAGCACAATATTTCGTAAATGACCACAAGTTCCACAGAAAAAGCAGATTCTAAAAAGCAGTTTTCATCAAAATTAAGCAGATTCATGCCTACTGCAATTTCTAAAACGGTTGACTGATACATCTAATTGTTTGACTCAAACAATAGGACCAAACGAGTGAGAATGAGTATTAGGAAAATAATGAACAACGCTCACACACATCTGTGAATGGCAGCCAAAGTCAGTGGTGAGTAAAACAAAAATAGAGTATCCAGCAAAGAGAAGAAGTCATATGGAACATCGCACTTTATTACAAGAGTAGAGAAAAAATACTTTACCAATTTTAAATTTCTCTGAGTTCACATGGTGTGGGATTAGCTGTGGTAAAATGAACTGCACGCGACTTGTTGAAAGGTATTCATTAAAAGTGTTTCTTTTCTAAGAATGCACACAAGTGAAATGGCTCATAATTTCCAAAACTGACAACATTTTTAGCAGGGTGTGTTCAAATGCTAATCTCGACAACTGGAAATCTCAGTTTGCATGCCCGTGAGGGCATCTGACAATAGTCTGTGAATGTGGGCAAATCACTTCATCTTTAAAAGCATCGAATTGCAAAGATATGCACTTTTCTGTTTTCAGCGCAGATTTCTGACCCCACCAAAAACCCTACTAAATAAAAACGTTAATTGAGGAATGAAGGATGGAATACATTTTCTTCAGAGAATGACAACGCCAAATGTCCTTCTGACTTTGGGCACTGGTATAATATGACAACGAATGATGACTCATCAAATTATGATTACAGGGACAGTCCCACTCACTGTTTTTGTGTGGGATGGAAACGAGTTACTGTAAATTGCATCTAATTACAATAATTATGTACATGCATATTCAGCTATGTCAAAATATCCTCAAGAAATGAGTGACAAACAGGGTAATTCATAGAATTTTGCACAAAAGTGGCGCACGCGGCTGGCGCCCAGTGTCCCCGTGCGATACACTGCGCCAGCCGCGTGCACAAAATTCCATTTCATCGCACAGCGTATTCATGGATTTTAGCCTCCAAAACCAGCCGTGGCGCAGAGTGGCACAGCGACCCTGCAGCAGTGCCAGTTACGCCCCCAAGAATGCCCTCGCGCAAGGAAAAGCCATCGAAATTCCCAATTCATCGCAAATGTCTGCGCTAACCATGGACCAGTCCACAGGGCTGCCAAACAGCAAACGCCAAGTGGGGAACGTGTATTTCAGTGGTTCGCGGGAAGTATCACACGGGAATGTCCTGGGTACGTGTACATCAGGGGTGCACGTGAAGTAATACACGCAAATCCATCAGGGCACGTGTATTCCAGGGGTGCGCGGTAAGTATCACACACAAATTCAGCAGGGTACATGTATTTCCGGGGTGCGTGGGAAGTATCACACGCGATTCCATCAGAGCATGTGTATTTCAGGGGTGCGCAGGGAGTACTACACGTGAATTGTCCATGTGGGTCCTCCCAGGTGTTCCCTCTACACCCTCCACGGGCCTTGCAGGCAGCCCACACCACAGGGGACTACCCTGCACCCCTGCTCATGTCCCGCAGGCAGCCCATCCACCATGGGCATGCCCCCCAGCCAACCCACAAGTCACCTTGCACCACTGATCAACAACGCATGTCTCCCAGCACTCTCACCCCCCAGCACTGTGGGGCACCCTCCACCAGGCCCCCACTCCTGTCTCCCTGCACCCCCACCCCCCTTCATCCAGGGGCACCCTCCACCAGGCCCCTACTCATGTCTCCCAGCACCCCCACCCCTCCCCGCAGTGCAGGACACCCTCCACCAGGCCCCACTCATGTCCAACTCATGTCCCCCTGCACCCCCACCCCCCCAGCATCCAGAGGCACCCTCCACCAGGCCCCCACTCCTGTCTCCCTGCACCCCCACCCCCCAGCATCCAGGGGCACCCTCCACCAGGCCCCCACTCCTGTCTACCACCCCCCCCCACCCCCTAGGAGTGCGATCCGCCTTGGTACGTGTATTTCAGGGGTGCACGTGTAGTCTGACACGTGAATTCATCAGGGTACGTGTATTAAGGGTCCGCGTGAACTTCCACACACAATATCAGCAGGGTACGTGTATTACGGGGTTCGCGTGAAGTTCCACACGCGATTGCCCTGGGTACGCGTATTCCGGGGTGCGCGGGAAGTTCCTCACGCGATTGCCCTGGTTACGTGTATTTCGGGGTGCGCGGGAAGTTCCACACGCAATTGCCCTGGTTACGTGTATTCCGGGGTGCGCGGGAAGTTCCACATGCGATTGCCCTGTGTACGTGTATTTCGGGGTGCGTGGGAAGTTCCACACGCGATTGTCCGTGGTGTGTGTATTTCTGGTTGCGCGTGAAGTTTCACACGCGATTTCAGCAGGGTACGTGTATTCCAGGTGTGCGGGAAATTCCACTCGCGAATCCAGCAGCCTACGTGTATTCCGGGGGTGCCGTGGAGTCCTACATGTGAATCGGCCATGTGAGTCCTCCCAGCTGTTCACTCTACACCCTCCACGGCCCCTGCAGGCGGCCCACACCACAGGGGACTACCCTGCACATGTCCCGCAGGCAGCCCATACACCATGGTCATGCCCCCCAGCCAACCCACATGTCACCTTGCACCACTGCCCACCAACGAAAGTCTCCCAGCACCCCCACCCCCCAGCAGTGCAGGGCACCCTCCACCAGGCCCCAACTCCTGTCTCCCTGCACCCCCACCCCCCACCAGTCAGGGGCACCTGCCAGCAGGCCCCCACTCAGGTCCAACTCATGTCCCCCTGCACCCCCACCCCCCAGCACTGTGGGGCACCCTCCACCAGGCCCCCACTCATGCCCAACTCATGTCCCGCTGCACCCCCACCCCCAGCACTGTGGGGCCGCCTCCACCAGGCCCCCACTCCTGTCCCCCTGCACCTCCACCCCCCTGCATCCAGGGGCACCCTCCACCAGGCCCCCACTCCTGTCTCCCTGCACCCCCAGCCCCCAGCAGTGCACGGCACCCTCCACCAGGCCCCCACTCCTGTCTCCCTGCACCCCCACCCCCCACCAGTCAGGGGCACCTGCCAGCAGGCCCCCACTCAGGTCCAACTCATGTCTCCCTGCACCCCCACCCCCCAGCAGTGCAGGGCACCCTCCACCAGGCCCCACTCATGTCCAACTTATGTCCCCCTGCACCCCCACCCCCCAGCACTGTGGGGCACCCTCCACCAGGCCCCCACTCATGTCCAACTCATGTCTCCCAGCACCCCCACCCCCCACCAGTCAGGGGCACCTGCCAGAAGGCCCCCACTCCTGTCTCCCTGCACCCCCACCCCCCAGCAGTGTAGGGCACCCTCCACAAGGCCCGTCTCATGTCCCCCTGCACCCCCACCCCCCAGCACTGTGGGGCACCCTCCACCAGGCCCCACGCATGTCCAACTGATGTCTCCCAGCACCCCCACCCCCCAGCAGTCAGGGGCACCTGCCAGCAGGCCCCCACACATGTCCCCCAGCCAACACGTCATCAAAATCTAGATCCCTGGCCCTTATGGGCAGCCTCCACATGCCAAACACCCACCCAAGTATTGCATCCACCCACTTAGAAATGCCAATTACATGATACAACCGCAATGGCAAGTATGTAAATGAACACATCTCCCTCACATACACACAATGGGTGTCAGGGAATGTCAAAACCCATATCATGACATGCATGAAACCAATGAGACGATACTACACATTGAAGTATGATGAAAAAATATGTATTAAAAGCAACATAAATGGAATCAAAAAGAAACAAACGAAAATGTGAATTAAAAACAAAAAGCAGCATGTCCGTAAAATAATGTAAAACCACAAATCATAATCCAAAGAAAGGTGTCCAAAGTCACAGTTCACAAAAGTAAATCCAATGGAAAATTAAAACCAAAAACCATTGCTCCATGGGTAAAATCAAAATGAAAAAAAAAAATCCCAACAGTCAACTATATATAGATAAACAATCCAGGGTCCATGATTCCAACAGAAGAAATGAAACCTATCTAATAAGACTACCTAATAAAAAATAACTATATACAAAAATGTTGCCCATTGTCCAAAAGGTCCAATAAATATAAAAAAGCAAAGGAAACCTAACACTAACTACAGAACTATTTACAAGGGCAGCGGGCTAGTCCGACGGCTCACTCCGGGATGTTCCGGGCCAGGGCATCATCAAACTCCTGCTCAATGTCCCGGAGGCGGTCCTCCTCCATGGCCCCGAGGGTCTGCAGGGCCGACGACATGTTCACCTCCAACTCCCTGGGGATTGCCTCGAGGCACTCGGCCCACCTCAAGGCCGTCTGCATGGAGTTCTCCGCCCTGACCATCGTGAGCCGTGCCTCTTCCGCCCGCTGCCGCTCCACATCTATGGCGTGGCCCAACCGCTGCCACACGGAAGACACTTCCCATCCTGGGTCCTCCTGCCCTCCGGCCGATGCCTGCCCCTCCGATGTCGAAGGCCCCGAGCCATCATGGCTCCCACCTCGTTGCTGCTGCTGCTGTGCCTCTGCCTCTGCCCGTGCCCTGGTTCCTGCTGCCTGCACATCCTCCACCGGCTGGGGTGCAGTCATTGATGTGGCCACCCCTGCTGGACGTCCGACTCCCGACTGTGGCAGGGATGCCTCTTCCACCAGCCTGGCCGCACCGTCAGAGGCAGCTCCACAGGGCACCCAGGTGACAAATGGGTGGGAAGATGGCACAGAGGACGACTGGCGCATAGGGTGTTCAGTTGAGGAGGGGGTCGGAGCAAGCTGCAGCAAACGGAGGAATCCGGCCTGGGTGACATGTCCCAGTAGGCCGAGGCGGTAAACGAGCCATTCGAGATGACGTGCAGTCACCTCATGAAAAGACTGCAGGTCACCTCGCATGGCCCATTGACGCAACGCCACACCAGTCAGGACAGGCTCAACCCATACCTGGATAGCCACGTCCACAGGCAGAGGAAGGCCAGTTGTTGTGAGCTCATCCCCTGCCTGAAAACGGGTCTGGATGTAGGCATCCCTGCTGGTGCAAGATGATGCAGTGACAGGATCAGGGACAGGATTGCACACAGGCAACTCCGCGGCGGCCTGTGCTGCCTCCTGTCCCTGGTCCTGCACTGCACCACTAGCACCAGTGGAATCCCCACCTCCAGACCCCGTCTCTGTCGCTTGCACGGCCTCCTCCTCCACCAAACCCCCCACCAACCTGGATGACTCCGTGCCATCATCCCCCGTTGGGCCCTGTGGGGTCCCAGCTGCCCCTTCTGCTGCCGAGGAGTCCAACTCCGACCTCTGCCTCTTGGACCTCCCCCCGGCAGCTGCGGGCTGGGACGCGGCACCGGACTCCTCACTCCCCGACGAGATCACAACCTGGGAGGGGAGCCGGGGCTTGCGTCTCCGGCTGGCGGTGCGATCCCCGCCGCTGTGCTCCACAGCACCTTCTCCGCCCTCTTCATCAGTTGACACTGCAGACAGGGAGAAATAAAACACAGGCATCAGGGCACAGTACAATGGACACATACAGACATGACAGTTGTACATGAGTGGCATTGGCAAACCTCAGACATGGCATCACAATCGCCAACACACATGTCATTTCAACTCGCACACATGAGCCATACCACAGCCATATCGCAACAGCAAGCACCATCCATACACATACAACAGCATGAGCAGGCAAAGGTGAGCCAGACATCACATGCAACACAGGGAGTGCACTACACATGCACAGACACCATCACACTTGCATGCATGTGTACACCTCTGCCAACTGTCGCAGTGTTCAGATTGGCATCCATATCACATCTGCCAATCAGGCTTCCACATCCCGCTGTCACATGCATCCATGTTGCATCACTGTTGCACCCTTGTCAAATACACACAGATGCACATGTACACAGTGCTGATACATGCAGCTGAAGACAACATCCATGTGTGACATCACGAACATGCCTACTTACATACACATTCATCCAAACATGTGTGCCCCCACAACTGCATTTGGCATGCAAGCCTACACACACAAGCACCATCCATGTCTCACACATGACTGCCCTCGCATGTGTTAGCCTCACGGCCCTGTACACCCCCCCATACTTGGCCCCATAAAAACACATGCGCAACCTGCACACTACTGGCACATCACCACACGCACAGCACACAATCATGATGCATGTACACTTACCGCTCGACTCCAGACGGGTCTGCCTCTCAAGGACCTGGACGTGGAGCATGGGGGATATGCGTTCCAGGACCCTCATCTGATCGTCCGACAAGTGGCCCCGGCGCCCCTTAGCATCCGCTGCCTTCAAGAGGCGCCGGGTCTTGTTGAGGGTCCTGGACCTGAAGTCCTCCCAGCGCTTCTTGACATGATGGAATAGTCGGACTGCCACCCCCTCCGCGTTGATGGCAGTCACGATGTCCGTCCAGATCCGAGTCCGTTCTTCCTTGTCGGCGCACAAACTTCCGAAGAGGGCATCATACTGCCCCAGGACTTGCTCCACCAGGACACCAACTTCGGTGGCAGTGAGGCTGGTGCCCCTCTGCCTCTCTGGCCGGGGGTTTTTAGTGGTGCCAGATGTTGCAGTGCCCGACATGACAACCCCAGAGGCAGGAGTGGGTGGGCAACTGGGTCCTGGGGCTGGTCTGTGGAGCGATGGAATCCCAGTCGGGAGTCTTCGGTTCCAGCAGGGGTGGTCACAGCACCCCTGGCTGATGTGCAGGCAGCAAATGGCAGGGCACGTGGGCAGCAGGCAATCAGGCAGCAGCAGATGGCAGGTGGGAGCGTGCTCGGGGTTCTGGGGGGCAGTAATTAGGCCTTCTGGGCAGGAGCGTGGTCTTCCGTGTGCTTACGTGTGGCCAGCTTGATACAGAGTGATTTGGCACATGAAAATCCAGCACGTCTGCGTGTAATTCGAGGAAATGGCCTTAGCGCATAAGCGCGTCAGCACACGTACGCGAATTCATTGGCCCACAGGCCACCAGCGCGTATGCGCATCTGTGACATGCGTGCATGGGCGTTTCCCTGTACACGGGTGCATGTTACACGTCCAATGACTGCAAGTCAGAGTGTCAGCTCGTGTAATTGGAGGATGGGGCCTTAGCGCGTACACGCGGATGTGACGCTGGACGTGTGGGCATCTTTAAAAGGTACGTGTAGAACGCCATTTCCTTGTACGTGCTTTTCGTGGAGAGCGAGTGGGCGAAATCTGTACTTCTTGTCGGTTCACACGCGATTTACTTCACGGCGTTCCAAGTTTGTACTCCCTGTTACCTCTGACAGCTTTTTCTCTTCTTGTCTTTTTTCCTGGGCCTGTTTCCTCAAACAGCGTTCCCTTCTCCTGTTGTCCTGTCTCCTCAGACAGCATACAATTCTTCTTTTGGCGGGGGTGTTGCCAACACGCACACGTACATATTTTTCACACGATATTTCCTGGCAGACGGTGAGTCGCGCGCGTATTTGACATCTGTGCTTGCCCCGTGTGTTGCCTACCCCTTCAGAGGTCAGTCTAGGCTGCGTGTGACACGCATACGTTCATTTTTGTGTTTCTGGGTGCCACAGCGTAGTGCAGGTTTTTTTTTCCACGCACGTGTTTTAGGAGGGCTTCCGTGCACATTATCTCCCTTTTTCAGGGTGCCTGTGCGTTGTGTGACCCGGCATCTTCCCCCAGGGGTCACATACAGCCTTGCTAGAGAACTAGGGTATGAATTCCATCGAGTACCCTACCCCTTTGACCCCCAATTGCCCAGGACAATAGGTTACTGCAACTCCCATACGCACAACAACATCAGTGCCATGGTTGGGAGGCGAGCACGCGGTAAGGGTGGCAAAGGTGGGCGAGCCACAAGAGGTGGCCGTGGTGGATACGGTAGGGGACGCGGCCAGGACTTGCAGGGTGCCCCTAGCCCCCGATGTGTGGGTGACCAGTCAGGAACACCCATGCCCCTCCCCCCCTGGTTGAGGGTAACATGGCTGACACCATCCCTGCTCAGCCCTTGTTGGACCAGCCCATTGTGGCACCGGACCTGGCACAGGGTGACTCCATGGATGACTTCCAGGTCAGCAGGTCTAGGCCACGTGTGGCGGTGCACGTTGGTGTCACCAGCCCACTAGGATCAGGGGCAGCTATGTCATCTGCTGCCCCGAGTAGGCAGGGTGGGGAGGCTGCAGGGGCAGCTGCGGCTCCATTCACCCCAGCTCTGAGTCTCCCAGCCAGGACAGTGTCGGTCCTAGTCCATCCTGCTGACATTCCCCCTGACTACATCACACTTCAGCTAATGCCTGCACCAAGTCCCATGGTGAGTGTTCATTCCCACACTCCTAGTCCACAGTCCACCGGGGCTCCTGCCCCTAGTGTCCAGAGCGGCGTAGGACACTCAGTATTACCACCACCTTCCAAGCGGAAGAGGAAGAGTGCTCGTCCAGTAGAGGCTGATGCCCCAGACATGGCTACACAGTCCGGCCCACCAAGGAAGCCCATCTTCAATCAGGCCGAACTTGATGCACTTGTGGAGTATGTGTCCGCACATGACAGCGAAATGGTGATTACTGCAGGATGCAAGACCACACCTGCACAACGTCAGGCACACTGGCAGACCATTGCAGAACTCATAAGTGCCCTTGGATTCATGAGGCGCACAGCTAATGATTGCTACAAGCGCTGGAATGACCTTAAGCGCAGGGCAAAGAAAAAGCTGGCCTCAAGTCATGCCGCAACTCTAGTGACTGGAGGTGGGTCTCCGGCAGAGGACATAGAACTCACTCCACGTGAGTATGTTGCTGGGACCTACGTCACGGAGGAACAGATCCAAGGCGTGGGAGACCTGCCAGATTACGAGGCATTGTCTGGTGAGTGCACATGCATGTGTGTGTCATCTATGTGCATGGTGTGTGTTTGAGTGCTTCTGATTGAGTGCCAGGTGAGGGGGTGTGTGCCTGAGTGGTTTGGGTCACCCATGTGCTTCATCCAATACATTCTGCGCACCAGGATTTGGGTGTTGCAGTATCCCTTCTGGCAACAGTAGACATTCAGCCCAACCTCACGCCAATTGCCCTTGAAGTGTCATCTTGCCACAACATAGTTGCATGTTATTCTGTGTTCATTCAGGCTGATTGTCTGCATTCCACCACTTTCACTAGGCATTTCTCAGTCCTATTGTCACATGTGTGACATGGCTAGGGTACATGCCATCTGTGTAATGGCATGTGTCAAGTATGTGTATTGGACATGCCAATCACAGGCCAATGTGTGATGGCACTGCTAGGCAGCATGCAGCAAATTCGTTGGTTTTCCATCTTGGTGTCATCAATGTGTGCCATTTGCCTTCCCTTCATACGCAGTGACAGTGCATGCATGGGAGGGTTATAGTCATGTGGGACATGTGTCAATGAAGTACTGTTTCTGTTGCTTCTCAGCCCTAATTGTGTTCCATGGTGCTAATGCCTGTTCCCATTTCTTTTCTTTCATGTCTTTGCAGGGGATGACGCACTTGATACTGTTGGGGTTGTGCAGATAGTGCAGACCCAGGAGGGGTCTCAGGCCCGACCGGGCACCAGTGAGGGACGTGGTGTGGTGGTGGGTGAGAACCCACACTTGCTGCAGACCGTCATCTCAAGGGGTGTCTCTGGGTGCACCTCCCCCGAGCTCTATTTAGGTGTCGATTCGGATGATGAGACCTATGTGCCGTCGCAGGTAAGTGTTTCTGGGAGGGATTCTATACTGTCCAACCCACCTGCACCAGGGGTAGAACCCTCAATGGGGATGTCAGTGTTGGTAGGTCCGCCTTTGGTGGTTACGGATGCAGGGTCACACTCCGCTACATCTGATCCTGTTCCTGGGCCAGCAGATCAGAGGGGGAATGCAGTCCTGCAGCCTCAGGCAGTGCGGGCACAGCAAGGAGCAGTTCGCCTTGCCCCAGACAGGTGTGGTGCCCGCCGACGCGGTAGCCGTACGCCACCTGGCAATACCGCATGGGAGCAATCCATATACGGTATGGCAAACCAACAGGCAGCATCAACTGAGATGATGGCTCAGGCCATGGATAGGGTGGCCACTTCCATTGTCCCCCAAGAAAGGCTAATTGAACAACTACAGCAGGCAACAGACTCCATTAGCCAGTCACACAGGGAGGACATGTTGGCGTCCAACAGGGACAGGCGGGCGGCACTGGAGACTCTGTAGGAAGCCATTTCTATTCAGTCCCAGGGCCACAGGGAAGCCCTGAGGGTGGAACTCCGTCAGCTCAGGGCAACTCTGGTTGAGCTTGAGGCTTCAGCTAACACGAGGACAGAACAGCAGCTGGAGCGGCTCACACGTACGCTCTCAGCTGAGATGCAGGCAACTAGGGAGGAGGTCCGGGCATCCCGTGAGTTGTTGCATGGGGACCTCCGCACAATTATCCTCCAGAACCAGACCTTCCACACCCGCATGCTTGCTGCCATGGAGGACCAGACTAGGGCTTTGCGTGGGCTGCCTCCCATAGTGCCACCACCTCGTGACGCAGCTGCAGAGGGTGAGGAGAGCGACAGCAGCGATTCTCCCACAATAGGGTAGCCGTGCAGGCCATGAGCCCATGGAGGTGTTTTTTTTTCGCAAGATCCACACAGGTGGGTTTTGGTGTGCACCCTGTCCTCGGACCTCCTGGGTGTCCTCCCCCACCCCTCCGAGACCATTCATGGCCATTTCTGATTTTTGATTTTTGTTTTTTTTGTTTTTTTTGTTTTCTTTTTTATTTTTGATTCTTGATTTTTTGGACAGTGTGTTGCCTTGTGTGGCTCCCGTGGGCATACGCTGTATTGTGGCTGGGCACATGCAGGCTTGTCCTGAATTTTGGTCAGATGCTTGGGTTTGTGTGACACACACCCCTCCTGCTTCCCGTTTCCATGGGCTTGCAAAGGGTGTGCCCAAGTGACATTGACTTACACGGTGACGTTGGACTCCCATTTGATGTGTGGGCAGTCTGTAGTCAATACTGTGTATACATTCCTAGTGCATATTGTTGTTGTATTGTACACTGCATGGTGTATTGATATGTGCCTCTGCATCCATCTCATCCTCCTAATTTGCAGGTCCATTTCTCATGTCTTCACAAGGCGGTCTACTTTAAAACTGGAGTCCATGTTGTAAGCAGTGCACCTACACTTTTGCGTGGCGCTAACACTGTATAGTTGGAAGTGTTCGAAGTGCTGGCATTATCAGGTAGTGAGGCTACCAATTTTTTAAGTCCGTACTGTCATGTTTATGGTAGGTTGGAGGTTTTGTAGGTGATTGGTATTATTGGTAAGTATTTGGTAATGTGTGTTGTTAGTCCTGCATTACTGTGAGCATTTTATGTGTGGCCAGTTTCCATTAGGGACAGTGTAGTTGGTGACACTTGGGTCATGTTGTGGGGATTAATTTGTTTGCTCTCACATTGCATGACATGCCATGGTGTGTTGTGTGGCCGTGCCGGGGAGGGGTTGGGTGACATGGCACTGTTCTCATGTTGTATTTTGCAAGTGGGTATTCATTTTTGCTGCATGGAAGTGTGTCTTTTGATGACACTGCATTGGTGGTGTTTGTGTAGGTAGGGATGCACACATTGTGACACTTCCAGATGAACAATCTCAGGCTGCTATGGTTCAGATAGTTGACTGTCCCTTAATTCATCAGAATTGTCAGATTGAGTCATCATTGATTGTCAGATTGTATGTGCCAGGGCTGTGTGCACTTCACAGGGGTGTGCTTTCTATGTGAAGTAATTAGCGACCAGCTGCGTACGGGCTGCCTCACCCCATACCCTTTCCCCTCCCATGCGCAGCGTGCATGTGGTTGGGGATGCGGGGGCACCACCATGTCCACAGCCAGGCCCCAGCGTGTTGCAACATTGTGCAGGACACATGCTGCCACTATGATCCTGCACACTACTGGGGGAGTGTATAACAGTTGCCCACCAGAATGGTCAAGGGAGCGAAAGCATGTCTTGAGCACTCCGAATGTGCGCTCCACTATGCCCCATGTTGCAATATGGGCTGTGTTGTATCTTACCTCGGGAGGCGTGATGGGGTTCCGAATTGGCGTCATCATGTGTGTGCTCAGAGGGTAGGCACTGTCCCCTGGGGAGGTGGTGATGGGGATCATTAGTGGGGTATTGGCATTACTCTGTATCTGTCATGCATGCGTGTGCTGTGGCATTTCTACTCACCAAGCAGCCATGCATCGCCATGCCGCCCAGCTTCCATGTCCCGGTTTAGGGTTGACATCCTGTAAATGAAGCTGTCGTGGGTGAACCCTGGATAGTTGGCATATACTGAGGTGATGATTCCCTTGGCATCACATACTACCTGGACGTTGATGGAATGCCAGTGCTTGCGGTTTCTATAGATGTGCTCAGATGCCCTGGGGGGACGTAGAGCCACATGTGTGCAATCAATGGCACCTAGCACTTTGGGGAATTGTGCCACCCTGTAGAAATCCTGGCTGACAGCCTGCCTTTCTGCAGGTGTTCTGGGCAGGTATATGTGCCTGCGGACTGATGGGCGTGCAGTGATGATGGCCAACACCTGGTGTAGGCACTGTGACTGCGTGGCCTGTGACACCCCCCCCACTATGGCACTTGTCCGCTGAAAAGATCCGGTAGCCAAGAAGTGCAGTACATTGAGGACCTTTTCCAGCGGGCTGAGTGCTTGGGAGCACAGGGTGGGTGATGTGAGGTCATCCTCCCACTCACTGACCAAGTTGAGTATTATGTGTGGTGGAAACCTGTACCTCCCATACACCTGGTCATCAGGCATACCAAATAGGCTGGTTCTGGGTGTGAAGATTCTGACCCTGACTATCCTTCTCCTCCTCCTGCGGTATCCCACGGCCACTGCTGCTAGGAACGGTATATTCATCCTGGCGTCTGAGCGTGTTTGTTGTTTGCGCACTCTTTTATGCTGCGCAGGACGTGCGCCTGCTTCATGCTGGCGTATGTGTTATTTTTTGGCGCGTTGTAGGCGACCGTGTAAATCTTCCCGCCCACCCCAGGAACACATGTAACACGCTCTCCCAGGCCCAGTGCGAGTAAATATTCCCGCCCACCCCTGGAATACACGTACCCCACTCTCACAGGCCCAGTCGCGTCTGGAACTTCACGCGCACACCGAAATACACGTACCCTGCAAATTCGCGTGTGAAACTTCCCACGCACCCTGAAATACACGTACCCAGGGCAATCGCGTGTGGAACTTCCTGCGAACCCCGTAATACACCTACCCTGCTGGTATCGTGTGTGGAAGTTCACGCGGACCCATAATACACGTACCCTGATGGAATCGCGTGTGAGACTACCCACGCACCCCTGGAATACACGTACCCAGGCAAATCGCACGGCTGGGGGGTGGGGGTGCTGGGAGACAGGAGTATGGGCCTGCTGGAGGGTGCCCTACAGTGCTGGGGGGTGGGGGTGCAGGGGGACATGAGTGGGGGCCTGGTGGAGGGTGCCCCTGGATGCAGGGGGGTGGGGGTGCAGGGGGACAGGAGTGGGGGCCTGGTGGAGGGTGCCCTGCACTGCTGGGGGGTGGGGGTGCAGGGGGACAGGAGTGGGGGCCTGGTGGAGGGTGCCCCTGGATGCAGGGGTGTGGGGGTGCAGGGGGACAGGAGTGGGGGCCTGGTGGAGGGTGCCCTACAGTGCTGGGGGTGGGGGTGCTGGGAGACAGGAGTGGGGGCCTGGTGGAGGGTGCCCTACAGTGCTGGGGGGTGGGGGTGCAGGGAGACAGGAGTGGTGGCCTGGTGGAGGGTGCCCTACAGTGCTGGGGGGTGGGGGTGCAGGGAGACAGGAGTGGGGGCCTGGTGGAGGGTGCCCCTGTATGCAGGGGGGTAGGGGTGCAGGGAGACAGGAGTGGGGGCATGGTGGAGGGTGCCCTACAGTGCAGGGGGGTGGGGGTGCTGGGAGACAGGAGTGGGGGCCTGGTGGAGGGTGCCCTACAGTGCTGGGGGGTGGGGGTGCAGGGGGACTTGAGTGGGGGCCTGGTGGAGGGTGCCCCTGGATGCAGGGGGGTGGGGGTGCAGGGGGACAGGAGTGTGGGCCTGGTGGAGGGTGCCCTGCACTGCTGGGGGGTGGGGGTGCAGGGGGACAGGAGTGGGGGCCTGGTGGAGGGAGCCCCTGGATGCAGGGGGTGCGGGTGCAGGGGGACAGGGGTGGGGGCCTGGTGGAGGGTTCCCTACAGTGCTGGGGGGTGGGGGTGCTGGGAGACAGGAGTGGGGGCCTGGTGGAGGGTGCCCTACAGTGCTGGGGGCTGGGGGTGCAGGGAGACAGGAGTGGTGGCCTGGTGGAGGGTGCCCTACAGTGCTGGGGGGTGGGGCTGCAGGGAGACAGGAGTGGCGGCCTGGTGGAGGGTGCCCCTGGATGCAGGGGGGTGGAGGTGCAGGGAGACAGGAATGGGGGCCTGGTGGAGGGTGCCCTACAGTGCAGGGGGCTGGGGGTGCAGGGGGACAGGAGCGGGTGCCTGGTGGAGGGTGCCCTGCACTGCTGGGTGGTGGGGGTAAAGGGGGACATGAGTGGGGGCCTGGTGGAGGGTGCCCCTGGATGCAGGGGGGTGGGGGTGCAGGGGGACAGGAGTGGGGGCCTGGTGGAGGGTGCCCTGCACTGCTGGGGGATGGGGGTGCAGGGGGACAGGAGTGGGGGCCTGGTGTAGGGTGCCCCTGGATGCAGGGGGGTGGGGGTGCAGGGGGGCAGGAGTGGGGGCCTGGTGGAGGGTGCCCTACATTGCTGGGGGGTGGGGGTGCTGGGAGACAGGATTGGGGGCCTGGTGGAGGGTGCCCTACAGTGCTGGGGGGTGGGGTGCAGGGAGACAGGAGTGGTGGCCTGGTGGAGGATGCCCTACAGTGCTGGGGGGTTGGGGTGCAGGGAGACAGGAGTGGGGGCCTGGTGGAGGGTGCCCCTGGATGCAGGGGGGTGGGGGTGCAGGGAGACAGGAGTGGGGTCCTGGTGGAGGGTGCCCTACAGTGCAGGGGGTGGGGGTGCTGGGAGACAGGAGTAGGGGCCTGGTGGAGGGTGCCCTACAGTGCTGTGGGGTGGAGGTGCAGGGGGACATGAGTGGGGGCCTGGTGGAGGGTGCCCCTGGATGCAGGGGGTGGGGGTGCAGGGGGACAGGAGTGGGGGCCTGGTGGAGGGTGCCCTGCACTGCTGGGGGGTGGGGGAGCAGGGGGACAGGAGTGGGGGCCTGGTGGAGGGTGCCCCTGGATGCATGGGGGTGGGGGTGCAGGGGGACATGAGTGGGGGCCTGGTGGAGGGTGCCCCTGGATGATGGGGGGTGGGGGTGCAGGGGGACAGGAGTGGGGGCCTGGTGGAGGGTGCCCTACAGTGCTGGGCAGTGGGGGTGCTGGGAGACAGGAGTGGGGGCATGGTGGAGGGTGCCCCTGGATGCAGGGGAGTGGGGGTGCAGGTGGACATGAGTGGGGGCCTGGTGGAGGGTGCCCCTGGATGCAGGGGGGTGGGGGTGCAGGGGGACATGAGTGGGGGCCTGGTGGAGGGTGCCCTGCATTGCTGGGGGGTGGGGGTGCAGGGGGACAGGAGTGGGGGCCTGGTGGAGGGTGCCCTACAGTGCTGGGGGGTGGGGGTGCTGGGAGACAGGATTGGGGGCCCGGTGGAGGGTGCCCCTGGATGCAGGGGGGTGGGGGTGCAGGGGGACATGAGTGGGGGCCTGGTGGAGGGTGCCCTACAGTGCTGGTGGGTGGGGGTGCAGGGAGACATGAGTGGGGGCCTGGTGGAGGGTGCCATACAGTGCTGGGGGGTGGGGGTGCAGGGAGACAGGAGTGGTGGCCTGGTGGAGGGTGCCCTACAGTGGTGGGGGGTGGGTGTGCAGGGAGACAAGGAGTGGGGGCCTGGTGGAGGGTGCCCTACAGTGCTGGGGGTGGGGGTGCAGGGAGACATGAGTGGGGGCCTGGTGGAGGGTGCCCCTGGATGCTGGGGGGTGGGGGTGCTGGGAGACATGCGTTGGTGGGAAGTAGTGCAAGGTGACATGTGGGTTGGCTGGGGGGCATGGCCATGGTGGATGGGCTGCCTGCGGGACATGTGCAGGGGTGCAGGGTAGTCCCCTGTGGTGTGGGCCGCCTGCAGGGGCCGTGGAGGGTGTAGAGGGAACAGCTGGGGGGACCCACACGACCAAATCACATGTGGGACTCCCCGGCACCCCCAAAATACATGTAGGCTGCTGGATTCGCGTGTGGAATTTGCCGCGCACCCGGAGTACACGTACCCTGCTGAAATTGCGCGTGGAACTTCACGCACACACCGAAGTACATGTACCCTGCTAATTTGCGTGGGAAACTTCACGCGCACCCCGGAATAGACGTGCCCAGGCCAATCGCGTGTGGAACTTCCCGCGAACCCCGTAATACACGCACACGCTATTTTTCACACAGCGGGTGTCCGTGTTTGTCGGTACCCTTTTGCACCTCATTTGTCCTAGAGGGCCACTGTATGGATCATTCATCATAGCTGTATATGGGTGCTTTTTGTTAGCGCACATTTTGGCGCACATTTATTTCAGGCGCAGGGACGCTACCGCCTGCTTTCTTGTGGCGTGCTTGTTTGGCCCTGTGCGCGTCTTTGACCGTGCGCTGGTTTGCCCTATTCGATTCCATGAATACGAGTTGTAGGCGAGCGTGTGGGCATTCCGCGCACTTGCCTCCTGTACTTCCCCCGTGACGCCCATATTTTCATGCGTTGTTCCCCATTCCGAGTGTTACGGCCCGTGTTCCGCCTACTTTTGTAATGTGCGCCGCGCTTTGTGCGATTTTGCAGCGGCCGTGGCGCACGCCGTTGGATCACCTGTGCGCCGGTGTGCGCCGCACACTTTTTCAGCGCACATCCAATATTTTTCTTGCGCACGGACTTCCATGAATTGATGTGCGCTGGTTTCCCTGCGATTTTTGCAGTTGCACTGCGATTTTCGCACTTTTAATGCGATTCGCACGTTTTGGCACCTCTGCGCCGGAATTTTCGGCGCACATTAATTCCATGAATCGGCCTGTAAATATTCTTCAAACAGGAAGAAAAATCTGTAATGATATGCTTTACTTGCTTATTGATACATTCATGGCAAAGGGAACGAGGAACAGATAAAAATACATCTGGAAAATGAATATTGAATTATTAGTATATTTTCAATGTCACTGAGATCCTATATGACAACTTTGTTTTATATTAATTCCGTATTTCTGTTGTCATTTACTTCATGCTTCTTCTTCTTATTATTAGTAATATTATTAGTCGGCAAGGTGGTACTGTTTCTTAGAGCATTGAGTGCCGAGTCATGAGGCCGAGGACTCAGTCTTCTACATCATCTATTGCACAGTCCGCAAACAAGAACCCTCCCTTCTTGGCTTGGTTTTTAATTTTGATATTTTGCTACTTTCTCTGGGACAGACGCGTGTGCTCTTTTGGGTGTCCGTCTGTAGCTCTCTTCCTAATCCTTTAACAGAAATTCTAAAACAGTTCAACTTAAAAAAAAGTCCTCAAAGTCTGTATTTTCTTGGATTCATCCATAACCCCTTCTCTCTACTCAATATTCTTTACCGACTCACCACATGATAAGGGCAGCACTATGCTTCTCCAGTAGCATGCTGGCGCCTTGAGCAATCCATAACAGAGAGTACATAATGCAGGATGACAAACGGTACAGGCATGTCAGAAAGAATTGTGCTTGTAAGTGATTAGCCTATGGTCTCTGCAAATGAATTATGTTGAGATTATTCAGCAACTAAAAATGGCAGGCACAGTACGGTTGAAGAAATTATGCAATTCAATATAATGTACATATCTATACTAGTTGCTAGAAACGAATCCGGAAAGGACTGATTAAGGTTGTTTCATGTGGTTTTCCTAGGCTTCATAGCAGTGCACATAGACTGTGTGGTCTGGCTGCACACCGTTTCCATAGAGAATTTGTTGCATTAGTTAGCAGTCCTAACATGGCTTAGCCTTGTACACAGAGGTGCATGATTATGGTCATCGATGGTACAATGTGTCTGGTTAACAGCCTTCCTTTTTCAAGAAACCTCCTGAATACCAGTGATTTGAGCTTCTTCCTGAAATGTGTGAGGTCAGCAGATAGGTATAGTGCCACTGGAAATGTTATCTGCACTTTTCATGCACTTAAGAATGGGCAAGGCACTAGATTTAGTTTGTGCAGTCTAATCTGTAGTATGCATAAAGTCTGACATCTAATCTTTAAATAGCTTTGAGGAAAATGAGTTCAGGGGTGGAGCACCAACCTCTGCCCCCAGAAACTGCCTACTAGAAAAATGCCTTTCCTCTTTTGTTCACTATCACTATCAGTAGTAAATGATAAAAATTGTTTCATAAATTGCACAGTTAATGACATGTAATTAATTATTATTGGTTATTGTTAGACCATATACGGAATAAAGGCACAATAACCATATACTAAATGACACGCCAGTCGTGAGGTTCGAATTCCAAACAAGTCTGGTTTATTCATAAAGGATCTCAGTCGGCCAACCGGGTTTCAACGCCTCACGACGTGTGTTCCCAGGCACTGTGAGATGAGAGAGAGCGACCAGCGGCAAAGCAGTCATATATATATACATAATACATCATTCTTTACAATATCATTTGGCCCGTCCTTATACATGACGAACAAGCTAGGGCTAGGGTTCGGTAATTGACAGTTATGACAAGTCTTCATTCAGTCTAAACATTAGTATTCTAGCAGAGGCTGCAGAGACAGTTTTTCTGTTATGGAGAACACAGGGCACTGGCGCAGGGAAGGATATCATGTTCTAGCAGGGAGACATTCCAACCACCGTTATCTGTTCATTGCGGCTCATGAGTTAAGGGTCAGACAGTTCTGAGGCAGAGAAAATACCATCCTGCATGAAGGAACACCGTTAGTTGCATATAATTCACATTTAACTGCCTTTTACAACAGCGTTTGCAAGACAAACCGGCACCTGGGCTATTGATTAGGCGCGGCTCTTGCACAGCTTCAAGGCCTCAATGAGAGGAAAACAATGCATTTCTGTATGGCTCTACATTCCTGTCTACGTTAGCATTTCAGAGTTCTAGCTGTGGCCTCACACCGTGTGTGGATCTGAAGCATAGAATATAATTGCAAACTGTTACGAAAACAAAATGGCCGGCAGCTACAAAATGGACTCCCAATGGTCACATTCGGGTTTCACGGTTTGCAATGTTTGTCACATGATGTGATTTGCTTCTGGCCAACATACTATTCATAGGTTCGGGCTATGCGATTTAATTTACAGTATAACAAACCCTCTTTTTGGCCATGGGCCAATGTCATCATCATCCAAACATTGCGTTCTCGTCAGACCAAGTGTCACTTTCCGAACTACCCATGTCGCTATCACCATCATCATCAGAAATATTGATTGACATAAACTCTTTGATTATCTCATTTTCATGTTTGAGCCCACCATTTATCATATGTGGTGTGGACTGTGTGGGCTTCACCATCTTTGTACTAATTGTCTGTACACATTCATTTGTAATTGTGGAGCAAATGGCTGGCAAACATTGTATGCAGCAACAGCATAATATGAGGATACCCAATATCATAACCAAAATTGCAATTAGTATCGTAACAGTTCCCAGAACCATGAACTTACGTTTAGATCCCAGGCAACTGTGTGGACATGAATTTCAGAACTAAGGACATGTAGTTTCTTAATTGCTTCAAATATTGTACGGGAGGAGTCACTTACAAATACGCAGCACACTGTCTTCCACGGTCAACCAAATAATGTCAAGAACCATTCTATTTTGAAGTGCAACTAAACTAATTAATTTTTGTTCCAGTGTCATATTGTAAAATATGTCAGTGGTTCCATTCATTGTTTTCTCTAACACCCTGGACAGTTTTCTTATATTCCATGAGTTTACTGCTTGTCCCCAAAAAGGTATAAAGGATTTTGCTATGTCTCCAAAAATTTGCCCAGCGGTATCATCTCGTTGTGGCCGAGATCTGGATATTTTTGCTATTTGAGAGGTTTTGGCGAGGAATACACCAGGTAATAGTATCCCTAAATAACAGGTACCGTCCCAGTTTCTAGGTAACTATGGATAAGCTTTATTTCCACACACAAAATAAACAGAACCTACTATATATTATGGTTTCTCTTCGTGTTCAAGTACAGCAGTATTCATGCATCTAGTAAAGGTTCCCACTGAGTGGGAACCCTTTTTCCGTAAGTAAAATGGAACAGAATGTAGACTATGATTAATAGTATAGGAGGGAGGCATGGCATCTTTATTTCCAACTGGAGCCATTTTGAAAGTAATTAAGGACTGGTAAGGCCTAGAGAGTCTATCAGTGGCGCTAGGCGATACAGTGTTTGTTTTGCTTCTATCAGTAAACATGGAACAACCCAATGGAGTTAATCTCAATCTTTCGAATTCATTTATGTTCGTTCTAGCAAAGTTTCCAGTAGTACTATCATTCCACCTTCCAAAAAATAGAGCTCTTAATGATGCATAGCAGGCAGTACTAAGGGGTAGAGGATGTATATACCAACCCATTCTTCTTCCTCCGTGCTGGGGTAAATGTGAGCACACCCAGCAGTTTTATCTATTCAAGATAGCATGGGTCATATTCATAATCAACAATAGAGTATTGTTATCATAACCTTTTCTGTGTTTCACATCTTGTGGTGGAAGAGTGTAAGAAAGCACATGAGCTCCGGTATTCATAATTGGAGCATTAACAGTGGGTAATATCGTGTTCATGGGATGCATAGATTCTAAGTACCAAAACATTGGAATTAATGCAGATATAATGCAGATAAACATAATGATCAGGAGCAGGCTTGTCTTTGTAAACAAAGTCTTTCTTGGAGCAGACTCAATGTCAGTGTCTATTGTTCTATCAATGGCAGCATCAGCGCAGGCGGTAGCAGGAGTGAATACTGGCATGATCTACAAAGTTTATTTCAAGTGAAGTTTCTCAGCACTTGTCGGAAAAAGTTCTTCATTGCAACACATGAGTAGTCAGCAAAGCTCAGAGATCAGCCTGTTTAAGATGGCAGCAAGCTGGTGTTTACCTCGACAGCTCCACAAAGGCAGGAGCAAGTATCAATATGAATTTTTTATAGTGTCGGTACCTTCTGCCCCCGCTTATTCATGCTAGATTGCAAAGCCCTTCACTTTCAAAGATAGCACTGGGAAACCGCATGTCAGAGCTCTCATCCAATACAGCTCATACGCTCCCTTTCCCTAGGCCTCCATTTCCAGCTCCGTCCTTGAGCTAGAAACAAAGGTTGCTGATTACTTCGGATTTCGTGGACGCAGATTGTACCTTAAAGCCCAAGGTACAGTGTGATCGGTGAACAATACACTGTCGGTGTTTGCCGCAGATGCAGAAACAGTGCCAACCGACAATGCAATCAGTGCTGGTGATTCAGCAGACGAGCAAAGTAGAAGTAAACCTGATGTTTCAATCTTTGTTGCAATCTCCCTAGGCCCATTCTCGGGCTTAGGAAGTAGTTCCGGCTGAAGTTGGGCGATGTCTTTGTGATCGATCAGGGCTGGTTTTCTCTGTACTGCAGGATTATCGGTCTCTTTCTCGTGTGGCAAAGGAAACGGAATTCTTTTCGTGTGCGTTGCCTAGATCCAATGCTTTCGACCATTCACTCGAACTGCAGTCTGCGTGGCCAAAAGAACCTGCTACGGTCCCTTCCAGCATGGTGCAAGCAAAGATTTTCTTTCAAAGTTTTTCACAAGGGCCCAATCTCCAGGTTGCAGACAATGTCCTGGGCCTGTGTATCTGACAGGAAGAGCCTCCTGCACCTGCTGATGAATCAAACACAAGTTTTCAGTCAACTGTTTACAATAGTCATTGAGTAAAGGTTTTCAACATCCTTCAACTTTCTCTGACGTGGCACATTCCAGACATTGGCTCGTCTCCCCATAACTATATGGTATGGTGAGAGACCAGTCATTGCCTGCACAGATGTGTGTATACACAACATAGCTAGTGGTAATGCATCTGGCCATTTCAAATTGCTTTCGGCACATATCTTGGCCAACTTATTTTTCAAGATACCGTTTTGGCGTTCAACCAAACCGGCACTCATTGGGTGTCTGGCTGAATGTAATCGTTTATAGATTCGGAGGCCTGCACAAATCTGTACTATTACGGCCGCTATAAAATGCGGGCTATTGTCTGACCATATGACACGGGGCAGCCCAAAGCGGGGAAAATACTCTTTTAACATGGATTTTGCTGTTGACATAGCTGAACAATCTTTCAGGGGATAGGCCTCCACCCATTTACTAAATGCACAGACTACTACAAGGCCATATTTATAGTTGTGGCATCTCTCCATTTCTATGAAGTCAAAATGGATGACCTCAAATGGCATAGAGGGAGGACCAAAACTTCCTATTGGTGTCACTGTCCCTTTTTCCGATGTTATGCTGTGAGCAAGTCATGCAATTCTGGACCAATCTCTCGGCAGCTTTCTTAATGCTTCCATTGTACCATACAGAATCAAGGTGCTGAGATATCTTTATCACGCATATATGTGTTGGACTATGGGCCATGGTAACCATTGCCAAAACATATGCATTTGGCAACCTCCGTTTATTATTTTCTTTGTCTACCCAACAACCCTCAGGATCTAATTCTGCTGGACCCTCGAACCATTGTTTTATTTCCTCAGGAGTGGCTTCTGCTTTTATCTCTTTAACTGTCTCAAGTTCATCCTCTATCATGCAGGACACCCTTTCTGTTGTTTCAACATACATTTTCGTGTGCAAATCAGTGGCAGTTTGATTCACGATTCGGTCTGCAAATTTCGTTTCCCTTTCCTACATTACACGTTATCTTTCTATGTGCGTTGCATTTCATTATTGCTAACTGCTTGGGAAGCGCAAATGCTGACCACAGTCTCACTATCCAAGTGCCATGTTGAATCTTAGTTCCATGTGATGTCAGAAAGCCTCTTACATCCCATAATCGGACAAAATTGTGGACTAGCCCAAAAGCATATTGGCTGTCAGTATGTATGTTTACACTAAGGTTTTCAGAAATTTCACATGCTCTGGTTAACGGTATTATTTCCGCAGCTTGTGCTGAATTGTATGGGATTCGTTTGCTCTCTACTATAGTTTTCAGTGTAGTAATGGCATAAGCAGCAGTTGATATGCCATTTGGTAATTTAAAACGAGCCGTCACAAAACAGTTCTCCATCTGGCTCTTTCAGGGGTGTATTAGTTAAATCAATTCTTCCTTTTGTCTCTTGCTCAGTAATAATTAAGCAATCAAGTTATACTTGTTTCTCACTCCCTTTTTCACTGGGAGGAGGCAATAACTCAGCCGGATTTAAAGCGAAACATCTTTTAATTTGATATGCGGTGCAAATAGGATGATTTCATACCTAGTTAGTCGTGCAGAGGTGAAATGTTGCGTCTGAGTTCTATTTAGAAGAACGTCTACTGAATGGGGTGCCATCACGGTTAAAGAGTGACCTAAAACCATCCCCTCGGTTTGTTTTACTGAAGTGGCAGTTGCAGCAACAACTCGCAAGCAACATGGCAAAGCACATGCAACAGGATCCAACGTGGAAGAAAAATAACCGCATGGTCTGTTTCTGCCCCCGTGTTCCAGAGTCAATACAGCCAAAGCACATCCATCATTTTCATGTACAAACAACATAAAACACTTCTCATAATTTGGTGTGCCCAAAACTAAAGCTGAGCATAATACAGCTTTGAGCAGGTCAAAAGCTTTTTGACACTTCATGTTCCATGGTAAAGGTAAGGTAACATCCTTCCTTGTCAATACCACTATGGGTTTCACAATCATAGAAAAATTAGCAATCCACTGCCTACAAGATGAAGCCATGCCAAATAAAGCCCTGACTTCTTTTTGCGTGTTTGGAATAGGCATATCAGAGATGCTTTCTATGCGCTCTGGTGTCAACCTTCTTCCCTCCTTCGGTAGGAGGTAGCCCAAATAGGCCACCTCCTGTCGACAATACTGGAATTTCTTCAGTGATGCCCTGTGACCGTGTGCCGCTAAATGTGTCAATAGAGCGACAGTGCTTTCTTTGCAAATGTCCTCTGAATCTGCTTCTATAAGCAGGTCGTCAATATACTGCAATAATATACACCCTGTCGGCAATTCAAGCATATCTAGCTGTTCCTTCAATGCTGTACTGTAAATACTTGGACTCTCAGTGTAACCTTGCGGAATACGTGTGAATGTGAATGAGCGCCCTCCTAATGTAAATGCAAACAAATATCTGCTGTCTGGATGAACAGGAATACTAAAGAATGCGTTTTTCAAGTCAATGACGCTGAAATGTGATGCAGAAGCTGGAATCATAGTTAAAATCATGGTCACATCTTGGACTAATGGGAATTGGGGTCTACTACTTTGTTCACCGCACGTAAATCAATTATTTAATGGTAAGGGATTTCATTCCCACCTTTCTTGTAAACTGGAAGAATCGGGCTGTTGCAAATACTACCAGAAATCTCTTCAACTACATTTCTAGTAATTAAATCTGACACAATGCATTTCAACGCTCTTTCTTTTTCACTCAAAATTTTGCAAAATACGCAGTAATGTAATTCCTTCCTTCAAAATAATTTTTACTGGTTCTACTTTCAAACATCCTACATCATTATCGTTCACTGCCCATATGCAAGTCGGCACTTCCCTCAATTCAGTCGGCGAATGGCAGAGATACAAATTGCAATACAGGAGTTTGTTGTGGCGAAATCATCAAGTACACTCCATCAGGAGAACAATAAATTACTGCATTCAATTTCTTCAATAGATTTAATCCCAACAAATTTTCACCGCAATTTGTTGTCAAAAAACGTACAAGATTCAGTAAATGGGCCCAGTGTGATTGACACTGGTTGTGAAACTGGACTAATTACTGGCGTACCTGAGAACCCTACTGAAACATTTCTATGCCCTGACAGTGGTATATTTGGAACCCGCTGATGGTCCATCGAACATTTTTGTGCCCCTGTGTCCACTAGAAAAATGTGCTCCCTATTCCCAACCTTCATTTCTACATAGGGCCCTTTCCGTTCAATGGGAATAGGCACTGGTTCCAAACCCTGTTTCGGGCTGTCCTAAGGGAACAATACATCATCAGATGAAAAGTCTCCAGAGTAATATGCATTGGAGGGATTATCAAAAACATTTTCACCATTCATGGCGTTCTGTTGTTGATTCTGATTAACCTGATTATCCTGAAATTGTGGCCTCTAAACGGTCTTCTCAAAATAGTCCCATTTCTATTCTGTAATTGCGGGCACTGCGCTCGCCAATGGCCTTGTCTGCAATAGGCACATTGATTTATACCTATTGTAGCCCCTTGCATGTTTGATGATAATGCAAATTGGACTCTAGGCAGTGCGTTCCCGACATCTATTATTTTTGGCTACTTACTGCAGTAACACTCTGGTTTTCAAATCTCCTTTCTTCCTTATTTCTTTATCCTTTTCTGAATTTACTCGGTTCTCATAATATTGGGCCATATGTAATACTTCACTTTGTGATTTTGCTTGCCATGCACTTTCTGATGACATTATTAAGGTCTGAATTTCCTGTAACAATCCTTGCACAAACTTATCAACAAATAATCTCTTCCCAGGTTCGGTACTTAGATCTTGACCAGTAAAATCTGCAAATATATCTTCAAACCGGTTAAAAAAATCTGTCGCTCCTTCCGAGCAGTCAATTTATCCCAAACTATCCTCTTCGCAGACACCAAAGTTTTCAATTTCTCTACCATTTGTGAAAGCAAAGTTAAAATTACTTGCGGAGGTTTCTCCCCAGCCTTTCTCTCACTATCAATTCTAATCAAGTTCTCCTATGTATCGCCTAACATCGGCACATCATTTATACTTCTAATCTGCTTCCATACGTCTGCAGGAAGAATCACAGGGAACAATAAATCAATGTCACTCAATGTAAAAACAGATGAATTCATACAGATTCAATTTCCTTATAGAAACCTGCAGGATTCTTCCTAATGTCAGGGACCGTCTGCTTTGTAGTGTTCACTTCTTGCCTAGAAAAGCGGACATGTACAGACTGTGCGATATAATGGGCTTCTATGGTTTGTGCCGGACTTGCTCCATCAGCTGCAACCTCTACTTTTGGGACAAACGTGGGAGGGACCTCCCTCATAGGTAATTGCAAAGTAGGGGATTCTACATCCGTTCGTTTATTAAGCAACAAAGCCAAATCAAGAGAAAAAGCAGCCGTTCCAATGTCAGGTGAAAATGCTCTTTTATAAATCGTCATCAAATCAGCAGGACAACAAACCTTCATCTTCATACATTCCTCATGTAAATACTCAACCATAACCTGTAACACCTTTCTCTGCATTTCTGGTGTGTATTGACTAAACGTATCATGCACTTCAATCGGGGAAATGGCGGCATTCGTAATCCATCTAAGTGCATCTCGCGTACAAATTTGCATCTCTTCACTAACAGGTTTCAACGGCGGAAGAAATTGTTTCTGGACATGCGACATATGCGGTTCACACTTACTCATTATCTCTTTATGCAATCCATCAAGTTCTCGCTTAAACACAAATATTCGCCCTACATGTTCTCATATTTTTGCCACATTATCTCTCAAATTGGAAAGGACAATCAAATCACGCAACTCTTGCGGTACCACTGCACTGTATTAGTCAAATCACTCCATAATTTAACAAGATAATCTCCCATACCTTCTAACAATACCTGCTGTTCACCAGGGCCTCTATAATCAGATATGGAACTTTGCACAGCCACTTCATCACCATCATCAATATACGTCTCAGCCCACTGTTTCAGTTCTTCTTTCCATTCCTTGCTAATCATACTACGAGTCAGTCTAATACTTCCTCTTTCAGGCCTCACTGATGCAGAACTGCCAGCTAAAGCATACAAATCATGCTCTGAAGGAGGTGGAGGGAATGATGTCATGGGCACAGATGGGACGGCTACTACAGGTGCAGATGGAATCGTGGGAATAGCAACAGGAGGAGATACATAGGGAGGCGGCGCAACTGGGTCAGTGCTTGGATGATCTTTTCTTTGCTCATTTAGTATCTTATTTATCAGTTCGTCTGATGTATGCAAATCTTGGGAAGGATATATTTTCTGTATGTCTAATTGGAAGGCCCTATCCATGATCCTAATGGCTTCTGTCTGCTTCTGCTGATCATGCTATAGCGCTTTCTCTATGGTTGATTTATTTCTACGTGCATGTTTCTCTCTACTTTTCAAGCATTGATTTGCTTCCTTCCCCCAGTCCCTTACAATGTCGAACGCTGTAGGTCTGGCCTTTTTGCATAGCAAAACTGATTCTAAATGTTGTATACGCGCTAGTTCGAAGCTCCCATTTTTTGGCCACTGAAGGTTCGATACACGTCTGGTCTGCCTATGCCAAACCACATTAAACACTATTGCCCTTATTCTGTATTTAATGTACATATCATGTGCCAGCGACCCCTCGGCTGGCGCGACCTGGCCAGTTTCCAAAGATTATCTACCGCAGTGAAAAAATCTCACTAGAGAGGAAGACAATTTCCCAGCATGGCTAACTCTTACCTCTTCTTACCCTGGGCATTTGTACTTGCAAATGCAGTGCTCAACCAATATCAGGGCGTTTAAGAATCGGGGCACGACTCACCTGATCAATCAATTCATCTCGCAGGACGCAATTCGCCCGTATACAGGCGCAACCAAGAATTGCCTCGATGCTCTCTAGCCGCTGCTCGTCGATCAGGGATCGGCTATGTACAGCTCTGCAGAGGAGTCTCTAATCACTTATGCAGGGGCCCCCCGAACACCTTCCGATCCCGGTCCGACAGCCTCGTCCTCGACTCGTCCTTGCCTTCAACGTATGTGATGGAGCATCACAGGGAGGGTCCCTATTCGGGTGCCATTTTTGTTAGACCATATATGGAATAAAGGCACAATAACCATATACTAAATGACATGCCAATGGTGAGGATCGAATTGCAAACAAGTCTGATTTATTCATAAAGTATCTCAGTCGGCCGACCGGGTCTCAACGCCTCATGACGTGTGTTCCCAGACACTGTGAGATGAGAGAGAGCGACCAGCGGCAGAGCAGTCATATATATACATAATACATCATTCTTTATAATATCATTTGGCCCGCTCTTATACATGACGAATAAGCTAGGGCTATTGTTCGGTAATTGACAGTTATGACAAGTCTTCATTCAGTCTAATCATTAGTATTCTAGCAGAGGCTGCAGAGACAGTTTTTCTGTTATGGGGAACACGGGACACTGGCGCAGGGAAGGATATAATGTTCTAGCAGGGAGACATTCCAACCAACATTATCTGTTTGCTGCGGCTCATGAGTTAAGGGTCAGACAGTTCTGAGGCAGAGAAAATAACATCCTCCGTGAAGGACACCGTTAGTTGCATATAATTCACATTTAACTGCGTTTTACAACAGCGTTTGCAAGACAAACCGGCACCTGGGCTAATGATAAGCCGCGGCTCTTGCACAGCTTCAAGGCCTCAATGAGAGGAAAACAATGTATTTCTGTACGGCTCTACATTCCTGTCTACATTAGCATTTCAGAGTACCAGCTGTGGCCTTGCACTGTGTGTGGATATGAAGCATAGAATACATTTGCAAAGCATTACAAAAACAAAATGGCCGGCAGCTACAAAATGGACTCCCAATGGCCACATTCGGGTTTCATGGTTTGCAATGTTTGTCACATGATGCGATTTGCTTCTGGCCAACATACTATTCATAGGTTCGGGCTATGCGATTTCATTTACAGTATAACAGGTTATAACTATAAAATCACTCTAGTTTGCAGCCGACACGATTACTCATTTAAAATAATTTTTCAAGGTTGGAAAATAAAAAATAAAATAGGAAACAATGCAATACCCAGTTAGATTCAATAGCCGGGCAACGTAGGTTGGTTATTTGTTTTGGGCCAAGGCTGGCCATGTCCCAGTTACAGTGGCTGCTAGGCATAGCTGTATACCAGGCCTCAAGCACATTACCTTTAATGGTAGTGCCTGTTCAGCATGCCCGACAGTGGGGTCAGTGTGCCTGTCACAATGAGCGCCAGGCATGGCCAGAGGCCAACCTTCCAAATTCTACTCCATGCTTGATTTCAAGTGAGCAGTGAACAGCGGGTGAACGGCCATATCCAACAGGCATAAGAGGTAGATTATCAGGGCTGCCATGCCCCAGAGCAGTGAACAGTGGGTGATAGGACCAATTGGTATGTTTACTGTGCACAGTGGGCACAGCAGGTAGAGTCACTGTGCCTGAGGTAGGACTGTAGACCATATCTGTGTCCAGGATTTAAACCATTATGACCTCAATATCAGCACTAATAACCTACATTTAAGCCATTAATGCTAGTTGAAATGATGGCATTCATTTTGACTTATGAACTTGAGCCTTAAATGCGAGCATATGTGGGTTACAGTTAGGGTGCTTTCATGAAGCAGAGTGGATCAATCTAAGGCTAAGATGGATGTGAACAGAAAAAAAGTTTATTAGGAATTATTACAGGGTGGGCCAAACTCATGAAAATGCTGCTCCGTTAGCGGGACATCTAGTCACTAAATCAAGGCATCTGTTGACATTTCTCAAAGTTGGACAGCTTTTTTTAAAAAAATACTCAACGATGTAGAGATCCTTATTTACATACAATCAGGTAGTTAAAAGCCCGAGCACACTGTCTTCCATTAATACATCTAAAAAACGTGATCAGGAATTGTGCGCACAAGGTTGCATATTTTGTGCACAACAGTACGAAGTGGAGGCTTGTCTCTATTTTATCAGGGCAAAAGGGGCATCAAGCATTAGGTAGTTTTGCATTGATCTTCCTAGAGACAAACCAAGTAGTCAAAGGCAATCATTTAAAATGGAATCTGGTAACAGCTCAGCAATCATGCAAATGCAAAGATGTTTGTAAGTATGGCTGTAGCCCCATCAGAGATAAACTTTGGAATTCCAATATCTCTTAACCCCTTAATGCTCTGTCGGCAGCGTTGCCCCTTCTAATTGAGCCAAAGTTCATCATTAGTTGTTTGTTTTATTTGCACTTTTATCATGTTAAATCTAAAGGCCAAAGGTTTTGCATGTTCAAAAGAGGCTTTGAAGAAGATAATTACACCAAGATATCTTATTGTTACCTTATCTAGCAGTACTATGGTCAAATATAATGTTAGTTAGAGCTGCCTTGTTATTTGAACGGGTCGATTGTCGTAACGTAGGTGGGATACTCTAAGGATACCTTCCTTACGACATTCTTAATATGCTCCTACACTTCAACTAACTCTTCCGCTCATTCCGCCACCTCACCCCAGGTTTCCTCCTCTGCCACCTGTGAGAAACCCGAGGCTGTTTTAACGGATAGACCCAGAGGATCTCTTGTTCAGGTGGCCAGGGCACGGCCATCGCCTTTGGAACCAGACCCTGGGGGTGGACCTGTGCGGGAGGATCACCTGGACAAGGGGTCCTTGGGGACTGCGGGAGGAATGCCCTCAGGAGAGACTGTAACGCTCACCTGGCTCCCACGGAGGCGCTGGTCTAGTCTGGGTTGCTGTGGCCTCTTCAAGCGTGATGCGCAGAACTCGGACCACCGATTGAACAGGACCCCCAAATCTTGCTTGTCTGGCCCGTAGGAATATCCTTCTGCAGATGAGAAAGGGGATTAACTGTCTGCAGAATAGTGTGCTTGCTCCCCCCTTTCCCCCTTCGTTCTTCTCTGACTTCCTCCAAAACCCCCGGTTTAAGCTCACCTTATGGTTTGGAAGGATGAACTCTCCATCCTGCTTCTGGTGCAGGGGCGCGCGTTCGTCCAGTTACTTCACTGGTTTTCAGAATGACGCTGGCAAAATCCACTTGACTTTTCTGAGTGATACGCCGTAAGTATGAAGATTCAAAAGTTCAAGTGTGAGCCTCTTTTTATGTTGTCTTCCTAACCTGTTATCTGTCCTTTATTTCAGGTGCAGAACGAAGGCGATGCGTTGAGGGTTTAAATTGCCGATGGTAAAATCAGGTGAGTTAGTGATGAGGGCGACCCCTCTAAATGTCTTTATAATTCCCCAGTAATGTCTTTTGTCCTTTCCCCATAGGGGCCGGGGTGCGGTACCTGCCAACGAAGCGGCGCCGACCCGAAATGTGGAATGGTTCACCAAGAAAAGCCGGTAAGTATTATGGCTGAAAATTCGGCTTCCCTCCTGTGTTCCCTCTGCTCACCTTTTGTCTCTTCTTCTCTACCCTAGGTGCAGAGATGTGGCGACCGGTGCTGACAGCCGCGATGGAGCTGGGAGATGTCTCGAGGACAGGTGAGTGAAGGGCGGCGCTGCA
This sequence comes from Ambystoma mexicanum, assembly GCF_040938575.1. Taxonomy (NCBI): domain Eukaryota; kingdom Metazoa; phylum Chordata; class Amphibia; order Caudata; family Ambystomatidae; genus Ambystoma; species Ambystoma mexicanum. The sequence continues at coordinate 673,106,300 of NC_090928.1, forward strand.
GCGAGCAACGCAATGCTTTTAAATGGAAGTCTTTCTTCAAGAATGCTGGCGTGAAGATTCCGGATGCAGGTAAGAAGTTTGAATAAGTTCTTGGTTTTCACCTTTCTCTTCTCTTCTTTCCTTACAGGTGTTCCAGGTTTGAGGCGGGCGTGGCTGGAGTCCAGGTGCAGGAGCAGACATGGTGAGCGTTCAGCTGCTGGGATGCAGAACAACGCGAAGCACGTGTGGCTGTCCGCGCGTGGCTTAAATAGCCTTGGAAGAAGTCCTAGGTAAGTATTCTCCCACAGCCCCACCCAAGTAATAAAATAGTCCCTTCAGTAAAATAGTCCCTCCTAAGCCTCATTTGGCTTGGGTCTTCATGCAGCATGGTCTGCATCAGGTGAGTATGCAGCATGGTCTGCATCAGGTAAGTGCACCAAACACTTTCCTTTATGAGCCTGGCGCCTATGGCGCCAGGACTGATGTCCAACATGAGCCTGGCGCCAAAGGCACCAGGACAGAGTCCAAAGAGCCCCTATAAGGGGCCGCTGGGCTTTTACCGGGGGCATGATGCCTGCTCCCGGGGGTGCTGGGCCTGGCCTGGTGCTCCGGGGGTAGGCATCATGACAGCAACGCAGTATTCCCCTCTTTCCGACACACCCCTACCTCAGTCTACATGGGATATGTTAAATCCAATTTTCCCATAATTACCAGAAAACACAATGACTTCCCAACTACCTCCCCCTTTATTATACAAACACTGAGACGAAGAAGAGCAGGATTGAGAGGACGAAGATCACTGAGACGAAACACATTTAGACGCAGAAGATAGACTCTTCCCTTTTAACAACAGACTGTCCCCAAAACTGGGACAGGAAAGGTCAGGCTCCCTTGACAATTAGTCTCACCTGAGACCTTTTAAGCCTCCTCCTCACTATAAAAAACAAAGCACACAGGCACACTCTGGGTAGGCTGGGGATGCTGGATGGTGCACAGAAGCTAGGGGGGGCATTCAAGCTGGAGAGACCATGGAAGGCCTGGAGGAAGAAGGCTGGGCCTGTGAGTACAGGGGAGGCTGCTCTGTGGAAAGAGAACTGCACCTCCAGGAAGCCAAACCAGGGGCAGCTGGGGTTACCTGGCATTGCCCACACCAGAGCTCTTCCACTAGGTAAAACAGGCAAATCCAGGCCTTTTAGGGGTAGGTGACAAGACCCTGACCTCAACAAGAATCCACATAAACTCCTGCAGCTCCCAAAACCGCCAGAGAGCCAAAAGGGGGAGCTACCGAAGTGGGAGCAAAATCAGAATGAAGGATTCTGGGACTGAAAGTCCAACAACATTTATTTTGTGAACCTTAAGAGGGGTCTGAGCCCTGCTGAGGGAGACCCATCTGTGAACTTTTAAAGGATCCCAAGCCTTTCTGAGGGAGATCCATCTGTGAACTTTTAAAGGGGTCTGAGTCCAACTGAGGGAGACCCATCTGTGACCTTTTGGAGGGGTCCAAGCCCAGCTGAGGGAGAACCATGTGTGAAATTTAATGAGGGTGTCTGAGCCTGATCAAGGGAGACCCTGGAGGAAACAGGGAAACTGAATTGTGATTCAAGGACAACAGACACCCTTCCAGGTGAATGGCAGAGTTGCAGAGGTGAGGCCAAACCTGTAGCTTTAACCTTGACTAGTGGAAAACTGCAGAAACAAGAAAGCAGATGCACATAGCCGGTGAGATGTCAAGTGACCTGACAGATCGGTGTGCATTAACAAAAGTTCAACTATGTGCTCTTAGTCAAAGTGGTCCTGTGGAGGTCTGTAAAGAAAGCCACTCACATTTGAAAATCTTCGACACCCGAAAGTGGTCTGAGCCCGGCTGAGGGAGACCCGAAGTGTAATAAAGCTTGGGGAAGGGAGCTCCCTTACAAGTCTTGTTGAACATTGTTTGAAGAGGTCTGAGCCCGACTGAGGGAGACCTACCTGAACTTTGTGTTTTGAAAACAGTCTGAGCCTGACTGAGGGAGACCGGCATGAACTTTGTGTTTTGAAATGGTTCGAGCCCGACTGACGGAGACCGGTGTGAACCTTTTTGTAACTATATATTGAAGCTGGAAAGAGAGACTTTAGCATGGCAGGCCAAGCAGGCCTCAATCCAAGTTATGAACTGCCTTTAATTTTGAAGAACTTGAGCCAGAGTGTGTCATCCTGTCTACGGGGACTGCTTTTCCCCGTGCTGTCCAACATGGGGAGGAGAGCTGACTCAGCCACATTGATTCTTTATAGTTTTGCACATTATTCCTTTTGCATACACATTTTTTCCCCACAAACATTTTGTTACATTTGAGTAAGGGCTGGCATTAGGTTTTGTTAGCATAGACCATCTTGTTTTGACAGACTCCACCGGGACTGTATTATTTATTATTTGAAGGATGAGCGTGCTCCTATTTTTTGTGTCTGTCTTGCTTTTGATACCATGCTTCCCTTACACTCCTCAATCCACTCTTGTCTCCTTCCTCAGTGAACATCTCCCACATGATTGGCTGGATTGGTCACTTGACTGATCTGAACATGCTCAGCTATTGGGATTCTCTGTAGTTCTGACTCTAAGAAGGATTTAAAATAGGTCAGCAGTCACCTTGGATCACTTTCCCAAATGATCTCCTTTTTGGATAACCTGCACCTGCTGCTCTATCTTCCTGTCTGTTGCTGGAGGGCTTTTCTGGAAGTCAGTGGGACCCTCCTCCATGGCTCGAGGTGAGTGTAGGTCTTTAGCAAATCTTTTGAGTGGTTAAGAGACTGGAAAACATTTCTTCTGCATGTGGTTTGAGTCTCAGGAAAGGAAGTTGCCCAGATGATCCGTCCTCATTAATCAATGTATCACCCATGTGCATGGAATTAAGGTACAGTCAACCTGACAATACACAAAAAGGTGGGGAGAAACAATCCACCTGGTAAAGGTAAGCCTAGATTCATCAATGCTGAAAAAGAAAGAGAAAAGCAGTGTTTAGTACAAAGAACTTAACACATATTTAAATACAATCCTCCCACTTCAGACTTTTAGTATGTCTGTAATGTGGCAATGATAGTTTGCAGAACCTATGTTGCTATGAGGAATAAGGACAGAAAGGAACTTGTCAACATGATGGAACATGGGGAAAAATGGAAAGGGAGCAGGTCTAGAATAACTGAATCCAAATCAGACTCACAGTTCCAAAATCCAAAGGGAGCAGTATGGCAGCTTTCAAGGGAGAGGAATAGAGAGGGGAAGCTAAGCAATAAGCCAGGAAACAAATGGAGAGAAATGAGAAGGGGGTACCAGAAGGGTGTATGGGTCCATGCTTCAGATGAACAGTGAAGCCCTTCCTCCCTCCAGACCACTTCAGATCCACTGTTCAAGCACTTGTCCCATCCCACCTGGATGGGGGCAATGCCCTCCTAGAAGGCCTGCTGTCGTCCTCCCTTGAGCCCCTGAGAAGTGTACTGCACAGGGCTGCATGCCTCGTCAAGGGTCTAAGCAGATACGACCACATCACCCTGGCCATCATCAGCCTTTACTGGCTCCCGAAGCATGCTCGAATCACCTTCAAGTCTTGCTGCATCATCTATAAGGCAGTCGCCCTCAAGTCACCCAGCTACCTTGCAGAGAAACTCAGCATTGCTGGCAGACAGTGCATCACCAGAAGCCAGAACCCATGCAGACTTGAAATTCACAGCTGCAAAAAGGAAAGGACCAGAAAACAAGCCTTCTCTGTCCACACCCCAAGACTATTGAACCTCCTCCCTGTCAGCATCAGACTCACCCCCACGCTCCTACAATTCAGAAAACAACTCAAGGCCCACCTCTTCAAGGAGTCTCTCCTCCTCAACACCTAGGCCATCACGTCATCCCCTCACCTCCTGACTCGCCAGACGCCATCCACTCCTCTGCTCCCCACCACCCTGTACAGCTGTACCCCTTCTTTGTGCTCCTCTGTATCCTACCACCATTGTATATCTGTTCAGTTACCTCTGAAAAGCGCTTTGTCATGCATCTGCACTGTTGTTTACCCCTGTAAACTTCTCTGTTGTCTTTCTGTATTGTTGTATACCTCTGTAAAGCACTCCATTGCTTCTCAAAGCTAGGTCCCCGCTCAATAAATACAATAATAATAATAATAATACATAATGACAGCGGGAGATAGGGAGTGAGCAGAACATTGAAAGGGTTGATGAACTGGTCTTGGCTTGTAGCCGAGAAAATACCAATACAAGCTACCTGGGGAAACAGCAAATCCAATCCATAAATAGGACAGGGATTGGGCATGAGTGACTGAGCCAGGGTCTCCTCGCCTTCTGAATTCCATGCAAACACGTTTGTGGCTCTGATGGGGTGAGTCAAAGGTTCTGCAATGCTGGAAAATCCCTGTATTAAATGCAATAAAACGCTGGTGAAGCTGAGACATGCATTTGAGGCTCTGAGGTTCTATGGGATGGGTCATGGCAGGACTGCTCATACTTTATCAGTGTCTACCTGGACCCCTTCTTGGGTCTGTATAAATCCCAGAAAGTCCATTGGCTCCACATGAAATGTGATTTTAAAAGGTTGCGTAATGGTTGTGAGCATACACGATCCCGGGAACAAAGCTGACATGGCTGATGTATTCAATAAACATTGAGGAGTGAATCAGGATGCTGCCTAGATATAAAACAATGTGACAATACAACACGTCTCTGAATGCATCATTCATGAAATGCTGAAAGATCACAGGGGCATTGAAAAGCCAAAAAGGCATAGCTTGTCTACAAAACGCCGTAAAAAACTTGTGTATAGGCGCGTTATAAATGCCATATCATATACTTAGTATAGAATTCGGTTTTCCACTCATCCCCTACTTTAATCCGTACAGGGGTGCATTCTCCCCTCAAGGTGGTGTACTTGTCCCCTTGCTTTTTTCCGTCTGCAATATTCATCTCACCACTCTTATTTCCTCCTATAACTTATCCTGTCACTTCTACACCGATGATTCTCAAATCTTCTCCTTTTCTGATTCTCTTCATTCGGAGGTCTCTGTCTCTATGCCATTCATCTCTGGATGTCTGCACAATTCTTGTACTTGAACCCTTCTGATTCGTTCCTGTAAACACACTGTCACTCCTATTCCCTCTACCTCTCATTCCCCCTTAATTTTGGTATTTATTGGAATTTATATAGTGCTTTCGCCAAAGCGCTGAACCTTCATAAAACCACTGTGCACAAAAATGAGAAAAATCGCAGTACAATAATTTGAGTCATTGTTTAGGAATCAGATAGAAGCTATAGGAAATGAGCTTTGAGGCAGGTCCGTAAAATGTGATAGGTAGAAGATCAGCGAATAACTAGAGGGCTAGAATTCCGGTTAAGGATGGAGGGAAAGCAAGGAGAAGGAGCGATGGTGAGAGGAGGTACCGGGAGGTTTGGGGACAACCAGATGAATGGTGTTTTCAGAGCGAAGAGGACAAGCAAGGGAGCAGAAAGATACTAAAGATGAGAGATAAAGTGGAGCTAGACAATGGAGACTTTGGAAAACGATAGACAGAAAATGAAAGAGGAGTCATTATTTAAATGGTAGAAAAGAAGCAGAAAGCAGCAAGGAGGTAATTGAGGTACGGCGAGAAAGACAGAAAAGGTGAGAAATAGGGGCTGTAAATAGAACAAAGAGCGGTGAGTCGAAATGCAGGGAGGCCAATCAGGAGAGCCAACCAGTAATCAAGCCTGGAGAAAATTAAGGCTGAAATAAGGAGTTTAGAGGTATGAAATGACAGAAAGGGATGAGTGTGATGAAGGTTGAAGAGAAAAAAGCGGCAGTTATGTGCAGTGAGCGAACTGTGAGAGGAGAAAGAGAGAGAAGAATCAAGCAATACACATAGGTTACGGGCTGAGGAGGAGAAAGAGAGGTGAACAGGAGAAAAAGAGATAGAAGAGGGAGGGGAGGGGTAGAGCTAAAGGACAGAGGAGAAAATAGTACCTCTGTTTTAGATGGATTAAGGTGGTGGGAACGGGATGTCATCCAGGATTGGATAGCGAAAAGACACGCAGAGACTTGGGAGCGAAGGGGCGACAGTGAATTCGGGAAAGGAAAAGACAATTTGAGAGTCATTGGCGTAGAATTACAGGATAGGTTAAAAGGTGAGATAAGTGAAGTGAGAGGGATAGTGTAGAGGGAAAAAAGTACAGGGCCAATAACTGACCCATGGGTTGCACCGTGAAGAAGAGGGCGAAGGGAGGAAAGACTGCTGACCCAGGACGCAGAATAGGAATGGCAGGTTAGATAAGATTCAAACCAGGAATGGACAGGGACAGAGATGCCCAGAGAAGAAAGAGAGGAACGTCGGTTAGGGTTGTAAACAGTGTCAAAGGCTGCAGATAAGTCAAGAAGAACATGAATAGAATTATTTTCATTGTGACGAGCAGAGAGGAGTGAGGTTGAAACGTGTAAGAGAGCTGTTTCAGTGGAATGCACAGGATGAAAACCAGACTGGAGTGGGGGAGGAAGAGAGTGTAAGTGTAAGTAGGACGAAACTTGTGAATAAACAATGCACTCCAGAGGTTTAGATAGTAAGGGGAAGAGAGACCTAGGATGGAAGTTGACGGAAAGAGAGGGATTGAGAGAGGTTGTTTTTTTAGAATGGGAATGATGGTTGTGTGCTTAAAAGAGGAGGGGAAACTAGATGATCAGAGACAGAGGTTGATAAAAGTAGTAAGATAAGGAAGAATCTGAGGGTAGAAAGAATGAATGAGGGCAGAGGGGAGAGGATTGGAAGGAGCGGCCGTAGGGTGGGCATGAGTTAGAAAGTGGACAATATCAAGGTCAGACAGAGGAGAAAAGACAGAAAGAGATGGGAGGGAAAGAGAATGGGAATGAGAGAAGAGTTGAGATAAAGTGGAAACAGAAGAGGGTGTTGTAAAGGCAGAACGTAGAGTAGCAACCTTAGAGGTAAAGTAATCAGCAAGTTCAGAAGCTGATAAAGCAGAAGAAAGTGAGGAATCAGGTGGCTGGGGAGAGAGAATGGCCCTCATTCCGAGTAGGGTCGTAAGGGATACCGGGCACCGGTAAGGAGACCAGTGCCGGTAATCCCTTACCACCCTACTACGAGGCCCCTTAGCCGGTCCCTTCCTTAACGCCTTGTCTGACCAGGTGTTAAGGAAGGGGACCCGTTAAGGGACCTGGGCGCAAATAACGGGCTTGGCATACGCCGGCCCGTTATTTGCACCCTCCCCATTCCCATTGAGTCCTATGGGGGCTCAAATGGGAATGGGTAATGGTTTGGTGAATGGGGACTTACCGGTCCCGCCAAGGTCTGACTAGACCGGTAAGTCCCCATTGCACCAAACCGGACACGGTACCGTTATTGGTGGCAGTCATGGCGCAAATAGCACCATGACTACTACCAACCTAGGAATGAGGGCCAATGTTATTGTGCAGTATAAAAAGACAGTGCGGCTGGTGAGCAAGCAAGAGAGTGAGGATAAGTACTGATTTTTGCAACAAGAAGAAGGGAATCATAGGAGGAGTGGAGAGAGGAGAGCAGGTCGCGATCAGAAAGGAATTGGGTATTTTTCCAGCGGTGCTCAGGATTCCAGAGGGAGAACCGGATGGATATAAGAGATGGAGTAAGCCATGATTGTAGGGGTTTATGAGTAGGGGTGAAAGACTGTGCGGGATAAAGAGTTAAGGGTGGAGGTAAGAACAGACTGGATCGAGGTGGTGGCTAGATTGGTAGTTAGCATGGGAGGGACGCTAAGAAAGAAAAAATATTAAAAATGTGGAAAGGGGTGCGCAGGGGAGGAGGAGTGGTGCAGGAGATGAGAAAGTGATCCGAGGAATAAATACGACATAAAGAGACCACAACGTTACATGGAACAGAGGAGAAGATGAGATCAAGAGAAGAGCCGGAGGTATGGGAGGGAGGGCATCCAAGGGGAGAGAGATGGTAGGGGCCTAAGAGGGGGAGAAAGACAGAAGAGGAGGGAGTAGAGTCAAGATGTAGATTGAAGTCACCTACAATGAATAGAAGGGAAACAGAGGGCATCGCTTCCTTTCTCCACCTCTGCCTGTACCTTAGGTGTGACTTTTGAACATTCTCTCTCTTTCTCTCACTTAACATATCTAACATGGCCCGCTCTTGCTGTTTCTTCCTCTTTAATATTCGCTAAGCCTGCATTTTCTTATCTTTCCATGCTACTAAGCTTCTCCTCTCTTCTTAAATTATTTCTCAAATTGACAGTTGCTCTGCCCTTCTCCTTGGCCTTCCTGGTTGCCAGTTTACCCCACTTCACTCTATTTATAATCCAGCTGCCCGTCTCTTATATTCGCTTTCCCCACACACCTCTATCATTCCCTCTTTACTATTTCTTTTCTGCCCGTTCTGCTTGCATTCTTTTCCATTTTCTGACTACCATCTATAAGTGCGTCCATTTTCTCGCTCCACTCTATCTTTCCTCCCTAATTTCACTATGTTGACCCTCTCTCTCTCTCTTCATTCTCAAAATCAGTTAATACTTACCGTTCGCCGACCTCCCTCTGCTTCATGCCATATTTGCTTTTTTCTCTTCTCTCTCCAAAGCATTTTTCTGTCGCTCTTCATCTTCTCTTCGTAACTTCGAAACCTGACTTACATCGTATCTTCTTTCCTCTCTTTCTAATTACTGATGCTTTTCTGGTGCACTATTTTGATTAGTTTGTCATTCACATCTTGATATTGTACTGTTCTTTTATCATGTTCGGCGCATTGGCGAAAGCGCTAAATAAATTCAAACAAAATAAAGCCCAATTTTGTGTAGAAGTGCCTGTGGCAAACCTGGTCAATTAAGGAAATGTAGCGCAAATCAGACTCAAAGATCAGTTTAGATCAGGTCACTTCAGAAGGAACCTTCATTAAGCAACACAACAAAGAAATCCCTGTACAGAACAAGTTAGCCCCCTGCATCCATTTGTTTTCTTCCCATTCCTGGAATTATATGGCTTTATGCTGGAAATTACTGCTTGTTTTGTAATTGTCTGGTTGGCTGTTGTGCTATGTCTTTTTGTGCGCTTTGACGCTTGCGGCCTTAGGCGCGTTGCAAATCTAAATAGAAAAGAATAGAATAGAAATATGCTCTTATAACTTTAGAGTCATATTGGTTTCAATATAAAATCAGTGTAAGTGTCTATGATCTCAACAAAGTGAAATTTAACAAACCCATGAGTGCGTTCTATGTTCTATTCAAACATAGGTACCCTAAGGGTAGATGTCCAGTAAGCGCCTGCATACATCTTGCAGCTGGGTAAGGGAAGATACATAGTTGGTTTTGAATCCCATCCTTGCAAGCTAGCAGAAAGGCAGGTCTTATCAGTCTTCATGGTGAGCAGGCATTCTACAATTCTAATTGTGCAGAATAAAATGGTGTGCACTTTTGTTTCTTTTCTCTTCCCTTTAACATGCATCATTTCCAAATAGATTCCAAGCTGGGCCTTGTGCTTTTATAACAGGTCCACAGGGATTCACATTAAATTATACCTCGTATTCTGTTTTTCCTGCAGTGGTAATAGGAAGCAGTATCTAATGGTTCTTACTAGTGATGTCATTACCTGTGTCATAGTCTAATCATGGCTGTAATTTGCCATCCTCTTAGAAAGCAAAAAAGAGGCGCGGTGGCAGGGCATTTCAAATGCTTAATAAAGCCAGTGTGTAGACCAGTCAACAATGATTGCCACGCGTGGAGATCTTCAGCCTCTGATAGGGCATACATCCACCCACAAAGTGGACATCATTCTGAGGTTGGAGGTAAGTTACGGTCCTTACCGGCATGGCGCAAATAGCGTGTCCGTGCAGTCATTAGCCCGCTAATAGAGGGCTATTACGATTTCACGGGCACGAGCTTTGCACCATGCCGGTAAAGGCATCACTGCCATGCCGTTAAAGACACGTAAAATGCCCTTAACATCATCATGCATAGCGCAGATAGCACTACCGGCATGAACCAATGCGGCATTAGTGGTGACCGCTAATAACGGTCACCGTAAATAAGCGGAACCGGAAGTAGCGTCATCGCACAGGAACGGGAAGGGGCATGGCAGCCATCTTTAAAAACACAATCCATTGCCATCCTCAGCACACATTACCTGTGGGACTCTGCTGTTTGTCAGAAAACCTTCTCCAAACACACCACAATGCCCAAGGCCCTTAAGAAGGGAGCTGCCCGCCAGTGCAAGAAGCGCTTCAACGAGGATGAGTTGGAGATGCTAGCTGGGACACTGCAGGAACATGCTGGGATTGTGTTTGCCAACAGCTTGAAGAGGGAGGCCAAAAAAAAGGAGATCTGGGCACTTGTGGCACAGAAAGTTGGTGCAGTTGGAAACACCCCACGCACCACAAAAGACTGCCGTAAGCGCTGGGACGACTTGCGACTCAGAGTAAGGAACATACTCTCCGTCAACAGGAGCCAGGCAATGGCAATAGGAGGAGGTCCCAGCTCACCCATCAAGCTGACCACATGGGGATAGAGTGTCGGCGAGTGTGGCGCCACAACATCGGCCGATGGAGATGAGTGTCCTAAGAACACACTGTAATGCACAGTCTGATGAAAGTCAACCAATATGTCAGTCCAAAGAGGCAAGCCATGGCCCAACACACACACACTCCCGACAAAGTATGCGGACGCATCACAGACACATGCAAATGCCTGCAGCAAGGCAATGCCTTACCTGACACATACTATACAAAGATATAAATGCCATAAATCACACAGCATGCAGGACCCAACAAATATGCATGTCAGATAGCATAGGTCTTGGCCAACATGAGTGACCCTGACGTATGCCTGCATAACCCACCCATGTATCAAACAACGTGATCATCCAAACTCAAATGCCTCTTACCCTCAATTGTGTGGATGATCAATTGTCCAAATGTATGTATGATGCCCATCAAAACATCACTCATGCCGTCCCTCTCTTCGACCCCACAGGCTCTGACCATGACAGCGATGGCCAGGACGCAACCCCCGCGAAGATCACACCCCAGAAGACGTTCCGGGATGACGCCAACCGTCCTTCTCCTTCAATGAGACAACCCAGGGGCCGCAGTGCACCACCAGGCAAGACAACCCAGGTTGCCAGTACACCGGTGCTGGCAAGGGCCGTAGAGGCCGAAGCACCAACACCCATTGCCCAGCCTGAAGAATCTACCGAGGCACCACACTCGGAGGAGTCAAGTTTGGCTGGGGAGGTGGCAGCCACAGCACCACAGGCTGTGGAGGAGCCACAGGATGAGGTATGGCTACCCATTGAGGATGATACATCAGAACTGCCCCGCACGCTCAGTCCACTGGCATTCCCCCAAATCTCATCCCTTGAGACAGACCATGCCACCACCCCAGAGCAGTCTGGGTGGGAGCAAGTTGAAGGGTACTTTAGCCCAATAGTGGCGAGTGTTGAGGCTGAGCAGGCTGAGCACGACACCCAGGAACCATCCACCTCCACAGGTGCACCCGCAGGGCTGCAGCGTGCGGAGCAGCTGACTGCCCTTGTGTGGCAGTTCATTGAGGACAACACAAAGGGTAGGCAGCAGAACATCACCTCTCTAGGCAGGACCATCTCTGAGAACACCGCCTCCATGGACAAAATATTTGCCGAGAACACTAGCCGCCTCTGCGAGGAGGTCTCCGCCCTGCGCCAGGTACTAGGCCGCAAAGCCGATGTCATGGAGGCAGGGTGTCTGGCAACCCAATTCGAGGAGGAGGCCACACCGTCATCGTCTAGCTTGACCCAGACGAGCCCGCTCCAAAGGTCATCATGCACCCTGCGCCTGCCAGACATGCCACCACCTGGTCCAGGGAGTGCAAATTGATAGTCTGGGCAGACTAATGTAGGCATTAGAGACTTGATGGGAC